>NC_057357.1:35270000-35615000 GCF_016509475.1 Prionailurus bengalensis | reverse complement strand
CTCACAGTGTAGATCCTGGATCAGCCTTAGTAAATATTCCTAGGATGCTCCCTGTCCCACCCCAGATCAACCAAGAATCATTAGCCTCTGGAACTAACATACCTTCATTTTCTCAGGTTCCCTGGGTGATTCCGACACTCCCACGAGTATTAAACTGACTTTCTGTCTTTTATGGAGTCCCATAGAATACCTGGAAAAATGCCTGACATAATCTTTGCTCAAAATATGTTTGCTTAGGTGATTTATCATTAATTAATTGATTCATCACGAAGTAACTAATCCGTTCGTTAAAAAGAGACCCATCACCCATGACTTCTACATGCTCTCTCCCGCACTAAACTCAGAAGCTATCACCTATCCTACCAGGCTCACCAACACTCCTCTGGTGTCTTTTCTGTATGATGGGTTTTAGCATAGCACATGTCACCACTGACCAAGAAACTGTGGGATATTAACAGAGAGGTATGTCTTACCATTAAATATACATTGCCTCCATGTTTCTCTTGCCTTAGGTTTGCTCTTAGTTCTCTAAAGCTGTTGATTGGGAATAAGCCACATCTCATCATGTTATGTTGCAAGGCTGTGGTGTCCACACATTTGTCTTCTAAGATACCTCCATCAAGGACCAGTAAAGGACTCTAAATTTGAAGGCAATGCAACCAAGGTAGTTTTGACTTCTTACCTGACCACCCTTACTTTCAGTGGCCAGTGGTGAAAGATGGCTAAGAGTAATATGGATAAGAATAGAGAGATTATAGAACAGAGAGAATGTGGGGAGTAGAAGGAAGAAGAAGAAGAAACAGGCAGGATTCTACTGCTTTGCATACAACAGGCGTTATGCAAAACACCAGGCATACATTATCTTGCTAAATTAGTGAAGTAGTCCTATAAGGTATGTTCTGTTATTATCCCCATTGTATTGGTAAGGAAACTGAAGCCTGGAACTTAAATACTTTGTCCAGTTTCACACAGCTGGTAAAGAAAGGAGCTGGAATCTCTAATTCCAGAGTTGAGACCTTTAGTCACTATGCCAGACTGACATGATACTCATTCATCTATTCTTGTCTTCTGGGCGCATAGACCTACAGCAGCTGTCAAAAGTGTATCTCCCCCCAATCTTGTTTCCTATCAAACTTGCACATTTGCTGGCAGGATGAGAGGGGCACATTGATCCCAGGCTGTGAAATAAATGCACACCTTGAGAGAGACTTCTGGAATGTATGGTTAAATACCATGGAAACAGTTAGGTGTTTGGGAAGAAAGCTGATACTGCAGAGTCACTAGCACAGGGTGCCATTAGCAACAGCATTGCTGGCAGCTGCAGGCCACCATGTTACACCCCATGTATCAGCTCCACGCCTGGCGACTTCACAGACTGCAGACTCCTCACCTTCTGAATGCGAAAGGCAGCAGCAGAGAGTGGGTTGGACTTCACTGTCAGCTTAGGAGGTCTCTGGAATCTCTTGATTTAATGTGTTAATTTCGTAAGCTTTGTTTCTGTGTTCTCTTTGACTTCTTGTTTTATGCCATTGTTGCAGTGGTGAAAGCATCCCAGAGTTTAAGAGCACCCTTGTTCTTCAGCTGTCTTGGGGAAAAAAGCAAAGCAAACAAATGAAGCTATGCGCAGTATCTTTCTTTTCGTCCCAATAAATCATTTCCATTGCCTTTTATTAAGATCGAGTAAACATAATCAGCAATTTACCTTATGAGGAGGGTGATATTTTCAAGACTTAAAAAGGCAGGCATCTGATTCCAGATTGTATGGAACCAGATGAGGTTAACCCTGTTGTTCCTGACCAAGGAAAGTTCTGTGACCTATGATCACACAGATCAGGTGTTATTTTGCAGGAAGTATTCGAGATGTATTTGAAATCATCCTCAAGTGTAGATTTTGCCTCTTTCGGGGGGATTCCCAACACTGTGCAGATTCTGACTGCAGATGGAATTTGATGACGTATGTGGAAGGAATCTAAACTAATGTTGTATTGACTTCATCATCACCAGGGTGTATAATTCAAAAACTATAGAGTGAGGTGTGTGAAGCATAAGCTTTGGAATCTGAAGAATTTGCAGTCAAATTGTAACTATACTTTTTACAGTCCACCTGAGATAACTTATACCAAACCCATGAGCTTGAGTCTCCTCAAGTGGCAAAGAAAGGTCATAATAGTCTTCACATCAGATGTTCTAGGAAAGGTAAAATGGCACAGTCCATAATATAGAGCTTAGTTTGCTGCCTGATACAAAGTAACTTCTTTGAAAAATAGTTTTTTTTAAGTTTATTTATTTATGGAGAGAAAGAGAGAGCCTGAGGGAGGGAGGGAGGGAGGGAGAGAGAGAGAGAGAGAGAGAAAATCCCAAGTAGGTTCCTCACTATCAACACAGAGCGCAATGTGGGGCTCATACTCATGAGCTGTGAGATCATGACCTGAGCCGAAGTCGAACACTCAACCAATTGAACCAGCCAGGTTCCCCCAAAATAGGTTTTCTATACTTGGATACAAGCTCTTTGGAAAGCCTAAATGAGTTGGAGGAGTGGAGAATGTAATGTGCATAGCACAGCCCCATTCTTTAATAAATGGGAAGTCAATCTAGCTATTTAATGAAATGTTGATGGAAGTATACTTGCTTCCTTCTAAAGCTTGCCTCTTGATATCTGTTCTGAAATTCAAGGGCTAAGACATCACTGCTTAATCTCTGAACAACTCTGGAAGATCCTTGGACAATGGCTCACATTAGCCAAATTTAGGCAAAACCTAAAATAGATAATGGGCAGAATTGTCATCCAAATATGTCCAGACTCTAGAGAAAAATTCAGAGGAGCTTCCAGTATGCAGAAGGGTAGGTTTGCTGAGGCCATGGTATTATAATCCCACAACAGTAATGACACTCATAGTAATAGTGGAGGTCATCATTTCTGTAGTATATAGAATGTCCTTGATACTGAGCTAAATGTTTCATGTGCATATCATCTTTATGTCACCTTGTTAGATACATGATGTCACTACCATTTTCTGAATAAGACATTTGGGGCTCAGAAAAGTAATTTTCCCATAATCATGGAAATAACAAATTCCCAGAATCCAGGACTTGACCCAAGGCAGTGTGATAACCAAACTCACGCTCTTCCCTATGAGATGTTGGGACTTGGAGCCAAAAGACTTGGGTTCAAGTTTTAGCTTGCTGGACCTTCATCCCATCCCTGAAACTCTCAGAGCCCTGCTTCCCACACCTTCAGACCAGGAATAATAATACCTTCTTCACAAAACTATAAATATTTAATGAGAAAATATATCTAAAATATTTTTTGTGCCTCATAAAGGTTATGCAAGTATAAGGTGTGGTGTTTTGCATTATCACCCAACAATAGATCATTTGGGGATGGTGTAAAGGATTGTGAATTTACAAGTTTGGCAACTTTTGATAAAAAGAATCAATAGGGTGTCTTTTTAAAGTAGAATTACTGGTTAAAAGAACTAACAATCCATTTAGAGATTTGTGTTTCTCAATAGCAGGCAATGAAGCCATTTTCTTTCCATTTATAAGAATATGTATGTGCTTAAGGGGAGGACAGATCCAACAATCGGGTTGTTTGCTATGATTTGTATGCCCTGGGGATATGGAGAGTCCAGAATGTAAGAAAATTGCAAATATGGAATAAAAGGTCCAGGGAGAAGGTGTTTTACTACATGCTTTAGTTGTATGGCTTGGAATAAGGACCTTCTCCAAGGGTCTTGAATGTTGCTGACCTCTCTGTTTTTTGTATTTTTGTTTTTATTTTTTTATTTTTTGCAAGCTTGTTGGCACTCCACATTGTAGCTGTTTCTTTTGCTCCCAGCACACCTCCTATCCTCACTTGACCTTTTGAACTAAATTTGTGACAGTTAATCCACTGTGAGATTTTGGATAGGGCAGCATGCCCAGACACTATCCCTTCTGCGCATGACCACCCCCACTTTAGTTCCACATCATGTTGATCCAGTGGCATGGATTTTCTAGGCCAGTCTCTTTTTAGAATCATGTTTGCTGATATCCTTCTGAGTGTGCTTGTCATATTATGTGCCCTGGTTTGTGAAAGAGGGACCCTTGTGAAGGCTGAAGGAAGATGTTTGGGGTCCCAAGCACTCTAAGTGCAAATGAGGTGAAGCCAGCTGGTCCCTGCCTCTCCCATGTTCTTGACATCTCAGTGAAGGAGCTCTACCTGGACTTCCTCTCTACCTGGACTTGATTTTCTCTCGCTTCTTTGCCTAATGAACACCCACGTATGCTTTCAAACCTGGCTACTTTGTCCCTTCCTGAAGGAAATCTTTCTTGGCCTCACTAAATAGGTCAAGAACCTCCACTGGTTTATTAACTTCAGGTACCTTCATTTGTAGCTCATAATATCATTTCAGTTTTACATCTTTTGATATAATGATTTAATTCCTATCTTCCCTGAAAGACTATAAATACTATAGGGAGGAAGACCATACATGAAGTTTTGTACATACTTTCATCAGTGACTGAGTAGATAAGTGAGTGAGTGAGTGAGTGAGTGAGTGAGTAGATGGGTGGGTGGGTGGGTGGATGGATGGATGGATGGATGGATGGATGAGTGTGTGAGTAGATGGGTGGATGAATGGATGGATGGATGGATGGATGGATGGATGGATGGATGAATGAGTGTGTGAGTAGATGGGTGGATGGATGGATGGATGGATGGATGGATGGATGGATGGATGAGTGAGTAGATGGGCAGATGGGTGGATGGATGGATGGATGGATGGATGGATGGATGGATGGATGAGTGAGTAGATGGGTAGATGTGTTGATGGATGGATGGGTGGATGGATGGATGGATGGATGGATGGATGGATGGATGGATGAGTAGATGGGTGGGTGTGTTGATGGATGGATGCATGGATGGGTGGATGGATGGATGAGTGAGTAGATGGGCAGATGGGTGGATGGATGGATGGATGAGTAGATGGGTGGGTGTGTTGATGGATGGATGCATGGATGGGTGGATGGATGGATGAGTGAGTAGATGGGTGGGTGGATGGATGGATGGATGGATGGATGGATGGATGGGTGAGTGAGTAGATGGGTAGATGTGTTGATGGATGGATGGATGAGTTTAGAGCCAGCTCATCAGAAAACCTGTCTTTCAGGTAGGCTGAGATCCTTATATAAGGATGAGAATGTGAACTTGCATTAGCCTACTCCTGTACCCCATCCCAACTTAAACCTCTTGATCCATCCTGGGTGCCTAGAGTGCAAGCTCTGTGCGTCTCCCTTCTCTTCCTGCCCTCTGCAAGCTCATTTCATACCTGCTTATTTTCTACCACAATATTTCATCCATGCAGGAATTATTTTCAGGTTTTGAAACTTGCCCAACTTCTTCCTTCTTCGGGACTCCTGCACATGCTTTCCTCCACCAAAAGTGTTTTATTAGCCCTCTTTACATGTTTTTTTTCATAACCGTTTTTTAGACCTATGCCTGCATGTCACTTTGTCATGGTAGCCTTATCTGAGTCCTGTAGACTACATCCCGTTATCCTCTTTTATGGCCCCTTCTCTTTCCCTTCAAAGCACTTCACAAAATTATAGTGTTTTCATTTTCAAAATGGCCTGTTTCTTCCACTAAGGAGTGAGCTACTTGAGGAAATGCGTTAGGTCAGTCTTGCTCATCACAAAGTGTCTAGCTCTTAGTAGACACTCCACAAGTGGCTATCAAATAAAATTTTAAAACACAGACACCATGCCCTCTACAGTCCTACCGAGCCAGTGACTTTGATGGGAGGTATTTATGGTCAAGGAAGAAAGGGGGGCATGTGTGTTCATGTTCATCTACCTCTTATGACTGTGTGAAGACCCCTACTTCTCTCTGGGCTGGGACCATGCCCTCTTTCTCCTAATATACCATGGATGAAGCAGAATAAGTTATAAAGCCCAGCTCATACTATCTTAAACCCAAGGAAGATTGATTATCTCAAGAAACTGAAAAGTCTACGCATAGGTCTACCATCAGTCATTGCTGAATATAAGCATTTGAACCATAGCAATGGGGATCTCTCCTTGACATTACTGTTTTTCTCTCTTTGGAGTCTTGGTTTTTTATTGGATGTAGCTTCTTGCATGGCGTCAATGGCTCTTACAACTTCAGATCTGACAGAAAATGCCTGAAGGTGTGTGGCTAGGGAGCTGCAGCCCACGCTGGGTCACACGCCCTTCCCTAAACCATAATTCTGTGGCCAGGAAGTTAGAATCCTTGAGGGGCAAGAAATGAAGACATACATCACTTCTTGCCCACCTCTGAATGCCAGTCAGTATGTTTTCATTAGTATCTCCAGTGAATCCAAAACCCAACTCTATTATACCCTAGTGTATAGGAGTGTACATTTTATAGAGATTTATATGTAATTTTCCTATCCCCCCATCTGTCTTAGGTCAGATCCCCTAGGGATAATGCCTGAAATGGGGATTTTGTTCAGGGGGTTAATTGAAGGGATGCTTTCAGAGGGAGCCTATGGGAGAGGAGGTAAACAATCAGAGTAGAGCAGGGGAAGACTCACAGGCAAAGGTGTGGTTTCAGGGGAAAACTGAGTCGGAGCCTGTGGGAAGTTCTGGAATGATTAATTACACCAAAGATGGTTTCACCCAGAGTCTAATTCCCATTCCATCAGCCTGTCTCTAGACACAGGTTCAAGCTGTCCCTCAGGAAGGGATGACAGCCCTTACTCCTCCTGTACCCCTACCTCCACCCTCACCCTCGGGGCCTTGTTTTCTAAGTAATAACCTCTATTTTTATTTTCTGATTAGTTTCAGTTCTGTGTGATGCCCTCTATCTCCTTGGTCTCCCAGCTGAGCCTCCTGTTTAAACACCCAGATGGACGCAAGAGACTTGCACATTTAAGGAAGATTTTTCCGTTAAAAGGGTTGACACAAGAGGTGAACCACCATACCTGTAGAAGCACAGGGAGAGAAATTCACTTGCCCCTCCCATCCCCTTATATTTCTGTTTTTCCATCTCTTCCAGCATCCAGGGTCATGGACTCTCTACTCTCCTTTGGATAGAGATCTGTCCACCCTCTGGGTGCTTCACTCCTCCCTTTTTGGTTTACTTATCGGGCAGTTTTGGGGGCCACTGCCAGGTTTTCATATGCCAAGGTTGCGACATGAGGGATGGCAAATTGAATTTCCCCTTGTAATCACAGGAAGGCAAGTCACTGTCCTCTCCTTCTAATGTAAATGACCTGAACCCTGCTCCAGACTCATCCATGATTCCTCTGCCTCACTGTTTTTCAATACGTCTACCTTCGCAGCCCTCCCTCCCCACCCCCGACGGTCTCCAGCAGCCTTCATGTCTGCGCACACATAAATAAGGCTGTATGCACGCGTGTGAGAATATATAGCCATCACGGTACTGTGTGGGCATGTAGACGTGCTGAGGAAATGTAATAGAGTGTGGTTGTGTGTTTGTAGGTGTATAATAAGTTTGCTGCAGACTAGGGGGAAAAATGGAGCCATTTGTTGATTCAAACCAATTTTTTTTTCCTCTTGAGTTAGTACCCAATCTGTAGCTAAGAACTGCTGACTACAGCATATTTCTGAGTGTAGATTTTTTTTTTCCCCCTGACAGCTAAGACCTAACTCCTGCCTGATCTATGTAGCTGCATTGTTCAAATTACAAAGCTTAGGTGACAGAACTGCTCTATTTTCTGGGAGCCCCCAACACACCTGTCATCAGATAGAAGCAAGAATGCAGAAGTCATCACTTTACTTAGAAACTCAGCAGATGATTGAAATTATTTCTTACTACTAATTCCCCTTTTAGTGGAGATAAGCCGCTTTGTTCAGCTGTAAATGAAACATTAGGGTATTAACTGTGGAGCCGAAGTATTGGGGAAGCTAAGATTTTATCTGCAGTAGGAACATTTTGGGCAATAAATTGTTTTGTTGGACAGAATACTAAATCTCTTGAGTTACAAAGAAGCAGAGCTCATTAAAGGGGATGCTTAAAGCAGGGGAAAAAAAGGCGAGACAAAAGCTTATTACCTTTGTTGTGGGGATTGGAGGGGGTTTTTGCAGGTTCTCATGTATATGTAGCATGGTAGAATTATGCGGTACAGTTATTAAATAGATGTGTCTATAGACTTGCAAACGCTCTATGAATATGTCCAAGGGACAAATACATTTCTGAAATATCAATAGCAATCTGCAATAAGTTATGAATTTTGGAGTACATATTTATCCTCAAAGACTGGGTTTTTGTTTCCTGTGGGTAAAATTTCTCCGTCTCTTTGCCACATCCTTCAGATTAATCGGCTGGCATGGTTACATAAATGTTTGTAATAGAGAAGAGTGAGTGCCAGGATCATCCAAAATATTGTCGCAAAATACACACCTAAATTAAGATAATTATGCATTGTGAACATCGATCAGCAGGGCTTGAAAGGGAGGGGAGCATTCTCATGATGGCAGGGAGGCTCTTCCTGGGGCACTGGGGTTGTCAGTGGCAGGGTATGTGTCCGGTTGGGTGCCCCTAGTGTGTAAGTGTCAGGGGAGGGACACAAGGGGATGCTCTTTTGCAGATAATCAGGGCAGGAGGAGGACAGGGAGAAGGCAGAGCCACCCCTCCCTGGAGTTAGCAGCCCTCCACCGTGTCTCCAGGAGCAGGGCTTCAGTGGTCCAGCTCTGCACCTGTCTGAACTTGTTGATCATTCCAGCCTCTGGGAGGATGTCCTCAAGAGCGTTGCACCTGAGAAACCCAGACAGGGAACAGTGTAAACAGGCAAACCTCAGTTGCAAGCAGATGGGGATTTCGTGAAAGCGGAATCAGGGCTCCACAGTTTTTCTTCCTTTTTCTCCCTGAGTGATTCAGAGCATGTCTTCACAGACGCCCTGAGCCTGAAGGCTCTCACTGCCGTTTCTGCCTCTCCCTGCGTGCCCGGATTCACAGGTGGATGCCCAACACCCTGTCACCACGACGGGCTCATGTGCCCTGAGTTCCCACCCTGGACTCGCCATTAGTTCCAGCTCCACCACCCTCTTCCTTGGTTCTTTCCACAGAAACAGGGACAACACTTTCCAAAGCATAGCAAGAAGCTGACGGTGGAATAGGAAGTGCAGGAAACACACAACACGCAGACTTGTATGAACTTTGGGAGGACACTCAGGCCTAACTTGGTTTAAGAAAACTCAGTATATGAAAAATGAACATACATATGTATTTTTTCAAAAGCAGCAAGCAAATGATAATTATTTATTTAATTAAAAATGCACCAAATTGTAAGATCTTCTGCACATGAAAAAAAAAAAATAGCATTCTCTTTGTCTTCTACCTCTGACACATAACATGGCACCGGGAAGAGATTCTTGAACTGACGACAAATAAGAGTTGCTTGCCTTGTGTTTATATCCAGTGTATGTTTAAAACAGAATTCTAGTCTCAGTGTATTTAACCTGTCATTCATTGTGCAAGTGACTTTTTAGGACCCCATATCCACAGGCCGTAGGGCACCAGCCTGTCAGTGTTGTTTTATGGTAACACCAAGCATCCAGTTAATTTCTTATGACTGTCATGTAGAGGGCATTTTGTGTCTTCTTGAGATAAGTAGAAATGTAGATCTATAGAGAAGTGAATAGAATCTTGTGACAGAAGGGACCTCACAGCCGTGCATTACCCTATGAACTCTGAAAGTGGTACCAAAGAATGACAGGAGGTTCAAATAAATATTTTTCAATGTAGTGTCCCAATTATTGATACTGTATAGATGAACTTGATGTTGAATGATTCAAAAGTATAATGCTATTTCCATGATAAAACTGTCCTGGTACCCCAGAATGACTTTGGTATATATATATATATATATATATATATATATATATATATATATATATATATATATATATATGTAGAGAGAGAGAGAGAGAGAGAGAGAGAGAGAGACCCCCATATATACACATATGTGCACCCCCATTTTTGTCCTTTATAGTTCAAGTGATAAATTTCTGGTGGTGTGAACAGGTGTTAAGAGTTCTGGGTTCAAGTCCTGTCTGTGTCACAGATACATAACCCTGAATATGCCTGGTAGTCTGTTTGAGCCTCCGTTTTCTCACCTGTAAAATGGCATCATGACACTACCCAATTTTTTAGGACCCACTTAGCTGTAAATTTCCCCAACTCATGAACAACAAAAGCTTTGTTTTATAACAAAACATGGTATCCGAGCTTCTTTTGTGGTCTTCAGGTGGACTGAGCCACATTCTCAGAGCAACTGTTTGATGATTTCATCTCCACCAACTGTTTTATTTCTGGTCCCATTCCAGAAATAGATCCAGCAGGATTCCATGTGGAGGAAGGAAATGGCTTTGGTAGACCCATTTCAAACAAGCCAGAGCTTTGGTGGGGAATGTTTCAGCTCTTCAGATGTAGAGCACCACCCTTGTGGTCAGACGGCCCATTGCAGTGGCAGGAACACACTGTTGAATGCTGTTTCCTTCCCCTCTGAGTGATACTGAAGTTTGTTGGGCCGAAGTGCCTTCATCTGAAAAAGGGAGACAGAGGATTATCTCAGTGTTATAAAAGTTTTGAAGATGATGATGGTGAAGCATTTAATTAATATCTAGCATGTTAAAGAGTCTCAAAACTCTCTATTATTATTGTATTAATTTGGGAATAAAGATCAAAAAGCAAATCCTCTGGAGAGTCCCAAGCTGAGGGCAGATCTTCATCCTCACTCACAGCCATACTGAGTGGCTTACCCAGATGTTGGCTCTTTGACCCATATCTGACCTATGCCACCGTCAGATGCTTATATACCTAAGGAACTTTATGGAGAAGAAATTCCTTATTCTTTCTGGAAGCTGTTAGAAAGTGAAATTTGAACTTGAAATTCGCTCACGCGGCTGACTGTGGCCAGGGGACCCCTGTAGTCAATGATATGTGCAGAGACTGAAGTGGAGTCCCAGCTCGGGCCCCATGTGGAGAGAAGCCACATCTTCCCAACCTTTGGTGAGAATCCTTGGAGAAGACAACTACTGAAACGACCCTTTCCAGACATCGTACTTGAACTAACATGGAGCTAACAGGCTTCCTATTAGTTCCTAGGGCCATTGTAACAAACTACCACAAACTTGATGGCAGAAGCAATAGATTCTGGAGGCTAAAAGTCTCAAGTCGAGATGTCAGCAGAGTCGGCTCCTTCTGGAGACGGAAGAAAATTTCATCCCACGCCTCTCTGCTAGCTTCTGGTGGCTTCTGGCAGTCCTGGGAAGCCCTTGGCTTGTAGACCCATCACTTCAATTTCTGTCTCCGTCTTCACATGGCCTTCTCTGCATTTTCTTACAAGGATTTGTCATTGGATTTAGGGCTCACCCTCAAGTTGGATGATCTCATCTGAGAGTCATTCACTTAATCACATCTGCAAAGACTCGTTTTCCAAATAACATTGCATTCACAGGTTCCAGGGCTGGGGCTGAGGACTTGGACATCCATTTCTGGCAGTCCCAATTCAACCACTGATGAGGAGTGAAGTATCCTTGTATGGAGAAGCAGTTCAATTCAAATGAGACTGCTCAACAACAGTTACATGATAAAGGGAGTCAACATCCTCACCACTCATTGCCAATTGATTGTATGTGTATCTTTTCTATTTATCTCAACAACCCTATAAGGTAGGTGATATGCTCCTTCTCAGCTCACGAATTAGAAATCTGAGCCTTAGGAGTGGAAGATCATTTTCTTAGTCACCCAACCAGGAAGGCAGCGCAGCTGGTACCCTAGTCCGGGTTTCTCTAATTCCCAGATCCATGCTTGGGGAAACATCGTGCTAGAAGTTCTCAAACTCTGCCCCGCCTAAGATCTCCTGGAGACTGTTAAAAGTATACCTTCCCCCAAGGTTCATCTCCAGAGTTTCTGAGTCTGTATGGGCACAGGGTAATCATCTACATTTAAAATAACTGTGTTACATAATTCTGCCCCCTCTCTCCTCCTACTGAACCCATCTCTCAGGTAATTGCCACCTTAGCACAGGGTCTGGGAGACATATTCAGATTCTCCCCAAAGACAGAAATCCTCAAGAGTCAAAAGTAAAAAACCACTCATAAGAGAGGCCAAGTTGCTTTTTTTTTTCCTTTCTTCTTTTTTCTTCGTCCTTGGAGCTTCCCACCCCCGCCCCCAGCACATCCCTCTCTTGGTGGCTCCTCCACCCACAGGAGGAAATGTGGAGATCAATGGTGATGCAGCTCCCAGTCCTTTCCTAATTTTAAGTCTTCTTCCTCTTTGAGCATGTGAAGTTTCCCGCTTGGGGGACGCCCACAGTGCTAGAGGGGAGAAGTTCTTCAGCAAAGCATAGCAGAGGAGCCATAGTCCTGCAATAATCCAGTCAATTAAACATTGATCTCAGTTTCCAGCAGCATGGAGGCAGTATGGAGGGCGGGGCGGCAGTCATCCATGCTGCCATTCGTGCACAGGCCTGGTAAGTGATATTTAAGGGATCTTCTGGTAGCAGAAAGCAGTGTGGTTGATGATCTTTGCTGCTGAAGAAGCAAAATTGAAGTGTCACGTGCCATGATTCCATTTTGTCTCTAAAATGTTGTCCTGCCAACCTTGGAGCCTCGCATGAACCCCGGGAATGTGAACGGACAGAAGGATGAAATCTGGCTTGATACAGCTGATTGGAGAGGGTGTATCCAAAACATAGCCCCAAGACATCCCAGGAGAACTTGGCTGAGCAGAGAAAACAAGCAATGGTATTAGAACATCAGGAAGAATTAAGCTGCCCGCTGAAGTTATTTTTAAAAATTTTATCTTCCATGCATTTATTTTTAATCACATAGTGGTTGGCATAAAGCCATTTTGTCTGTGAAACAACTTAAATATAACATGAAAATCATGAATATGCACAAATAGGGAGGAAAAGGTGGAAGTTTCCAAACTTCAGTTAACCCCCAAATCTCACTGCTTTGCTCAAAGAGGTAAAGTTTGTCAGTAGTTAGCATTTGTTCCAGACTTTTCTCTGATGAACTGTAACCCAACTTAAAATAATAGTAGGTGCTTTGGTGAAACCAGAGACAAGTAGACACATTGATGATTAGATAAATAGCTAAACATGTTGATAGGTAGACAGACAGATTAGACTTTTGGAATCCAAAAGTCTGGGTAGGAGAAAGTTTTGACCCTGCTGTGTGTAGATACTAAGGATTGACAAATATATTGTTTCACTCCTCTAGTCCCAACTTTAGAATCTGCAAAGTGGGGAAAATGGTATCTGTGTTGCATGCCAGACTTGAAGATGAGTGAGCCTTTACTGATCAAATGTATTTGGAAATGTCACAGGCTCAGCAGACACAGTGGCACCATGAAGAGATGTCATAGGACCTTTCCCTCCTAAGCCTCAGTTCTTTTCATGTGTTATCATCAAGCACAAAGCAAAAGAGCTTGTGAATTGCATAAAGAAAACTAGATTGTTCTGTAAAAATGGCCCTTGAGAAGTTTCACATCCAAGCTCATGTCATATCCCAAAAAGGTCACATCCCAAAGGGGGTGGGGGGGCATCATGTGTTAATAATACATTGAGCATACAGCCGGTGGGTGTTCTTTTTTTTCCCACTAGAGAGTTACTTATTTTATTTTATTTTATTTTATTTTATTTTATTTTATTTTATTTTATGTTACTCTATTTTATTTTGTTTTTAGATTTTAAAGATGCAGAGTGACATATTCCACATGGTCAGACTGTATTATAAAGTAAAGGTTTAATTAAAACATAGAATTGATTTTTGCCAAAATGAAAGAAAAAATAACCTATATATATATATGTGTGTGTGTGTGTGTATACACACACACATATATATAGTTATTTTATATATATACATATATATATGTGTATATATATATATATATATATATATATATATGTATAGCTGTAGTTCAGAACTCTTGCTGTGATGAGCAACTCTTTGAAAATATGTTTAAAAATTCACCGAGTCTTGTCTAAAGACTAACCTGTGAGGAGGGATGAACTAACTTACTCACTTCTGGACATTGTTAAATGCCCTGAAAGTGGTGGTTAATAATTTCCTTTTGAAGTGAAAAATAGTAAGCATGTTCCTGAGCCCTGTCATCAATCTTTGATAATTTCAGATTAAGGCATTGTCTTTGGATACAAATGAATATCATTTTTTAAATGCGGTTTTAAATAAAATTTTAAAAAGTAATAATCTCCTATCCTCCCGCACTGAGAATTTCTACTGGAGGAAAGGAACAAATAGAGGTTCCTTGCTGCTCTTAGCAGGAAGTGGTTGGGGGCAGGATACTTCAAAGTACCTGAACTGCAGTTGTAGAATGATGTTCTTTGGCTTCCAATCCTTATGCATAATTTGAATGTGACTGGCTTTCAATGCTAAGAATGTGAGGCTCCCCTCTTAATTATAGTATTTTAGATGAGCCTAATTTGACAGCCACTGGCACGCAATATGCTAAATATTTCATATAATGTGACTCTGAGAAGAGGGGAGCCCCCCTCCTTGAGAATCCCAATGGGTAAGACATTATAACTTAGAATTTCAGCATCAACAGCAGGGACAGCTTAACTGCGGAAAAAGTCTTCCTTTGATTTGATGTTCCCAAAGGTACAAACTTGGAGGCAATTTCAGGAGCACTGTAGGTCACTTGCAGATCTGATCTTGAAGGAAATGAAGAGCCTTGAGCTCCACATCCATGACGCCATTTTGCCATGAAGTGGAGCTTGATTTTCCTTGAATTATTCTATCACTTTTTACACACCCTTCCCCACTGGACTGGGTAGACCTACCTTCTAGTTGAGACCACTCAGTCAGTGACTGAGGCACACATTTGGAGACTCTTATAGTTCTCCATCATCTCCAAAGAATTGTCCAATTGATGACATCATGTGCATTATAAATGAATGTGAGCAACAGATATCTAGTGATGCCGCATGTTTATGTTTCAGTAGATCTTTGTTAGAAGCATTAACTTGTCTTATACTCTACCAACAGTGATATTTTGAGTTAAGTAATTTTTAAAAGCAGGCAGGATGTACGCTCTCCATTTTGGCAGATAAGAAAGATAAACATGAAAAGATGGGGATTTATTTAAGATCACTTTGCAAATCATTGACCTGCCAAGGATAGGTCTCCAGACTTGTATCATGTGGTGATAGTGTCTGAGAGGTGAACAATTATGGCTCCAGCTAACACTTTCTGGGTACTGCCAGGTGTCAGACATTATGTGAAGCCATTGGCATGCACGACCTCCGTGGAGAGATCCTGTTATCACCCCTGTTTTATGAGGAAAAAAAGGCCTATAGAATGTAAATGTCCTCAAATCACCCACCTAGCACATAAGTGAACAAGATCTCAACCTCTGAGTGCATCCTGTCTGCCAACCATGTTAAGCTTCCCTTGGAAATGTGTAGTGAGCCTATGGATTTCAAGGGAACATTCTTCCAAAAAGCTCAGTGCGCTTTTTTTCCCACAAATTAAAATTGTATGTATATAAGGTGTACAGCTTGATATTTTGATATATGTATACATTGTGAAATAATACAGTGAAAACATGGAGAAAAGGAAGTCCCGCTGCATTGTTGGTGGGAACGTACATTGGCTCAGCCACTACGGAAAATAGTATGGAGGTTCCTCATGATCAAGCAAGCCCACTTCCAGGCATATATATCCAAAGGAAATGAAATCAGTATTGCAAAGTGATATCTTGACTCCTGTATTCACTGCAGCATTATTCACAACAGCCACGATAAGGAAACAACCTGAGTGTCTGTTGGTGGAGAAATGTGTAAATAAAATGTGACACACACACACACACACACACACACACACACGCACACACACACGCACACACACACTCAGGAATATTATTCAGCCTTATAAAAGAAGGAAATCCTGAGTATACTGTTTAATTCTCTGGTTCTCTCCTGCCATGGTTTTATCAGGTAGAATGGATGCTAGGTTAGACTTTCCTTCTCATCAATGAGTGTTTGAAAGCATGCAAGTTCCACAGGATGCTGATAAGGGTTGGGTGAGGGGGTGGCAGGCAGGGTGGAATCCCTGAATCCATGCATCTTAATTCCTAGTGACTAGATGTTTGGATGTGTGTCCCCTTCTTATCTCTACTCCTCCAAGTAGAAACAGCTCTACTTTGTAGCCAGAAAGATGCCTGCCAAGCCACTAAGGGCATCATTTAGGGTAGGGTAATAACCCTTAAGAGTGTGCTTTTAAAGATGGGTGGTGCATGCTTGCTAGGTTGCAGGGCAATCACCGAAGCAGCTTCCTGTGTACATCCTGGAGAAAGACCTCCAGTGAGCCTGCAGGTGCAATTTCTTTTCTGATCCTAGCAAGAAGGCTCTTGACGATACAGCAGTGTTTGTTTTTTGCTTGGTAAAGTACAAAGGAAAACAGCAGAAATTAGCCCGGCACAGTGTTGATGCCAGCCCAGAGGTGGGGACTCTGATGGCACCCCCCTACTCCCCTCCACCGCAAACCTTTGCCGCCAGAAAGCCTTCCCCTGCAATGAGATTAGCAGACACAGCAGTTTACGCCAAGGCGCTGTGCAGTTTTTACCCTGTTCCACCAGGTGTTGCCAGAGAACATTGAGCAGAGCCGAGCTCCGGGCGAAGTGTGTTCGCGGCTGCTGGAACACGGGGCTGCTCAGAAGGCAGCAATTAAATGAGTTATGCTGACTCCAACAGCTCTCTTCCCTGCACGTTGAAATATGCCTCCTGTGTCTGCCTCATGCCTCACATTGCAAATCAACACATTTTGTTGCATATTTGGGTATGGGTATACACTCTCACACTGGAGGAAGGAGACCACGCAGAACTGTGCTGCTCCAGGTCACCAACCCAAGCCCCAGGGGCACCTGCGGTCAGCTTGCATCCGTACCAGGAAGTAGACAGCTACCTCAGTGCTCATGAGGGTAATTCCCTGTGAGGGCCATTGCGTGTTAACCAGAGTTCATTGCTTCTTAGTACCTGTTCTCTGTTCCTTTCCCATTCTTCTATATCCAGAGCAATGAGGCCACGGTTCTAGATCTGTGGTTCTGAGCCAGGTGTGACTGAGTCCCCGGGGTTCATTTGGCCATATCCAGAGACACTTTTGGTTGTCACGACTGGGGAGGAAAGGAAGTAAGTAACTATGGGCATCTATTTGGTAGAGGCCAGGGATGGTGTTAAACATCCTACTGGGCACAAGACAGTCCCACCAAACAATTATCCAAACTGCCAGACTGCTGAGATTAAGAAACTCTGTTCTAGAGGCAGAGGCTTTATCAACAAGATGATTGTATTGTCCAAAACAATACTGAAATAAGTCTTTCCAATTGTGATTGTCTCAGAAAAGCTCCTCTGTATCACTGCAATTAAACATCATGATTTGCCAAGGTTACACCTCCATAAAAGAGTTACAAAGATGCCATATATTGTGGGCCTACTATGTGCCAAGTACATTGCTCCTATTATCTCTAACCTTGCAGAAATAGCATTGAGGGTGGGATTGTTATTTTACAATATCAAAGAGGAAACCAGGGCCAGAAAGTTTGCATTTATCTGTCAGTGTCATGCAGCGACTAAGCGGGGAGCCCAGTTTTGAACCCAAATCTAGTTTGTTTAGGGCCATTGTCTCCTTCCCCGTGATTTGCTGTCCCTCCCTGTGTCCCAGAAGGCAGCCATGGTTTCTGCATGAACTGGGGGAAAAACGTGCCCCAAATGGGCTCCAAGCTTCCTAGATCTGGGGAAGTGACCTCACTGGACCGCCATTACTCTATCTGCCAACTTGGGACAGAGGAGAGGATTGGATACTCCATAAAGGGCATTTTCTGATTCTTGCAAGACCTAATAGCTCCTGTTGGTAATCTCGGAGGGATATTCTGGACATCTACAATACACCAGAAACTCAACCATGGGGCATCTGCTTTTGACAAACTATGAGGCCGGCGTAGCTATAGATATTCTTATTCGTGACTCCCCATAGGAAATCTCCAGATACTTTGGGGAAGAAAAGGTCAGGCACTGAAGAGAAACCATGACACTTAGTCGCTCTAGGGAAGGTATGATTATTATAATTCTTGTCCATCTTTGTGTCCTCAGAGGCAACAGTGGTGGGTATGGCCTGATAGGGGCTCAATTTGTATTTTAGGCATTAGTTTCCTCCTAAGAAACACATGAACAGGGTTCAACAGAAGTAGGGAAGAAAACAGCATATCATAGCAACCCAAATATGACGGCATGTCCATTATATTGATTGCTGTGGAGATTCACCTTAGTACCATGTGAACTGGCTTGTGCACTCATAACCTAGAGGCTGTCCAAGTGTCCAGAATCTTCCACATCCCCATAGATTCAGTGTCTTCAATGACGTTCTAGCACCATACACATTTTTTTTTTCTGTTTCGTCAAGAATGGGCAAACTAAGGCCTGAGAGCCAAATCTGGCCATCAAACTGTTTTCCTAAACACAGTGTTACCAGAGCACATCCATGCTCATATTTGCTTACAAATGGCCAATGGCCACTTTTGCACCACAAGGGCAGAGTTGAGTAGCTATAATAGATCCTAAGGCCCACAAAGCCTAAAATACTCGCTCTCTGGCCCTCTACAGAAAAAAAGTTTGGAAACCCTTGCTTTAGACAACTGAAAGCCAGTGACTTTCCCTAGCACAAACACAGAGAGCTAGATTAAGCAGAACGCACCTCTGTCCGGCTACCTTGGATGGCGGGCCACTCATGTTCTTTGGGCCATAGTATTTGTAGCATCGTCCTATGAAGGACTTCACTGCGAGTAATAGAAGTCTCACGTTAATGGAGGCAGGTGCTCAAATTGTTGAGAGTTCCTCCCCACCCCCCACTATGTTTAGTGAGATAAATTGCACTTCACTATAGTGACTTGTAGATGACAGTGAAGCCAAGGAAATTTGAATGCAGTGACTATATTCATTTTGAAATAAAAAAAAATTTTTTTAATGGTTGTTCTGTGGGAAGTCGAACACAGTAAACGATTCAAAACTGTCACCGCATTGAGATGAATGGGAGTAAACAGTGTGCCTCCAAAGGCATTCCATAAATATCCTTAAATTATAACCATCTGTTTGATCTGCTGAGGAAAAATAACTAATTCCTGACGTTTTCCCCTCTCCAGACTGCCCACTGAATGTACCCAGGATTGGGATCTTTGTTGCCGATAACTAACGTGATAATCTAGTAAAACTTCCTCTTGATCTAGGTGAGCAGTCTACAGCAGATTTCTCCACCATTGATGTTTTATGCCATTTAATTCTCTCTTGGGGGGATGTTTAGCACCATCCCTGGCCTCACCTACTTGATGCCAGTGGCACTTTCTCCCACCTTGACAATCAGGTGTCCCCGGGCATGGCCAAATGTCCCTGAGGAATGCGGATGAAGTTAGACCCACAGTTGAGAACCATTATTCTAGAAGGAAGTCTTAGAAAGGACTTAGTGAGTCCTTGGCATTCACACATGTAAATCATTGCATGTTGTTATTTCAGACGAACTTTTCTTCTTTTTCCTTCTGCAACCCTCAGCCCCCCAGTTCTTCCCCTCCTTCCTCCTGGGCTCAGTGCTTATTAATGTCTAAATGCACTGCAAAGGTGAGATTACCTTGAACTCCTCCAGCTTCGCCTGATAACCCTGAGCTGCATTGTTGCTCTAAGCCAGATCAGCAGAACCAGGTCTGTGATCAGGTTCCGGGAGCTGGAGCACCTCTCCATCGCCGGCTGCTGTGATCAGAGGGTCTGGAGAACGAGCACCTCTCTGATGTGGTCTTATCAGGCTGAGCCTAATGTCAACCCTGTTAGAAGAGCTTTGTCCGATCTGCCTGTAGCTTTGTTCTGAACCGTTCAGTAACAGTTCACTGGAGCAGAAAGAGCCCTGTGAATTGATATTATAAACCCACATGCCTGTTTTATTCATTGTGGAGGCAACCGAATATAACACAAGTATTTATTTTTAGTGATTGGAGAATGGCATTTCATTCCCCTTCCCCCTTGTCACAGAATGTGGAAAACAGAGAAAATAACACACAACTCTTTCTGAACACAAATCTGTTGAAAAGATATTGATTATTGTTTCAGTTACGTTGCACTATCTTAAATAGTGTATGTGTGTGCCCTGAATATATATGTGTGTATAATACATATCACATTCATTTGGATGGTCTTAATAAAGAGCCACAGGCCAGCGGATGTAATCCAATCACCACGGGTCTAGCCTTCTATCTCTGGCTGTTCCCTTGACCCCCACCTCCCCGGTTTCATTGCAAGTTAGATTTTCTAGAAAAATTCATGAAACTTCATCATGTTTCATTCATTCTTTGCTCCTGGGCATTCCTCGCTGAAGGTCAGGAGCTGTGAAATTTCTCTTTAGTCCCATTGCTTTGATATGGCATGGGCCAGGCAATGAAGAAAATGAAGTGTGGAAAAATGGAGTTACAGCAATGACTTAAATGGGCGGAGGGGTCTGCCCAACGCGGCCGGGTTAGAAATGAGGAGGTGAGCTGCCTGATATGTGAGCTGACATGATTCTAACAGTGGGACCTGGGGGGAGGACCAGGGCACAGCTGGATGGCTCCAGTTCCAAGGTCACTTCAGTTAGTTAAGTCTCCATCTTCTGTTGGTGTCTTCAAGGATAATGATGGTGATGACGATGAAGATAGCAGTAACAGATTGAACCATAAAAACTTGCTGACATTTGATAATTGTTTATCTACTTAAATGTCACCTTCATATGGTTCCACTTAATAATTATAAAAATGAATGGCTGACACGTACTGGGAGACACTGTGGTCCAGGCACAGTGCTGTAAGCATTACACAGGCACTAGTATGTTCGATCAACACAACCACTCTCTACTGGCGATACCTTCATTACCCCAGTTGACAAATGAGGACACTGGGACTGTGGGAATAACTTGCCGAAGGCCACAGAGTAGCAAAGCTGGATTTAAACCCAGGAGATTAATGCTGCAGTCTGTGTTATTAACCCCCAGCCTACGCTCTTGGCTGGATAAGTTTTAGACAGATGTTCATACTTTCCACAGAGGGTCCTGCATTTCCATCAGGCTTGGGGAAAATGAGATTTTTTTTTTATTTGTTTGCAAGTCTCCCTAATTATGAGGAGTACTAATAGGCCCGAGCAAACTGCTCACAGCCTAGTAATGGGATTGTTGCCATCCAGTCGGAATCCTAAGAATGACCCACAGACCACGTTGCCTTGAGGGTGATGTGTTAGGCAGGAAGAGTCAGACCATCCTCATCAGCTTCGCCAGCCCTCCATGTTAGTTCTTCTGACGATTTATGGGATTTCAACTAGAAAATCTCCCTTCTTTGAATTTCATCCCATCTTTAGGACAGGAAACAAAGCCCTAAAAGTCTTATGATCCAAGATGCTGAACATGTGAAAATAGTGAGTCTGGTGGAGAAAAACAGTGGGATCGCTTTGGTCTTTCTCCCCCAAAATGTATCCTTTCAGATTTGTCCTGAGTAAAATATCAGACGAATCCCAGTTGAGGGACAGCCCACAAAATATCTGACCAATACATTGTCAAGATGATGAACAGCAAGGAAAGTCTGAGAAACTGTCACAGCTGAGAGGAGCCCTAGGAGGGTGTGATGCCTAATGTCATGCAGTGTCCTGGGTGGGATACAGGACCCAACAGGTGACATTAGAGGAAAACTCAGGAAATCTGAGTGGAGGAGGACTTTAGTTAACATAGTACATTGCCACTGTTTCATTAATTGTGGAAAATGTACCAGACTCCTGTAAGATGTTAATTAGAGGGGAATTTGATGCAAAGTGCATGCAAGCTTTCTCTACTATCTTTACAACATCTTTGCAAACCTGAAACTACTCTAAAATTTGAATATACATATACATATATAGCAGAAAACCATAAGCACATACTCAAAAAATGGAAGAACCAAAAGTTGTCCAAACTTCCCTGTGAATGAGGGCTCCTCACACAGAAACACAAAATACACTACTTGAGCTTTTTCACGGTGTGTATCAGGCAAGTAAAGGGTTTGCAAAGTCCCACTCTATGCAATTTCAATGTAATTTGTGTGATTCGGTTGAACTCAGTTTTTCCCAAACTGATATAATCACATAATCATTTGATTCGAAAAATAGCTCTAGAGGAAACAAACAAACAACAACAACAACTTGACTCCCAGATCCCAACAACACAGAACTCCCAGATCATGAGGACTTTCTAAGCACCGGTTTTTCCAGAAAGTGACGTTGGAGGCTTTCACATTACCGCTCTGCCCCAAAATCCTGTGCGACTCCTTATACTGCCTCAACCTCAAATCATTTCTCCACCCTGGCAATTCTGTCACACATGAAATGCCCTTCTGCCCCCTCTCTTTCTTTGTCTGTGGAAGAGGGTCTCACATTTCTCGGGAGGGCTTCTTAAAACCGAGATAGCTGGAGCCCACTGCCAAGCTTCCTGATTCACGGGGTCTGGGACGGGGCCTGGAGAACATTTATTTCCCACAAGGTTGCAAGTGATAACAAGGCTACTGGCCTGGAGACCACACTCTGAAAACCACTGAGGTTCCTTTGCTCTGGATGTGAGTTTGTCTCGCATTTCTTCCATAGAATCTAGACTTTGTCTTATTCCCATACATTTGCTCTTTGGCTGTTCCCCATGGATGGGTTACCTAATACCTAAAATAAATAGCAATGAAGTATTCCCCAGGGGTGTGGGATACAAACATGGAGAGGAGCCAAATAGGAAACAGGGGCTATTTGGTTTGAGAACAGCACAGTGTCACAAAAAGAGAATTTTTCTTTGTAACAGCAGATCTAGGCCCCAGACTCTGCACCATCATTTGCTAGCTGAGTGACCTCACGCATATTTCACAAAGTCCAAAAGGTTGACTGCTCTACTAAAAAATGGGGATAGTATTCACCTCTTCAGCCTTTGTGAGGATTAATTGGTGGTGCATATATTAGGGTGCACAGATCCTGGCACATCGCACTGACTTCTGAATCTGCACAATTGAACAAGCAGTTCGGATAATCCCAGATGGTGTGGTCGGCAGGCCATCCATTCATTCATTCTTCACCGACTCAGTTATTCAGCACGTGTCTCCACGGGGCTCCCATGTTCCAGGTGACATTCCAAGTGCTAGGGAGACAACAGTGGACAAGATAAAGACCCCACCCTCACAGAGCTGATGCATAGTACACCCTGCACAAATAAATAGATAATGAACGTCCAGGTCATGAGAAGTGGTAGACAGTAGGAGTAAAAGCAGTATGAGAAGATATGAGACGGGATGGTCAGAGAAGGTCTTTCTGAGAAGATGACTCTAGAGGCAAGACTGAATAAGTGGGAGAACACATAAGAGAATCTCCAAACTTGGTTCTTCCTAATGTGAATCACATAATGTAACACAGCTATGTTGTAGTTACTCTTAGTTTTTCGTTGTTGTTGTTGCTGTTTGTTTTTGAAATGGAAAACATTGATTTCCCACTCGATATGGTAGATCTTATTGAGTGTCCCCCATATCCTGAGCACAGTACTCGGTATTTTGTAATTATTGTTTCTAATCCCCATGACAGCTCTACAAGGGGGAGCATATCATTTCCATATTATGTTAGAGGGGTCTTAAAGAAGTTACGTGGTCACATAGTAAATGGCCAGTGTTGGCTCTTTCTACTACACCCTACAGCCTCTAACATACAAAATTCTGAACTGTATTCATTTCCGAAATCCATTGTGGTACCAACTATATTATCCTAATTCTCTTAAAGGACTGATGATTTTCTTGCCATTTTCCTAATTCTTTATATTGCAATGCCCAGTAGTTTACAATGCTGGCTGCATGTTCCAGTCCCCTGGGAGTGGGGGCCGGGGATCCAGGACTTTAAAATCTTCTCAGATGAATCTGATGTACAGCCAATGTCGAGTACCACTGGCTAGCGTTGTATTCAAGACTAGTAAATATTTTCTGGCTGTATAACCAGTGGAGCAGTGGTTTAGAATGTAGATCCAGAGGGTAGCTATAAGCCAATACACTTGAGGTTCATGGTCAGCAGGTGATTAATCTCTCAGAAATGAGAGACAGACCAGCCCCCTGAGCGGGCAGACAGTACGGTATCATAGAATTAGCTCAGACCTTGGAGTCCAAACTGGGTTTGACACCCAGCTTTGCCCTTCTCTGGCTCTGTGATTTTGGGTGACATACTAACCCTATTTGTACCTAATTATATGCCCCAAACATGGTTAATGCTGGCAGTTCCCAACACTGTGGCGTCCATTGTCCCTCTCAAATACATACCCCAAGCAAGGCGTACTAGCTGAATCCCAGGAAGACAAGAAAAGGGCAACGATTTCATTTCCACCCAGTAATGCACTACATTACTTTTCCAGTTTGGGAAAGTAAAATAAAACAAGAAAAGTATACTTAAAAAAATTCTTTCCAGGCCTTCTTTCCAAAGTTATTCAATTCCAAATTTAGCATCCTCTCCTGGGAAAAATAAAACCGTCTTTTTTTATGCATCCGCTGTGATACCTGTGAACCCAATAATACTCACTATGGATCTTGGGCTAGTCGTGTTTCAAGAGAGAGGGGGAAGAAACAGAAAACAAAGAAGAAGCCTTCTGCCTTCTTCCTGGAGTCTTATGTCTGCAAAGCTGGTCTCTTCTGTAGCCTGCAGGGTCCCTCAGACCTCTTCTTTCTCGTGTGGCCCTTCTTTCTTATTAAACCCCCCATCGGAAACAATTGCTCCCACTTTGTATTCCAGGGAGCTGTAATATTTGCCCAACGATGAGCTCCATTCACTGGTTTGTTAACTGAAATGGGAAGTGACAGACTCAATAAAAGGAAACCTCTGTGCCCGGGAAACAGATATTATTTCTCCCCCTCACTCTCCCTTTCTCCTTCTCTCAGATGACTGTGCCGGGAATCTGCAGACTCTGAGCTTACGGACACACCAAAGCTTCCTATTGATCCATGTTTAACTAATTTGATCAGAATAGAGACTTTTATTCCCTGTGGTTCCTCTCACTGGCTCTTAGCGGATGTGATTGAGTGCTTGGGAGTCACCCCTGACCTCTTTTGATAGGGATGAGGGAAGGAGGGTGCACAGGGACCTGGGTCCACACTATGGGAGGGAGGGGCATCCTATAGATAAGACGTGGGCCTCACAATTTAATGAGGGTTGGCGGGGGGAGTACAAGATTCCTTCCTGGGGACAAACTTCTTGTCTCTTTTGTTAAAAATGAATAATGAAAAGCACCCACCATTTCCAGTCATTGGAAACCATAGGATCCATGTGGCAATAGATGCCCCACTTTTAATCTCTGAGTAAAGGCAGTTCCGATTTTAGACAATTTTTTAGCCACATATATTTGAATGCTGTAGTTAATAATGGTAAGTCATCATTACCATTAACAGCTAACACCTGTCAAACCCTTACGAAGGACCAAGGACTATCTAAGTCCATAATATATACTATCTTATCTCATTTAATCCCCAAAACAACTCTTTGAAGGAGGCATTGTTATTATCCACATTTTATAGCAAAAAAAATTGGGTCTTGAAGAAGTAACGTGCCAAAGATTGGTGGTTAGCAGATAGGGGCTCTAAGAATTCAGTGCATGATTCCTAAACTTGTACTTCGCTTAAAACATTGTTTTGTTTTGTTTTTAATTTTAGAGCTAACTGTCAATTCACACACAGTCGTAAGAAATAGCACAAAGAGATGATCCCATCCAGTTGCGCTCAATGATGGCATCTTGCATACCTGTCATACAATATCACAACCAGGAAATTGACATGGATAAAATCTGTCCACCTTTTTTTAGATTTCCCCAGTTTTACATGCATTCAGTTATGTGTGTGCGTTTCCTTCTTTGTCATTTTATCACCAGTGTCATTTCCTACAGTGGCCTCCACAATCCGTGTACAGAGTGGTTCCATTCCAGGGGTCCCTGGCTTTACCCTTTGTAGCCACAGCTATTTCTCTTGTCCCTCACAGCCCGAGGAAATCACTCATCTATTCTCCATCTCTATAATTTGGTCATTTCAAGAATGCTACATAAAAAGTGTGTGAAAAGCTTGCTTCTCTGTACACAAGCACCGTTAAAGATTCAGTCCACACACAGAACCTTATGACCACTCGACTTCTTGGTCCCTTTCAGTTCCTGTCATCTCCCACCTCCCTTTGGCTGCAGAGTTACTGAGGTTTCACACAATGTTGACACCAGCGTGTAGCCCATACACCGTTCCCCACCTCTCTCATCCTGAGGATGGGCTCCAGATGTCCCTGTGCAGGAATTCTACAATATTCTCAGCTCATCAGCTCAAATTCTGCCAACGAGAGCCAATATATTTCCTATCAATGTGCATCCTCAACCCCCTCTCCCTATCCTCACCACTTCCTCTCCCCCAGGCCAACCTCGGTCCACTGACCACACAGAGCCTGGGAATAAGAAGACCAGCTTCAGTGGCTAACCAGTGATGTCCACCCCAGAAGCTTCCTTGCCCCATACTGGTTAAAAAGCCAAAGCAGAAGGAAAGGTTTGCTCAGGTCTTACAGAGTATAACAGACAGGATTTAGTGTTGCCTCTTGTTCATTGGGAGGCTTTACCCCCAATTTTCACAGGATAGAGCATCTCCTGAAATCTTGGCTGGCAAACAGCCTTGACTCTTGCCCATGCCCTAGAGTGCCCAGAAGACTTCTCATCAAATGAAAAGACCGCTGCCCTTTCTAGGCATGAGTCAGGCCTCAGAGTGGAGATGAGGCAGCGTGCATCTCTGCCCAGTAGCTCGGTTCTTTCCTTTTCCTGACTCTGCATCTGATGTCATTAAGGTCATTGCCTGTAAGTGGTCAGTTTGCATTTGGGGTGCACAACACGCAAAGCCGAGCTGCCCTTTGGCACAGAGCATCATTATATTAGATCAGATCTTAGGATTTATGGAAGCTTTTACACACCTGTTCTTCAAGTCCAGAAAACATGCTGTCAGTGTTAACTGCTCTCTAGAGTGCACACTCCCATTTTCTCTTTCTTTCTTTCCTTCTCTCCCCTGTAAACTAAGGTGTGGAGTGCTCCAGGTCCCCCTTACCAGACCCACTGTCATGGACAGTGTATCCTCAGCCTAATTGGATATTATCTCGTCCCCCCACCAGCTGATGCCCCAAGCTACCCTTTCCTATAATGGCTCTTACCTAGGCTGGGCATCAGACACAGACCAAAGGCTTATTTGATTTTGAGAGCTTCTCCCCCACCTCCTACCTCCAATCTCCCGTCGGAATTTGAGGAAGCTACCCCGTCTGTCGATGTTAAGGAACAGAATCCTGGTGGCTCCTTTGCTCCATGCATACAGCACCTTTGAGGGGCAGACTTTATTGCACCTTGTCAGGCCTGCCATGGCTTTTGTTTTCCTGCACACTTGAATAATACATCTGATTACCATGGCAAATGTTGCGGCTAAGCAAGCTTGGACCTCCTGCCTAATTAACTGATGATAACAGGGCCCGCCGCCCTTTCCCCTCTCTGAAGCCATCATGGACAGGGGAGTTCTTTTATCTTTCTTCAAAATTGACTTGCTCTCCCGACCCTCCAGCAGCTCCTGTGTTGTCTGTTTACCTCTCATGCCTCCGCGAGACTGTTAATTTTCCGTGGCACCTCCTAGCTGCCTGTAATTAACACATCGAACACTGAAGACACAGTTTTGCTTTTTGCAGATGCTTCACGGAGGTGTTTTCTTCCTCCGCTAATTATACTGCTGTATTGTAGCAATCTGCATTGACCTAAAAGGATCCTTTTTATTATTATGTTTGTTATTGTTGTTTTGGTTGGAAAAACAAATACAGTTTTGGAACCCAGTTTGGGCAGAAGAGAATATACCAATATATATTGTCAATGTTTCTTTTCATAGCCTTGAAAGTAACAAATGAGGATACATTTGTTGTCCCCTATCCTGTTCGGCATTTGGCAACTCTTTGTTAGATGTGGGTAATATTTACTTAGGATGTATGCTTTCCCCGAATCTAAATATTCTGCCTTGGTAATTATACAGATGGGGCACATGACCTATTCCATTGAGTGTGGAAATCCTCTGCAGATTGTGAATAGCCTCCCGTCCTATTAGATTTCAGGGAAGCTGAGTCCACGAAACACAAGACACAGAATCTGTTTATCATCTTATGCTTAGGCTTAAGATTTAAGCTGTAATGAATACTGGTTCAAAGGGCTTGAGGTATAAGAAGGAGGTTGGTAGTTACAGGAATAAAAACAAGAGCCAAAAGAGCAGCTTTTGTGAAGGACTCCGGCTGGAATAATGATGATAGAATTGTCTAAATCGATACATCTCTTGTCAGACCCATGTCTGATGTTTGAATCAACCAGGCCTTTCCTCCAAGAGCTTTCCTTGAGAATATTGAATTATTTATTATTTGTATCTTTTTTCCCCTTCTCTTTCTGATGATTTTTTTTTCCCTCTGACTTAGTAAAATTTGTTTTTCATGCTGCCAGGTTCAATGTTGTCTACTCTTTGATAAATAGCAGTAATTGGGCGTATAGCAGAAGTCATGTACAAATGTATGACTTCAATTACATCGAGAGCATTTTTTTTCTTTGTATTGATCTTTCTTCCCCCTCCTTATAAGATCCGTTCTCTATAGCCTGTAGTGCTGAGTATTTTAAAGAATTATTCTTTGTCTCTGTGTCGACATACACCCTTGAACTTATATGTCTTTTTCGAAAACATGTTCTTGACCTTCCATCAGTCTGGACAGACCTGGAGGGGGAAATTTGAAACTTTCACCTGATGAGCTCTCCTAGATTCTTCTCACCTGGCCATCTTGCCTTATCCAGCAGCACGGAGTTTCCATAGCCTGGTTTTCCTTGTTGAAGGTAGGGCCACATTGGGGAAAGTGATTTTATAGACCAGGAAATAGATTTCTTTTTTTTTATTTTATTTTTTTTAATGTTTATTTTTATTTTTGAGAGAGACAGAGACAGAATGCGAGTGAATAGGGGCAGAGAGAGAGGGAGACACAGAATGTGAAGCAGCCTCCAGGCTCCAAGCTGTCCGCACAGAGCCCGACGCGGGGCTTGAACTCAACGAGCTGTGAGATCATGACCTGAGCTGGAGTCGGACACTCAACCGACTGAGCCACCCAGGCACCCCCAGGAAATACATTTCTGAGTAATGAAAATTGTGCAGAGAAAAACGACATGGAAAAGAGATGAGACACAGAAGTAATCCACATTATTATTCAAGCTTAAGAATCTGTGTGGTTGCACTCTAACTGTTCTTGACTTAACGTATTTCCTGTTGATCACTCTTAATGTAGTTGTGGTTGTTGCGTGTTTGTTTGCCAGCTGAAGACATGCTTTCACAGATATGACTGCCCATGTTCGTGCATCCGTCCCTATACCTGATTTCCAAGGTTCAGTACCAGTCCCAGCATTTGGTGATCCTGGCTTGGCAGTAAGCGTCATCTCCTGGGCACAGCCGTTTTCTAAGACAGGTTTTCTGATGCCTGGAAATTTTGAAGCCACTGCTCTGAGTGAACCAAGCCTACAAGTTAGAGAACTAAAAGGCAGGGTTGGAAGATAGTGAGGCGCTAAATTGGACACAGCTTCTCTAGAACGCAGGTACCCCCATGTCCCACATCATCTCCCACTGGAGATGGGCTTTGCCAAAGGTCCGTCAAATAACAACTGAGTGTGCTTTGCTGTCCTGTCCATGTGGCTCCTTCTGTGGCTTTGAATCTGCACCATTGGATCATGCTGTGACTTTGCTGAGGGCATGCAAATAGGGAGTGTTGATTTTTTTTAGACCCTTATTTTAAGGAGAAGCGGCCACTTAAAACGGCATCTTCGGATAGGGCACATTATTTTATCTCCTGCCCAGTCCCTAAAGCCATATCTGTCCCATTTTATTCAGAGGAAGAAAATAGAATAAAAACCTTCAGAGCATCTTAGTGATAAAGGAATCGCACTCTCCGTTATTACGCTCTAGGTTATGAAGCTGGGACTTTAAGTAGACAAAGAGAAATTGAGTTGGCTTTGGCAGAATCTGTGACTCTGGACCCCACCAGGTTGCTGTGTGTGCGTGTGTGTGCGCGTGTGTGTGTGTGTGTGTGGTGCACGCACGTGAGAAGCACTTTGATAAAACCGCCTCTCCCCCCAGTAGGCTGTTAGGCACGGCGCTCAGAAACAGCCCTATTGTTTTAGCTTTCCTTTCATATCATGTAGGTGTCTATACCATGCCACCCACACAGGAGAGCCAGTGAGCTGTGAAATATATTCATTGTTAGGGCACCAAGGAAATGGCGGCTGAGCAATCGGAGGTAATAATGTCCGACAGGCAAGGGAGGCCGCCAACATTACCTGCATTATTTCGGTTGCCTTTTTCATTATAGGTTCGGGAAATAGACAGCAATTCGATTATGGCATGATTTGGGGTGGAATTGCGTGCGCTCCTTGACCTCGTCACTGGGGGATCAAATGAGAAGTCAGCTCAAATAAAGTTTATAGTGCATTAACTGGACGGAGCAGTGCCTTACCCACAGAGCACGATTCTTCATCTTCCAGGGGTTTGTAACTGCAGCCCAGATGTATCTGTACCTTAAGGCACAGGGAGGATTGGCTGAGATGTATAGGAGTGAGCGGAGGCGGCCAATGGTGTTCTGACGCCTCCCTCCCATGTGCAGCACCGGGTTCCTCTGCAACTCTGGCGAAGCAGTGTGATTAATAACACGGAGGAAACCTGCTTGTTGGATTATTAATTTCTCGTCCCCTTTGCCTTATTTTTTTTTCCTTTGCACATATTCCTGATGCGTTTCCTTCTGCCTTTTTCTCTTTGCCTTTTGCCGAGCATTTCCATCCCTCCTTTTCTCTCCCCTGGCCCCTCTTTTCACCCATGGAGCTATGATCACTAGCATTTCACACTGACGCCTGGCCACCCAACCCTCGTGCCAACTGGCTTCACACCTGGGGTGAGTTTATGTCTTCCCGTTGTGGATTCTGTGTCTGAGAGCAGGGGAGAGAGAGAGAGAGAGAGAGAGAGAGAGAGAGAGAGAGAGAAGCCTGGAGAGTTTGAGTCCTGCTGTATTTTAGGTGCAGGCTTGGCCTTCTGTTAGGAGTGACCCAAAATCTGAGACCAGCCCACGGAGAGAATGCCACCACCCCCCGCCCCCCCAAGCCCAGCTTCTCCAGCACGGAGAAACATGGTTTCTCTTAGTTAACTAATTACATCTCTACCCACCAGTTCTAGACACAAGGAGTGCACCTGGCAAAAGAGGAAGAAAGGAGAAATAACGACAGGTAATTGCATGCCTGTCATAGGCAAAGATATTGGGGTGCCACGGTTTCCTCTGCCAGCAGAATTGTGGCATGGAGTAAGGGGGAGATGTGGGAGGTTTCTGGGGTGCCCTGTGAGTTGCGGGTTCCGTCAGAACTCCTGTCGCCGTCTGTACCCCCAGGCGTACGTTCCTGTCGGAAAGGAGTGTCGCCTGTCGGTGGTGGTGTTTATCCTGCGTATCCGGTTAGGGGAACTTGCAGGTTTTGATTCGCTGAACTGTTCATGTGTCCGGTTGGTATAAAAGGAGCAAAAGCCGAGGCTGGGCCACTTCCTTTTCTTCATTCCTTGTGTCACAGCTGGGCCTGGGATCTCTCTTCACTTGTCTTAGAGGATTTCTCTCCTTCTCTTGAATCTCGCCCCTTCTGGAAATCGGCTAGATTAGACAGCAAAAGGATGGTGGGGGGGAGGGGGATGATAGGTACTATTTATATGAGCTGTGCTTGCCAACATATCCACTTTTCCGAAGAAAACCTTGTGTTTTAACCCCAGAGAGTCCCCTCTTTGTTGAGGTTACCTCAAGGCCCCCCAAAGCTAATAGGATGGAGAGCTAAAGGCATTTGTCACTAAGTGTTCTCTTTATTTGTAGAACTTAAGCACAAGGCAGGAAAAAAATATCTTCCAAGCTAATTATTCCTTTGGTTTATTCTGAGTTTGGGTTTTGTGTGACGGTTTGTTTTTGTTTTTAATTTGTTTTTTTTGTTTTTGGTTTTTGGTTTTTTTCTTTTTGTTTTTAAAGCATCTGGAGCTTCTTTATAGTGAGTTTTGAGGGGGAAAACCTATGCGATGATATCATGACTCTGGAGCAGGTTTTTGTCGTGGTTTTTTGAAGCAGTACATAAATAGGGCATCTGTGGATTTCACTGATGTGCTTTAGATGCACTCACATTTTATCCACTCTAAGATCACTGGTAAGACCTTTATGTTCACCTCATACCCAGCCCACGTGTTCATTCCGTCTGTTACGCAGCACCCAGCCCAGGAAAGAAATACCAAGTCCTCACGGAAAGGGACAGCATCTGAACTTTGACAGTCTGGGAACATAGTAGTATCCTTAAAAAGCAAAAAAAAAAAAAAAAAAAAGCCAAAAATAAACAAACAAACAAGAAAACAGTTCCAGTTGTAGCATCGAAGGTCATCACCTTAAATTTCCAATTTTCTTTGGGTCCTTTGCCCCCCCCACCCCATGGGGAATCACCGGTGTTATTCTGGCTGAATGTCCTCCAGAGAGGTAGATTTTAGAGAGCAACTAAGAAGAATGATGCTCCAAAGCTGAGAGGAGCTTAGAAACTTGGGAACTCAAAGATTGGTATTTGACATAGAGATAGCACTTAATTCTTCAATAAAATTTTCCATTATTATTATTGTTATTTTGAAATTTAAAAGGGAGCTTTAAAAAACGTCTTAGTACATTGTCTTTGGCTAGTGCTAATTACTTATTGCTAAGTTTTTGTTTTGTTTTGTTTTGGTTTGGTTTTTTTTTTTTTTTTCCCCAGGGAAAAGGTCGTACTGCTGTGAAGTAATTCCATTTGGATAGCTAGAGAAAAACTGGAAATCTATGTTCGGAAGTACGTTTTGGCTATGGCCTACTAAAATTCTATCATTGCGTAATGCTTCGTTTAGAACACGCAGATTCACAGCACACGTAATGAGAGGGGCATAATTTCGTTCACCGAGACTTTTCGTAAACCTTCAGAGGGGAAAAAGCAATATTTGGTGAGGGATACATGAGTCAGCTCTTTCCTACCACCATGAGCTTTCTAGCTATTTCTTCTTTTCACCTGCCCTCCCTCCTCCACGAGCCCCCCACCCCACCCCACCCCCGCCCCGACAGCCTGCTGGTGAGTTACAGGGTAGGAAACTTTCTCCAAACCTGTTTCTACTTAGGAAACTCCAAAGGATCGGAACTCTTCTTTGAAGGACTTTAAATATCATTTCCAGCACCTCCTTTGTCTGCGAGTTGCAGAATGTTCTGAGACAACACAGGTACCTCTCATCTATTCTGTTTCCCAACTTCTCCAGATAAATGGGGGAGAAATAGTGAAGTTGTTGAACCCTGAGAGTAAGCTTTGGATGAGCCATTATCCTACCTAAGCAAATGCTCCTAACATTTGGAAAAGAAAAGGCAACCCCCCCTCCTTTAAAATCCACCGCCTTTGAATTGGGGAGAAAGGATACCTTTGCAGCATTTTTTCCCACACACCCTCACCTAGCTTTTCTTAAAATACTGCCTTGTTAATTTGTTGCTATTATACATGGACATTATGCAAAAAGTGATAAACGAAATGTATCTTTTTTTCCCCCATAAACCTTCCTCCCAGATTCTCCTTCATGTTTACAGAAACGTGCTGTATTCATGAGCTCGGATCAATTGTTTCTGCACATTGGCGTTCATTTGTTCAAGGCAGCATCTGGGCCTCGGATGTCAGCAGAGACCGGTTGAGGCAGAGTGCTATTAATAGTGAGGCTTATCTCGTTTAGGGGAGTGATCATTTTAGTATGCTCAAGAAAAAGCCAGCATGCAGCTCTCTGCCCACCTTCACCTAGGCAGGGTCTGCACCTTCCAAAGGCAAACACAGCTGAAAAGAGCTCTTAAAGAATGATTACAGAGTCGTGATTGCTCTACAAATTGAGTCTTTTCTCTGCTTGACAGTGATCCTGGCGTAGTCTCCCCCACTTAATCCTTGCTAGCAATTTGCCTATAGTTGTCACTAACAAGAGGTGACTTAAGGGGGGGGGGGGGTCGCCAGTCACCACTGAACACCCACCTCTAGGTCACCATGGGCCCAGGCTACCAAATCAGGCCTGTTTTCCTATTAACTCACCACCTCCGAATGCATTAGCCTGGCACTTAGCTAACAATAGTTTTGGAGCACTGGGCACAGTTCCCGATCAGCATCCGTTATCCGGTTCCCTGTGCAGCTAGGAACACCAGGAAGGAGAGACTCCTGGTTATTTCTCTAACCAAAACCAAAGAGATAAACCAGGAGAGAGACTCTCTCCCAAGAAAGTTAGACAGACACTGTGCTGGAGAGTCGCCTGGGGAGTATGGGTTGACCCCGAGAAGGGGACAAGATACATTGCATATTTTGCATATTTTGTCCTCTGCCAGGACGTGGGGGTAGCCAAGGGGCCATATCTTGGGTCTGAAGCAAGCATGAAACGGAAGCCAGCCGAGTGTACGTAGCCCGTGGTTCCCAGACTTGTGTGCGTCAGCATCCCCTGGAGAGCTTGTTAGAGCTTCTGAGCTTCTGATTCTGTAGGTCTGGGGTGAAGCTAGAGGATTCCCATTGCAGCAGGTACCCAGGAGATAACAATGCCGTGGATCCAAGAGCCACACTTTGAGACCCTGTGGTGTAGTTCAACAGGCTTGGTCTTTGCTGACTATCAAGTACGCCCCTCGTCTCCCTGCTTAACACCCATGTGTGGTTCCCCATTATATTTGAAGAAAGTCCCCAGTTCTCACCTGACTTCTGAGACCCTTTATAATCAAGTCCTGCCTCCTCCTGCCCAAGCTATTCAACTGAGAACACACCTCACAACAAATGAGTTTTTGTCTTCCAAGAACATTCTTCCCTCCCATTTCCTCACCTGGAAATTTCTTCTCCATCTGTTAAGTTTGTGCCCAACTGTTCCCACTTCTGGAAGGCCCCCTCTGACTTTGTCACTCTCTCCAGATCTGAATTTCCATAGCTGCTTATATATCTGCCCGATGGATGTATCATGTTGTGTGATGGTGTTTATGCGTCTTTCTGCTTAAAGAAGGGGTCCCTTTTATTCATTTTAGTTCTCCACACCTGGCGTTATACCTGGCACCTGGTCATTACATAGTAAAATTTTTGTTGAACACATAAAGTCTTGCACGAGACAAATACATTTTATATGAATTATTATCTAATGCAGTCAGGTGACCTGTGTTTGAATTTCCACACAAGTATGCGTGAGATGTTTTTTTTGTTTTGTTTTGTTTTGTTTGTTTGTTTGTTTGTTTGCTTTGGAACAGTTCACTTCCCCTGTCTGAGAGTTTTATCCATCTTTATAATGGGAATATTAATAATGACGGTAATTATAATAATAGTGGGAGCAGTAGTAACAGTAATAGCTTTACCGATACCTCCTTCACATGTAGATAATAAAATAAATGCACAGCACAACACCTGACGTACAGCAGAAATTCAATACATAGGATGAGGTTTATCTTCTTTTCTTTTTCCTACTGGCAAGTCCACACTGGAGGAAATGAGTAGATGAAGGGGAGGGGAGACCACACAGGAGCGGTAGGGCAGTGAGCAAGGCGACGCTGTTTTTGGCATCCCCTGATGTAAATATTATGAGTAAAACCTTGAGAACTGGGAGAACCTCCAGAGGGCAGACGGCAAAGTCACATCCCCCATCGGGTCTTTCTGTGCCATACTCCCTGGCCACCCTGACTTCTTTCTCATACCAGAGTGCCCTGGGATCCCCAAAACTGTGCACAAGCCATCCTGCCTGTCCTTCCCTGAGCACCTTCTCATTCATCAGCTGGTGATGCACATTCATTCGCCTGCTCAGAGAAGCCTTTCTTGGCCCGTCCACCGAAAGTAGCCCCTCCCCATTCAGCTTTTATTTTGTCTGCCAGCACCCGGTAGCACTTTCAGAGCACTGAGCAGCCTGCAGAGAGAGGGCACACGCATCAACGTTTGACTCTGCGGTAAGCTCCATGAAGGCAGGAAAGCAGGAAGCCACCTATCTTGTCCTCTCTCCTTTCTTACAGTCTCAGAACCTAGTACAGTGCCTGATATAGGAGGAGAGAAGGAAATAGTCGTTACATAGATGAAGGGGTAGTGGGAGGAAGTGATCAAAGCTGCTGGGTAACCGCTGAGGGTCAAGGCAAAGGGTGACGTATCTTTTCCCTTGGAGACCTTACCATCTTCATTGTGAAATAAGGACACTGACATCACCTGCCTCTCTTCTGTGCTTCCCTAGACCCTAGTCTTACCCTAGACCCATAGTCTTTCCTTCCTTCCTTTCATTACTCCAGTACTCCAACTACTAATTGCTGAGATCTACTGTATGTTGCGCACTCTTCCGGAAACTAGGAGATAGAAGTATACAAAGAATACCAAAAAACCTGCTCTCGTGAAATTCATGTGATAGTGTTATATTTACCTACTTACTTTCTTGTCACGGTCTTGCCCTAGATCCTGACATGATTCTTTACAAAGAGTAGGTGCTCAGTAGAAATTGGCTGAACTAATGGATTCCTTTTTTTTTTCTTTTTACTTTACTTCCACTAACTATCCAACAGAAGGGGCTCATTATTAACCTTGCACACTTAAATATTTTTGAATAAATAATGTTCCACGGCCTCATATCTGTACTCATTCCCCATTTGGAAAGGTATATATTGTTTTATTTGTTCTTGTGTATCCATTCACAGTGACAAACGCACAGCATCCCACTGTTGAGAATAGTACGAACCAGCTTCACTCTTGGGTTAAAAATGGTGCCCAGACTATCTGTGTCTCCATACTGATGGTGAGATGGGATGGGCATATGACCCTGAACTTCAAGTTCAGTGCTCCAGGTCTGCATTTCAAGTCTGGCCCTCTTGTTAGAAGGATGTGCATGTGCAAAGGGGCCATAATGGGACTGAGTTGTCATGAGCATGAAGTACAGTGATGTGTGTGTGATACATCTGGAAAAGAACCTGGCACAAGTACCTGCGAAAGAATATTAGCTTGCTTATTTCTTGGACTCAGATAAATAGAAACCTGTGTGTTTGAATCTACATTGGGTGGTGGGTTTGCTTTCACTGTCATCAAATGGGAGTCCAAGCCCCTCCACTGCACTCTAGTGGCTCCAAAGACACAGGTAGTGCCCAGCTGTTCATAACAACCCCAACCACAAATGGATGTTACTGATTATCTCTGTATCATGCCCTGTGCTGGTGTTTTATTATTATTTTTTTATTTTTTATCTTTGTTAATTTTTTTTATGTTTATTTATTTTTGAGAGAGAGAGAGAGAGTGAGGGAGACAGTGCGTGAGCAGGGGAGGGGCAGAGAGAGACGGAGATAGAATCTGAAGCAGACTCCAAGCTCTGAGCTGTCAGCACAGAGCCCGATGCAGGGCTCCAGCTCAAGAGCGGTGAGACCATGACCTGAGCCAAAGTCAGACGCTTAACTGACTAAGCCATCCAGGCTCCCCCTTGCTGGTGTCTTACATGATTGTCTCACTTAATCCTTTTCCTTAACTCTAATAAGGTCCCCTATTTTATGTCTTTTTAAAATTTAAAAAAAAATTTTTTTTAATGTTTATTTATTTGTGAGACAGAGAGAGACAGAGCATGAACGGGGGAGGGGCAGAGAGAGAGGGAGACACAGAATCAGAAGCAGGCTCCAGGCTCTGAGCCATCAGCCCAGAGCCTGACGCGGGGCTCGAACTCACGAACCGTGAGATCGTGACCTGAGCTGAAGTCGGACGCTCAACCGACTGAGCCACCCAGGCGCCCCTAAAAATTTTTTTTAATGTTTATTTATTTTTGAGAGAGAGAGAGCCAGGCAGACTGAATGTGAGTGGGGGAGGGGCAGAGAAGGAGACAACAGAATCCGAAGCAGGCTCCAGGCTCTGAGCTGTCAGGACAGAGCCCAATGCGGGACTTGAACTCACGAGGTGTGAGATCCTGACCTGAGCCAAAGTCGGATGCCCAATCAACTGAGCCACCCAGGCACCCCTCTACGTCTTTTAAAGCAAATTCTGGTAAAATACACACAGCCTGAAATTTACCTCTAGTGACGTTTAGTTCATTCAAAGTGGCGTGCAACCACCATCACTATCTAGCTCCGGACTGTTTCCATAATCCCGGAAGGAATCTCCTGATCCATTCAGCCATCATTCTCCATTCTCCCTCTTGTTAGCCTCCGGCAAAAGCTGACAGAGAGAGGTTAACTGGCCTGCTTTCTACCCACACAACTAACTGGCAGAGCTGGTATTTGAGGCCAGGAAGCCTGCCATCAGAGCACTTATTTGCTAAGTGAACGAGTTGTCTATTATTAGAGAGACCTTTCCTTCACCACGCAGTTCACACTGTCTGCACAGGGGTTGTTTCTAGTTGACACAGAAGATGACTTTTCCGGAGGATTCCTTAGATGGGTCACACCATTCCCACCAGTGGGAAGCCTTTATCACCTGGAGTCCTTCCTCCCTCCACCTGCATTTCCTACGCCTGGTCCAGGAGAGAGTGTCAGTCCAGTAGTTGCGGGAAGATGAGTCCTCAAGCCTGCCAGGCGTTGCCCCTAGTTCTTTGGCCCCCAAGGAGATTGCCAGGTCAGAAGGGATGCTTGAGGCCAGTCCAGGGCCTTTCCCTGGTGCGGGAATGTGGCTGTCAGGCCACACATCCACTTTTTTCAGTTTGGATCCTTGTCTTAAAGGTGAGGTGTGATTTGCAAGGTGGGGCAGAATTCTGGGAGGGATGTGAACTTTGGGATTCCTTAGAAATATCTGCAAAAATGACTTCCAGGAAAAACGCTAATCTGTTGTCCATTTATCTTTGGTCTTCAGAATATTTAGGATCCCAGACCAAGCAGAGAGAATTCTTATGAATTCAGATAATGCTTCCAGCTGCTTACTGAGGCTGTTTGGGGTAATGATCACCCCAGGGTAGATTGCTCCTCAGAAACACAAGATTTTTTCATCTCAGACCAGGGGTCCACCAACTATTTTATAAAGGACCAGATAGTAACTATTTTAGGGTTTTCAGGCCACCTTGTCTCTGTTACAATTACTCAACTCTACTGTTTTGGTGTGAAAGCAGCCATAGAGAATATATAAACAGATGGGCATTCCAGTAAAACTTTGTTTACAAAAACAGGTGGTAGGCTGAATTTGGTCCACAGGCTATAGTTTGAGACCCCTGTCCTAGACCCCAGAGAACTCTGTGTTCTGTGAAGTGTGGAACTTCCCCAAGATTTTGGCTGATTCTTGGGAAATTCTGGTCTTCTGCCCTCTCTATCCCTGCTCAGTCCCTGAATCTGCATGCATGGCCACCTCTGTTTTCTGGCCAAATCAACACGGAACCAACAACTTTGTGGAGTTTCCCCTAGGGAATCCATTCTGCAAGCAACATTTGTGAACAGTATAGAAGACATCTTTGTAACTTCTGTGGGGGGCAGAGGGTCTCATATTCCTCAGCAAAATACCATGTAATCATTTCCACTTTCCCAGAATTCCTTCTCAGGCAGCCATGGAGGTGGGAAGGGGTGGGGGGTAGTGGGGGTGAGGGTGCCTCTAGCCTTCCACCAACAAAGTGTGTAACTTTGATACTTTTTCTCTGCTTCCTCTTGAGACTTCACTGGGAATTCTAAATTCCTGTACTTTTGGTATTAAGAAGAGTTTCTTGCCTTCTTGGAGTTGGGCACAGATCAACACAGAAGACTTTAACTGGTGGGGAACATTGACGGGCAAGGGTACAGTCCTGCTTCAGGCACTCAGCTCTTACCCAGACCTTGTCATCAAATAAGGCAATACTCTCCCTAAAAGGAACTCTGACTGATACTTTTTCCTATCTCTATATTACCATACAAAGATGGCATGGCCTGTATTCTCAGGGATTTGAAGACCATTAGGAAAGATCTTCCATTTAGGTCAGTTACAGAGCCATGGAATGAACACATACTGCTCTCCAGGAACCAGATGAATGAGTGATACCATCTCACTGAGAGACTGCACAAAAGAAACAGTGCCTGAGTTGGGCCTTATGGGGTTCATATGATGTAGGTAAACCCATCTGACTTCAAATGTTTGGGGAGTTGTCAGAGAGAGAGAGAGAGAGAGAGAGAGAGAGAGAAGAGAGAGAGAGACCATCAATTAGTTTCTATAGGAGCATAGAGAAAATAACTCATTCATCTACCCATCTACCCATCCATCCATCCGTCCACTCTAGAAATACTTATTTAACATCTGCTGTGTATCATGCACCAAGCCAAATAGCAGAGAGAAAAAGATAAAGAAGGCCAGTTCTGAAGGAGTTCAGAGAAGTGTGGTAGACAGGTGTATTAGACAATTAATTATAAACTGAAGAGGTAAGTGGAATTTTGTACAGGGTATTAATGAGAGTGTTGAGGATGAACACTCAATCCTGTCGGAAGCTGCTTTTGGAGAGGTCAAGGCTGAATGATCTTAAAGACACTAACAGGCACCAGTCAGGTAAAAAGGAAGAAAGATCAGAAGGTCAGATGGTTCTGCGAGGGGGGAGCACAGGGGCAAAGACCATGAACCAGGTAAGAGCATGGGATACTCTGACAGTTTTGCAGAAGTTGAGACAGTTCAGATGAGCTTGGGAAATAAAGTTGTGGCTGAAATGCAAGGACAAGCCTGTCTTACTGGACCACATGTATCAAAGGCTCTCTTTGGCCCCTGAAGTTTACTATTTTGAATAAACATTTTGATTCAGAACAGATTTTGATTTACAGAAAAGTTGCAAAGATAGCACAGAGAGTTCCCATGTACCCCACACCACTTTCCCTATCGTTAACATCTTACATTGCTACAGTACATTTATCACAACTAATGAACCAATACTGATGCACTGTTGTTAACTAAAGTCCATATTTTATTCAGATTTCCTTAATTTTTATTTAATGTCCCTTTTTTGTTCCTGGATCCCATCCAGGATCCCACAATACGTTTAGTTGTCGTGTCTCTTTAGTTCCCTGTGGTTTCTGACCATTTCTTAGACATCCCTTGTTTTTGACCTTGATGGTCTTAAGAAGTGCTAATCAGGTATTTTGTGGATTTTTCTTCAGGTTAGGACTTACCTGTTGCTTTTCTCATCGTCAGACTGAGTTTATGAGTTTGGGGAGGAAGACCACAGAGGTAAATTGCCATGTTCATCATATCCTCTCAAGGGCTCATGCTGTCAGGTTAATCACTGTTGATATTCACCTTGATCACCTGACTGAGGCACTGTTGATCAGGTTTCTCTGAGTCACAGTTACTGTCTTTTGAAGTCACTATGTGCAGCTCACTTAAGATAAGTATCACCTCTCAAAGAGGTCAGCGTGCATATCCATGGAGATTTTTAAGCAGAAGAGGGACCTGGTTTAAGGACCATTGGATGGAAAATGCAAGGAGAGCTGTGGCAAGCCTGCATGAAGCAGAGTGGGCTGGCTGCCCAGAAGAGTGTCCACTCTGTAAAAGTGTTTGGTCATGGGTTTTACCATTTGAGTGGGTTTAGTGTGGATAGAAAAGATCCTTTCAAGGTCTCCATCAGCCAGGTGAAAATCCATCACTTCATATCTTGCCTAAAAAGAAAGCCAGATTCATTCTTCCATGCAGAAGGTTGTATCTTGGAGCACCTGTGTGGCTCAGTCAATTGAGTGTCTGACTCTTGATTTCAGCTCACATCATGATCTTGCAGTTCCTGGGATCGAGCCCCATGTCAGGCTTCCATGCTGTTAGCACAGAGCCTGCTTGGGATTCTCTGTCTCCCTCTCTCTGTGCCCCTCCCTCACTTGCTCTCTCTCTCTCTCTCTCAAAATAAATAAATAAACATTAAAAAAAGAAGATTGTATCTTAACCTTAGGACCTGCCCCATTGTGTGTGTGTGTGTGTGTGTGTGTGTGTGTACATGCATGTGTATGTGTTATTATATGTGTGTTTCCCCACAGAAATGACCCAAGAAGGCAATGCTTGTTGAAGTCCTTGGACATCGCTACGAGCAAATTATTTCTTCTCTTACACAGCAACCTCTTTTATCCTCTCTCCATTGTGATCTTCAGTCACACATTTCTTCTTCCTTGTCTGGCACACTTTTCTAGGGATGGTGTGGCCTGAACCCTTCCACATCACAGGACTCTCTCCACTTGCACAAACAACTCTGCTGATGACAGTGTAACTCAAGACAGCTTTTTATAGGGCAAATGGCAGCACCTTTCTCATTTAAAATCCTCCTATATTTTGGCCAACCAGCATACATATTTTTAGTGGAGGTATTCTATTCTTACTGGGTTTTGCTTCTTTTTTTTTACTTAACAATGGATCACAGATGTGATTTTTCCTTTTGATCAATGCTTATGTTATTTCCAGATTGTTTTCTATTCTCTCCATTTGTATCCCAAAGCATTTTGGTAGGGACACTTGAATAAATGTGTTTGGACAAATGTGTGTGGCTTCATGTTAGATATTTTACAGGGAGTGGAATTGCCTGTTCAAAAGCTAGGGACATTTGAAATTAATATAGGATCCATCCTATTACTCCAGAATATCTGGGCAAATGTGCATTCACAACATGGTGCAAAAGTATTGCATTATGCCTTATCCTTACCATAACCTTGCAAGGTAGTCACGACCATGCCCATTTCAAAGATGGGGATACTGAGTCTCAGTGAGTGAAAGGACTGGGCCTGGCTAACCTCCAACCCAAGTGAAATATCTAGAAAATTATTTGGTCTCTTCACTGGAATCCTCCCTACATATAAAAACCTCAATACACACACACACACACACACACACACACACACACACAAAACTGTGGAATAGATGCATCACTCTGATTTGCTATAGGACCCATTTAATCTGCATTATGATACTGTGCTAGAATTTTCCAAGTTCACAGCCATGAAACAAATGCATTACCCTAAATTGTGCTAGAATTTAATTATCTTTCCCCCCCCCCTCGCTTTTCTGTTATATTAAATTAGTGTCCTTCTGCTTCAAATTGGCAGTTCCCACTTTGGGGGGTGGGGGGTGGGGGAAGGAGTTCTTGGCCATCAGACCTGGGTGAAGTGAGTGTTACTTCTGCAGCAAAGTAGATCCCAGTCTCTCTGGTGTGTCAGCCTTTGTGGAAAGGATGTTAAGAGAGACAAAAGGACACTGTCGGTGCGTGATTAATGTTAAAAATTGTTGACGTTCCATGCAGTGTGTTTTTCTAATTAGAGCCAAGCTGCAGAGTACTATTTCCATAATCAACATGGGAACGGAAACTCAGCAAAATTTCATGTATTTGCAATGAAACTGCTCCCCGGCAACATAAAAATGGCTTTTATAACATAAAGGCTGTAATTAGAATAAGTCAAATCAGTTGGAAACGATTAAGGCCAGAGTAGGCAAAGCTGCCTTCTAAATATTTGTCTGGAGATTAGCCTACTCCTGCAGCCCTGAGAAGCATCTTTGATTTACTTATCCTGTTCAACGTGGCAAAGATAATCCTGCGGAAGGCAAATGAACACAGATTTAGATGTGCTGGTTGGCCCTTTCTGCAATTTGACAGGAGGCAGCCCATTGGAAGAGAAGTCAGAAAAAAATGAATATAGGGTCACATTAGACAAATTGCTTAAAAAAAAAAACGCACACCGTGATCATCAATTTAAATTCTTTTAAAATGTGCTCGGTCTTTGAAGCTTTTAGGATGCACTTTAGAAGTCCACGTGGAATCATTCCCTGCATGTCAATGCGACAGTTGATGTGCGTCTCATTGTATTTAAAATTATAGTTCTGAAATGGGACTTGCTCCATGCTGCTTGTCTGACATCAGCTATTAAAATACAAGTAAATCTTGGCAGGTGGAAATTTAAAGAAGAAAAGAGATTATATAAGAAAAATCAGAATTGGTAATAATAATTTGCTAACTGGGGGACACCAGCTACCAATAGCTCTTTGTGTGCTCTAATAGGATGCTGATATGAGGAATGCCTTGTTCTTGCCGGGGATGGGCATGGAGGTTAGCGAGGGGATAGGACGGGGTGAAGAGGGCTGCCCACGGTCTATGGTTTGGGTCCTTTGAGGCCACAGTGGCCAGGATGACATTGCAGGATCTTTCTGTTGCGTCGTACTAGCCGGGATGGCAGAGGAGGGACTCGAGGAGAGAGGGCAGGAAAGTAGCTGCTCTTGAGACCAGGCTGGAACATACACGGACTCTGGCTTTCCTTTAGAAGGGCATAATTTGTCCTGACAGGCTCCCCACTCATTTGTAAGCCCTTCAGAATCCCAAACTTGCGTGCGTGCCTGCATTTATCCATTGAAAATATAATCAGCCTAATGCATTCTCTTACTGAATTTTAAACCAGCCCATTAAAACTCCTTTAACGTGCTAAAGTCGGCTTCAGAGAGGGTTTCCATTTCATCTTTATTGAGCTGAGGCTATGGTTCGCTCTCCCCTCGCAACACGGTGAGCTCCTGTCAATAATTCAATAGCGTAGCCTTGACGGGCCCAAGCCCAACCTAGACTTTCAACCAAGCCAAGCAGCTTGTCAAAGCCTGATGCGCTGTCAATGGCCGACTGATCTATACTGCATGAATCCCCCCTCAGCTCTTGATGTGTCCCTGGGAATAAAAAGAAAGCCATTTCAGAAGTCAGCCCAGTGAGAAGCACCTGTTTGTAGAGAATCTCTAATGAGGGCAGGTCGCGCCTGGTGGAGTGGAGTTCTGCGGGAGCCATTGCATTTTGTTTTGTTGAGGCAATGTGGGGACTCTCCATGTGTTCTCAGGGCACACAGAAGAGTACCTGCATGTCACTGGGTGGGGGGTTGGGGGAGATGTCCTTCCGGTTGCCTCTCCTTTATTCAGGCGTTTGCATTGAACTTGTCTTCACTGTTGTAGGAGACCTTGAACCCACAGATACAGTTGAGAGAGCAAAAGATACCAATCACATGATGGCGACAGGAGGTGGCCGTCCCCACGACTCTAGTGGCAGCTCTCTGAAGCTTCCTGTTTCCTCTGCCCACAGAGCAGGTCCTGCCCCAAGGGTTCTGTGAAAGGCAGTTGAGAGTAAAAGCTACAGCCTCCCCTCTCTTCTTGGATAGAGGAAAACACACCCATTTGTGCTAAAAAAAAAAAAAAAAAAAAAAAAAAGAGAGAGAGAGAGAGAGAGAGAGACAGAGACAGAGAGAACAAATCATGTTCTTCCAGTATGCCCATGAGTTTTTAACCCCAGAATCATCCAGGTGGCCCCTGCCATCTCCAAGCCTTGGAAGTCGGCATAAATGAGATTTGCAAATATCTCCCCTAAAAAAGGCCACTAGGAGAACATGTAATCCATGTTTTAAATGCAAAATGTCTTGAGTCCCAATGCTGCTCAGTTTTTCCTGGAGATAAATTTTAGCTGGATTAAATAACTGTTTTAAAGGCACTATTCATGCGAGCGCTGTCTCATCTGTGACTGTATTTGCATTGCTAATGGACATGTCTTTTCCTCATGCATAGTCTTTCCCGAGCATCCACCCCCAAATTTGCAGATTTCTTGCTTGTCAAATTGGGGTTTGTGGAAGAAGTGGCAATAACATAGATGGAAAAGAGAAGCGGTTATGTGTTAAAAGCTAACAGAAAACCGTTGCACTGGAATAGATTGGTGGTGTAGACTCTTGGTCTCCTTAACCATGGAACCACCAGATTGTTCCTGACAAGGGAAATCATGCCACTGTGGCCGTATGGTCTCCCCAAATAAGCGGCACAGAGTGTGTTTGACCCCAGCCATAGTCTGTTGGGGTAGGGCAAGGTGGGCAGCAGAGAATTAACAGAGGGTAAAAGCAGGTTTACTGATTTTGTGGTCACCTTTTCAGGTGAGGAAGAGGGATGAATATGAGGAGTTCAGAGAAGGAAATCCCCTGGTGTACCCCCAGCTCCAATAGCTGATGGGCACAGGGAGCCTGATGGATAACGGCCCGTCTAGACAGTAAGTGGCTCAGCTAGTTCAGCAAATCCTCAGGCTTCTAGAAAATTAGGGTTTAGAGATCCTGCTGTGACTTTCATACTTTTCATTTGGAGAATGTTTAGATTACTTCCTTAGCATATGTATTTGGGTTCACACATCTGGCTCAAAGTCTCAGGTGAACGCACAAAATGCGGCTGGTCAAATGGAGCATCTGTGTGGGGCAGGATAGGAGGAAAGAAAGAAGGGAGAGGACCCAGGGCTTTGCCTCCTCAACGTCACCTGTTGTGCTGTTGTCCCCACCTTTAGCGGTACCTGAGGGGCTGCAAGGAACCAAAGAGTCCTGGGTGGCACAGGTGTGCCAGCTGCTGGTCAAGTCCAACTGCACCCTCTTAAGGGAAGGGTGGACAGAGTGACCTGCCTGGTACCTGTAAGACGCAGCTGCCACCAGGGCTCTGCCACTCATTCATTGGCCCCAGGGACCAACCCCGCCCAGCGCGGTTAGGGAATCAGTGCTTCATGCGCCGGACTTGGCGATTCTGGAAGCTCTATGAGGCTAATCATCTTTGTTTTAAGAACAATCAGCATCAATGGCTTTGGCAGTGGTGGGGCTATTAGCATATTAGTTCCATTTGAGATGGCTAAGTGCTTTCGGAAACTGTAAGCCCTACCTAATAAAGTTTACTTTTAAAGGATCAGAGTCATAGAATGTTGGCCTAAGAGATCTCAGGGACTAGCCCCTCACTTTGCAGAAGAGCAGACAGGGGCCTATAGGGGCTCGTAGATGTGCTGATGTCATCACCTGTAACACTAGAATCTAGACTCCTCCCAATTCTGTATCTTTCTCAAATCAGGTGTTGTAAACCTGAAATCTCTGCTTTTCTTTCACCCATCCGGTTGTGGCTTTCACTTTCTGTTATTAGCTGCCAACATTTAAATGCTTCAAGATTCTACTTAAAATCTAGTTTTCTGGCCTCTTGAGAAAAATCGGACTGCGGGCATATTGGGCAACTTCCTTCCATTTCAGCCGTCAGCCTGAGTGCTGCAGCATGTGGCCTCGTAAGTGGGGCGTGAGCTTTCCATTTCAACACGGGCTCTGTTACTCTCTGTTGACCTGGCTGCCTCAGCCTGCTTAACTACCCACCGGCCACCACAGGCACGTGAGTTTAGAGCCCCCTCCTCTGGCCCCTTGAAAAATAAACTTGCCCAGAGAAAATTGGCAACCGGAAAGCTGTGCGTCTGCGTCGGGACCGCCTGTCCTTTGCAGCCGTGCCTGGAGGATCCAACAGCTCTTTCTCAGCACAAATACGCTGCTTCTTTAGTTCATGCAGAGGATGGCATTCCTGGCACTCAGCAGAAAACATCTGGTAATGAATCCATTAGCCAGGCTGTTGCTCAAGCTCCAGGTGCCCAAGGGTCTGAGCGCTGGGCTGAACAGGATGCACGAACGGAACCCCGAAGAGTTTACCTTTTGGCCCTCGTTCTGCCAGAGCTCTGGTTGGGTCCTCAGGGCTCCTGTGACTGCTCCAGGGCCACGTGCAATCCCCAGCCGTCCCCAGGTGAGAAGCTCACCCGCCTTGAGGATTCCCTCCTCCCTTTCCCTAGCATACTTCCCTCTCCAGCACAGCCCTCCCCCCGCCAAAGCACACAAAGGAGAAGACGCAGATTATCTTTGGCAGACATAAGGAGCAGTATTTGTCGAACCCTGGGCCCTGCGCCTCCTCGAACAGACCTGCACACTGTACAAAATCATTAGAAGCCCTGTGTCTGAGGGCTCACGGAGGTTAGGCAGGGAGGTGAGAGCGAATGAAAATGAGGAGGCCCGCAAACTGCTTTTGCCCAAGGGCTGGTTTTAATGAGCCTGTCCCTAATGAGTTGTCCCTGCAACTAGCTTCAGGCCTAAACAGATGAGGCAGGGATTCTGCTAAATTTTTGATAGGATTTGCACTGGTTTTATGAGAAAGCAAGCAGTAGAGAGTGCAAAGTTGGGTCATGAATCTTTTACGAGGGTGGATGGTTGTCCATCTTGTCAACCAGAACGGGAAAGACCTGGTTGCTAATGGAAACCCTGGCCTCAGCCTGCTGTAGTCACTCACCAGATCAGCTAATTTGGTTGGGGCCCCTCCGTGAGTTTTTGTTTGTTTGTTTGTTTGTTTGTTTCCTGATTCAGGACGTGGCCCATGGCCCTCCAAGAATTCATCTTCAAACTCCATCAAACAAATGACTTGAGTCATTGCCTGTTCTTAACAAGCTTTCATGGAACTTGAGTCATTGCCTGTTCCTAACAAGCTTTCATAGAATTTACACTTCTCTGGGAGGTTTGCACGTGTCTCCCATGGTGTGCTGGGAAGAGAATTCCATTCCACCCTTGAGTCAGCCTCCTTTCTTCTGTGGGGCAGCCCCATTCCTATCAAAATCATAAGACTTTATCCTTCTGCTCCACGAGGAAACTCTAACCAAGGATAAAACGTCACTCTTGATTCCCATGGAGATGTTTCTAATGTTCTAATATTTGTCAATTCTGGGATTGAGCAGTACAGGAGATTTCATATACTCCCACCTTTTTTTTTTTTTTTTAATATGAAAAGCTGCCAACAAATATATTTCTCCGGTTTGATTCATCCACCAAGAGGCAATTTTCTTGGTGGCTTAAAAGGTTACAAAAAATGCTTGATCAGCGGCCTTTACTGCACTGAGCGAACTACTGTCTCCTCCTTCCAGCTCACACACACTCTTTCACATTAATCATGTAATTGATTTAATAAGCTGTGGCTTCAAGAGCTTCCCCCCAACCCCCATCTCTTCTTTCTCATCTCCCTGTAAGGTTTCAGTTCGGCATCTGACTGGTAGGCAGGCTAAGGCCCTTGAATTTGGCCAGGCATGAAATCCAGCAGCCTGTCTTGTATAAAGCCGCCCCCACCTTACCTTTCTGTAGCTCTCTTACACCTGTTTTTCAAAGCCTTTCCATTAACCACGTTTAAGGGTCATAAAACGTGCCATCTACTTCTGTATACATCCAGTTTTGAGGGGCGGTACTTCACCAACTCAAAAGTATTTCACGTGTGGGGTCTTGTTTGAATCTCTCTAAAAACCCTGAGAATGAGCCAGGAGAGATCTATTGCCCCTATTTAATACAAGGAACCTGATGTGCAGAGAGGTGAACTGGCTTGTCTAAGACCTTGTAACTAGTTAGTGATGTGCATGGGGTAAAAATGTTGGCTTCCGAACTGCCTTCAATAAGACATTGCTGTTTTCATATTCCTTTGTTGCCTTAGGCATCCTTTCTCCGGTTGAAACAAAAGCTATACATATTTATCTTCAAGAGAATACTTCCAGTTTGTCTATCAGGGAATAGTTGGAATTGTTTTCTGTGGTTGTTTTAAGTTAGATGTGTTAATATAATATGTATTTAAGTCAAACAAGACTGTTTGTATGCAAAACGTTCGATGAACCACATCAAACTAAACCAACATTGTCTAGGGTTATTATTTCAGATTATAGTCACACACGTCTTCAGTTGTAAGTCTTATGGAAATGTCCACCTGCCCAGGAGCTTGCCCATGTAATTCCTTATGTCTTGACTTTTTTTGGAAATGGTAAACTTACCAAGGTGGGTGTGGTCTGCCGGGTATAGAGTCCATGGGATTGGGGCAGGGTCATTTTTTTAAGGAGATGTACATCTTCAAAAGTTAGTTACGAGATTGTAGAGTCTAAAGAAAGGGCTCCAGTAAGGGATGTCAGTGGACATATTGGGAACAGATGACAGAGTCTGAGTCTTTAAGACCTGTGGACAAATGAAACACAAAGGCAGTGGCTATAAATAATGAAGATGTTCTGCAAGATGTCTCTGACCAGCTTCTGGTTGGCCAGCCTGGGCCTCTCACTCTTTCCTCATCCTGGCCTGTATTTGAAGGTTCTGGGGCAAGTGTAGATAGTCAGATAGTAGTACCACTACCTGTATTAGTCAGCGTTCTCCAAAGAACCCAGACCAATGGTGGATATGTGGTTATATGGAATTAGCTCACAAGATTATAGAGGCTGAGAAGTCCCACAGACTGTGAGCTGGTGACCCAGGAAAGCCTGGCGGTGCAGTTCCCATCCTAGCCTGAGGGCCTGAGAGCAAGGGAAGCCAATGGTATAAATGTCAGTCCAAGGTCATGAGGAGATGAGATGAAATGTCCCAGCTCAAGTAGGTAGGCAGGGGATGAATCCTTCCTTCCTTAGCCTTTTTGTTCTGTTCTGACCCACGATGGATTGGACGGTGCCCACCAACTTCAATGCTCATCTCATCCAGAAACACCCTCACAGACACACCCAGATACTATGCTTAATCTGGGCACCCTAGGCCTAGTCAACTGACACATGAAATTATCTATCACACTACCCATAAAAGTTTACTGTCATTTCTGAGTCTCAGCAAACCCATAATCATGATGTGTCACATGAACAACTTTTCCCAACTCCATTGCAGAGCCTGACTTTGAAGTTTTTCTTTGACAAATAAAAATGAATACAATTATATATTGCCCAGAGAAATGCTGTCTTATCAATGGTGGATGCTGGTGCTGGCTTGGAGGAATGTGCTAGGTAGGAAAAGGCTAGCGCCTTGCAGAGGGTTGAACATAGTACCTAGTGGTTAACAAGGCTTAAATGTTTTAAAGATGTTGGTAGTAGTACCTGTATTGGTACGAATATTATAAACAGTGGAAGGAAAATGGATAATGGGGGAAAATTGATGACATATGCTTCAGTATGGATCAGTCCTCTTGTGACCTTACCCGTTAGCAACAAAGTCCTCCACTTCTCCTCCCTCACCCACCTGGAGGCCCAGGGGCCCCTAAACTCTCCACATACTAGTTCCATTGGAGGAAATGAAAGCAAGAATCACAGTATTTGCCCCAGATCTGCATAATTAGGACAAGCTTTTAAGAGTTGAAGAGGGTCATCAAATGAACTTCTCAAGATGCATTTGATACATCATCAAATAGTAGTGACAGGTCCATAAATCATATGAGGTCGTGGCCATCTGATTCAGAATGTAAAACGTCTTCTCCCCAGCAAGCCCATCCCCATGGAGCCCTTCTCAGAACACACAGGTTGTTTCCCTCTGGTCGCTGAGAAATTCAGAATATGACGAGACCTCCTACCACAGTTATTTTCTCTGTCTTTGCACGTGAGGTGACTTCTGAAGATGCCCAAAGAGTCATGCTTAAACAGTAGCTAGTATACAAGTACAAATATTCTTTCAGCATTTTATCCAAGTCCTCACTCAATGGACGTCGTTTAATAACCACTCTCGTGGAATGAATACCCTCAAATGGGGTGGGTGTTTTCTGCTTTAGTTTACTGAATTACTAAGCTGTTAAACTTGGTTTTCCTTCCTACAGCTGTCCTTTCCTTGCTGAAACAAGGCCATCCCAAGACTCAGGAGTCTTCTGCTTCTAATCTCAGCCTGGCCAACAATTTTAGAGTGTGGTCTTACTTTCCTCCTTTGCTACTCCATCTTGTCTGAAATCTGGGTTAACTGGGACTTAACTCCTTGTCAAAGATGCTGTGTGAAATGACTAATTAACAGTAGAGAAGGAGACAGAATTGCCATTGACAAATTGGGCTTTAGTAACCAGCAGCGTTTTGGGACATGTTTGCCCAGCTTTTGAGTCTCCCTAGACCCTTGAGAATTTAGAGGAAAAAAGACTTTTGTCCCCCTCTCTCTGTGAATGAGTTGCTTGTCACTTGAGTTTGTAAACTTAGAAATCACTTCATCTAAGCTGCCCTTGGACAATTGTGTGGTCTTAGTTTCAGACAATCGAGAGGCATACAGCAGAGGAGCCCATGTTTTCCTCGTATAACCGGACTAGAGGTTCTCATCAGGTTCTCCCCAAATGGTGTGAGTTAAGTGCCCACATTTGCCAGTAGTTGAACTCTGAGTTGGGGAGTGAAGATTGACATTTATTGTATTTCAAGCACATACTAAGCAGTGTGCACACGTAATCTGAGCATCCTCCCAAATGAGTCTTTTCCCAGGCTGCTGAGTGCTACCCAGGTCCGTCAGACCAGGCCTGAGCTTGTCTTCCCTTATTCCAGAAACCCAGTAGCTCCCTCTCAGGCAATCACATGAACAAACTCTGGGAACTCCACAGTTCTTAACCCAGTAGTCAAAGCCCTCCCCTCAACTCCCCTAAACTCACCTCTTCATGTTTCCCCAGAAGAGGAGGATCTGGGTTTTATAAAATGTGAGATACACACAATTCAGGAGCCCTATATAGGAAAGTGAGGTGTGGCCTTGGAAACAGCCATAAGTGATGCTCTCTGAGGCTTCAGCTCTGTCACCTTCTGATTATCTGCCTGTGTTTCCAAATGAAATTTTGCAATAAGGAAGCTAATTCTCTGAGGTGGTCATGAACTGTGCTTCACACCCCACTTTGGATCTCCTGCCTTTCCTCACTGTGACCCTCTGCCTCAGTTGGACTAATCTTCTCACTGCCCTCCTCCTACATTAACAATAATCAATATTGGTTAACAGTCAAGTCTAATGACAGTTCAATACATTGGTTCAAGGTCATAGTGCTTAGGGGAAGCAAGAAGGGAATGTAGTTGAATTGACATGATTTACAGCAGATTTCTCAGCATACGTTTTATTGACTAGCTGGGTTGGTTCCCTTCAGGCAGCTTGTTAGACATGTAGGTTCCTGGCCTCTTTGGAACTGCCAAATTCCAATCTCTGGGGTTGGCATGCAGAGGGTAGGCAGACCTTAAAGAGGTTTCCATCTTTAAGAACCACCCACCCCCAGGATTCTGAGGCACATGAAAGTTTGAAGACTCCAGCTCTCAAGGTCACTGAAGGCCACTCTTAAGATGGGACATTTACCTAAGAATTAAAGGATGTATGGATGTAGCCACGTGAAGTAGTTTCCTTGGGGTGCCACAGCAAATTACTACAAACAGGGTGGCTTAGAACACCAGAAGTGTGTTCTCTCTCAGTTCTGGAAGCTAGAAGTCTAAAACCAAGGTGTGCATAGGATCTACTCTGTCTGAGAGCTCTGAGGGAGAATATGTGCTGGACTTCTTTCCTAGCTTCTTGTGGTGGCTGCTGACAATCCTCGGGGTCCCTTGGCCTGTCACTGTATTAACGCATCTTTGCATAGCCTTCCTCCTTCTCTTTGTGGCCTCTTATAAGGACTCTAGTCCTTGGGTTTAGAGCCCCCCCTAATCCAGTATGATTTCATCTTAGCAACATCTACAAAGACCCTGTTTTCAAATAAGGTCACACTCTGAGGTTCTAGGTGGATGTGAGTGTCTGAGAGGATAGTCTTCAACCCAGTATAGCACGTAAAGGTGGTGAATGGGGGAGAGGGGCAGTGAAAGGAGATGGATGAACTTAGAATCCACCAAAAACTCAAGGAGTTGACTTAAAAGATGGATTGTCTTCCCAGGCTTTCTAACACTGGCTAGAACTGGTTTCCTGTGTCAGTTCCTAGACTGGAAAAAGGGGGCTTAAGAGGTGTGGGAAGGATATTGCATAGCTCAGTGAGCGGGATGTGATTGTACAGTGTGGAAAGCCCAAAGTGGAGGATGCATGAGATATTAATCAGAAAACAGAGGGAGGGATAAGACAGCCAAAGGGATGTTTATTGGCCAGTCCTCTTCCATAAAATGTTGGTAAATCCCCTGAGCCAGGAGAATCCTGAGGCAAACATTTGGGAAGATAATCTAAGGTGAACTGGGAGAAGAAAATATTTTCAGATTTAAAAAAGAAAAGTGTGGTTCCTGGGTGGCTCAGTTGGCTAAGCATCTGACTTTAGCTCAGGTCATGATCTTGCAGTCCATGAGTTCAAGCCCTGTGTTGGGCTCTGTGGTGACAGCTCAGAGCCTGGAGCCTGCTTTGCATTCTTTATCTCTGTCTTTCTCTGCTCCTTCCCCACTTGTGCTCTCTGTCTCTCTCTCTCTCTCTCTCAAAAATAAATTAAAAAAATAATTTCAAAAAATAAAAATAATCTTGAGATGTGGAGACTCACCATTCTGTCTTCCTTTGCTCAGTGCTCAGAAAGCTGTTATAGAAGTCATAACAGAGAAGTCATGAACTTCTGTGCTCTGGGGAAAATGCTGTCTTCCTGAAATGCCATATTTCTGGAATCATATATAGATCCTCTCCACTTGCTCTTAAGATTGTAGGAGGGACCAGTTGGTGGGGTTGTCTTTTGATTCCTTGTTTCCACCTGCCTGTGGGTCTTTGCACTTTTGCTGCCTGGGGCGCTCTTCACTCAAATCTTACAAGGAGCAAGTCCTTCTTCATTGTCATGTGTGTTTCACTCATGGTGCCCCTTGCCAAGGGACATTTGGACGTGGGTCCCTGAGTCATGGTCTGGCCCATTGCCCTATGTTGTAGTTTCACCGTGTTACGAAATTTCCTTACTTATATATTTACTTGTTTATCATGGTGTTGTCACCTCCCCCTCAGGAGACTCCAAACCTCTACCAGATTCAGGTCTATGTACCCCCTGTGCCTAGAAGAGTGGCTGGTATGTAGTCTGTCCTCAATGATGATATGTTGAGCAGATGCTTTTGGCTGAGGAAACAGAGCCTATGCCATAAAGACAAATGCTTGGGGGTTTGTTCCGATGACATCCAAGACTGTGGGTCTGAGATGGAAGGAGTTTGAAGGAATTTGAAAAGGCAAGTAGGATATTAAGCCACAACAGTGGGGAGAAATAGAGGACTGTATCTCCGGCCCCCATGCAGGGGACGTGCAGTGTCAGAGTGGAGAGAAGGATGCCGCAGGGGCGTTTGGGACCAGTCTCCCTGGACCTTTTCTGGGTGTGGACTTCAGACACTATAGTCTTAGTTGCTTGCGTGCTGGGAATTAGCTGAAAGATGGAAGAGGAAAATCTGACAGCAGTGATTATTGTAACTGGAGAACCCTGGGCATGCTGTCAAAAATGGGGAGGGGGAGAAGGAAGGAAGGGAGGGAGGGAGGGAAGGGGGGAAGAAGGAATGAAGGGAGAGAAGGAAGGAAGGAAAGGGAAGGGAGGCAGGGAGGGAAGGGGGGAAGGGGGGGAAGGGGGGAAGAAGGAAGGAAGGAAAAGGAAGGGAGGGTGGGAAAGAGGAAGTAGAGGAGAGGAGAGGAAAGGAAAGGAAAGGAAAGGAAGGGAAAGGAAAGGAAAGAGGAAAGGAAAGGAAGAAGGAAGGGAGGGAGGAGGGAAGGAAGAAATGGGAGGGAGGGAGGGAGGGAAGAAGGAAGGGAGGCACCAGTCTAAAGCATGAATAAAAGGAGAGCTGTGCAAAGAGCACATTCAAACAGAAGGTACTGAAGAGAATAAAGCTGGCTGTAAGAACTAGGAGATAATCCCCCTCAGGTTACAGATGAAGAAATGATGGCCCAGGGAGCCTGTCTCAGTGTATCTGGGCTGCTGTGGCACAGCACCATGGTCTGGGCAGCTTGTGAGCAAGACATTTGTTTCTTGCGATGCTGGAGGCTCAGAAGTCCTTGATTGGGGTGTGCCGGCCGATTCGGCTTCTGGTTAGGACTGCTTCCTAGTTCCTCGTGTCTTTTTGTGTTTTTACCACACCCTTCTCACGGCACAGGGGGTCAGGGCACTCTCTTGGACTCTTCTATGAAGGTACCAATCCCATTCATTAGGGCTCCACTTTCATGATCCCCCCCAGAAGCTTCACCTCTGAACATTGTCACCTCTAGAGTTAGGTTTGGACACATGAGTTTGCAAGGGGACACACACATTCAGTCCATATTTACCCCGGGTAAGTTTCTTAAGACGAAAAAGGGAGTTGGGGCGCCTGGGTGGCGCAGTCAGTTAAGCGTCCGACTTCAGCCAGGTCACGATCTCGCGGTCCGTGAGTTCGAGCCCCGCGTCGGGCTCTGGGCCGATGGCTCAGAGCCTGGAGCCTGTTTCCGATTCTGTGACTCCCTCTCTCTCTGCCCCTCCCCCGTTCATGCTCTGTCTCTCTCTGTCCCAAAAATAAATAAACGTTGAAAAAAAAAAAGACAAAAAAGGGAGTTTCTGGCATGTTTGGGACTTGACTGCTCATGGCCACCTCCTCTCCTTTTTCACTTCTTGTGCCTTTCAAGTAAAGGAAGGGCATTGGCATCTATTAATTGCCTACTGGGTGCCAGGCACGGCCATTAACGATTAGGTCTTTGGGCTGCTGAAGTGAGTTTTGGGGGCAGAACCTGGAGATCCAGCTAGACATTTTTGAGGCTGAGTGACAGCAGTAGATGCAGGGATGTGGAGTCCAGCATGAGCAGTGAGAGAGCAGGGAGCAGGTGGATTGCAGGGCAAGAATTTAGAGTGTGGTTTGGTGGCTCAAAGGCCAGCCACTGAAGAGTCCTTTCCCTGTGACACAAAAAGGCGACTGCCTCCTTCAATTACCACTCTGATGAGATAAGACCTGGGCTTGGCCTCTGAGTCGTAAACTCAGAGGCGCTGGGAGTCCCTGAGCAACAAGGAGGATACTGACCCGCCAGGAAGGACAGGCTGACTGACGGTTACTACATTGGAAGAGGAGAATTACACTGAGCGCAGCCAGCTTCCTGGGGGATGGGGAAACACACATTGAGTGGGGGATACCAGACGTCTGGGACTTCTGGGGAGGCTTTTGAATGGGACCTGCTGTATTCAAAGTAGACTCAATTCTACTCACTTCTAGGAGTTTCTATTGTGTGCTCACTCTGTGCAGATCCGGCAGGGGATGTCTTGACAGCATGCTTCTTCTTGCAATGATTGCAAGGAGTCCTTTCTTTTAACTGAAACAGTTCAGGAAATCGAACACAAGAGAAAGCCCTGTTCCCTCAACCTGGTTGTCCGAGGCAGTGGAGAAGTTCACTCGGGTGGGCCGGCTTTTCTATGCATCTTATGCTTAAGACTGTGGTACACTAACTTATGCACAAGGGTGGAGGGGATCCCCAAACTCATTCTCTCCCCTTGCTCTTGAAATCCAGCTCTTAAACACTGAGTGAGCTGCAAATATTCTGTTAGATTGGACTATGCTACCATTTTGAAATTAAACCTCCCTTCCTTTAATTGAGTTGTTGGCTTTCCTTCCTGTATTCTCGTTCTGAGGTCGGGGCTCCCAGCACCATTCTGGGGCAGGAAACATTTATTTCCCATCTCACAGAGGCACAACCAAATAGCCATCGGCTTCAGCTGAGACCACTGGCCAGCCTTCCTGCTCACCTCCCAATTCCCTAATCTAATCTAACTCAGTGGGGTTTGTGGGGGTTCATTTAAGCAGCAGAAGCTGTGCTATAATTGTTACATGTGCCAGCAACGCTTTGTACCATCTGGGTATGATGGGGGGGGGGGAGAACGGAGAGAGAGAGAGAAAGAGAGAGACTAGTACTACCACAGAGAAAGATTTTTATTCTATTACCAAGGCTATATAATTCAAGAGTGGCTGCAGAGCAATTGGAAACTAAGGAATGGGAAGCCACGCAGTTATAGTAAAATGTCAAAGTGTAATGAAACGGGAACAGCCCTGCTTTATGATACAGCCAAGTAACAGGCAGGTGGCAGCTCTAAATATGTATATAAATAACAATATGGATGAAATGCCAGGGCTTCCAGCTGGCTTGGTTAAAGCACTTTAGTAATATTCTATTTAGGGTAACAATGTAGCTTGACAATTTCCACGAAAAATACAAAAATGTATCATTTGAGAATGAATCAGCCCACATTAGCGTGTAAGTGATGGGAACTTCACTAAGATCTTAACACAGGGTGCCAGGCATGTCCCCATCCTACCTAGAATGGCCAGTTGTTCCGTATTCCCATGAGGTTAACTTGGTTCTCTGTCATTGGGATGCAAATGTTTGTTTTTCCTGTTACTCTATTACCAGTAACACACACACACACACACACACACACACACACACACACACACACACACAGATATATTGTCCATGTCCCAGACCTGGGATCTTATCTGTAGAAACACACACATACACACACACGTACACAGTCCATGTCCCAGACCTGGGATCTTACCTGTAGAAACACACACACACACACACACACACACACACACACACAGTCCATGTCCCAGACCTGGGATCTTACTTATAGAAACACACACACACACACACACACACACACACACACAGTCCATGTCCCAGACCTGGGATCTTACCTGTGGAAAGATGTGGGTCACCTTACTTACTTATTCACTCAATGAAATGTCCTGAGCACTTTCTGTATTGCTGAGGATCTAGAGATGAGCAAAAATATGTATGATCTTGGATTATATAGATTTTTTTTGTCTTAAAGGAGGGAAAGACCTGAATAAAATAATCCGGAAAATAAATGCAAAATTGCAAGAGCGATACATCCTGCTTGTTTCAGTTGGGTTGGTCAGGAAGGGCTTTCTGAAGAAACTAATGCTTGAATTGACATCACAGCGTGCAAAGAAATTGAGCAGCTAAAGAGGGATGAGAATAGCCTTCCATGCAGTGAGATTGACAATGTGCAAGAGACCTGTGGTAAAAGGACATTAGCGAGTATGATGGATGGCAAGAGATCATTGTCCTCAAGTGGAGCTGGTGAGGTACAGAGTGGCCCAAGTCAAGTAAGAGCATGTAGGCAGGGATAGCCCATACAGGTTCCTGCAGACCACGATCAGGAATTATGACTCAGGAATAGTGATAGAGGGTAGTAAGGGTGGTAAGCAGTATAGCCCTAGGACTGGGAACTAACACCCTAGGAGTTATTGTGTTCATACTGCAGTCAATCAGGAGCTCTTGAAAGACAAAAGCCACTCTGCCGAACGGGTACTGCATATGACTTCATAAACATGACATACACATCCATTTTGTGCCACGCACGGTTCAAAGCACGGGGGATGCATACCTGTAAGACGGCATCTTTGTCCTTGAGAAATTCACAGGCTAATGAGGCAGAAGTCATATGAACTAATGCGTTTAAGTATCAAGCACTTGGAGGGAATCTTGAAGCACAGAAATTTAACCTTACAGTAGCTTCCTAGAGCGAATGTCCCTGAACAGTCTTCAAGGAAAGACAGAAGTCGTCCTGACAAAGAAGGAGTAGACGGAAGGGTTCGTTTCTTGGTGGGGAATAGCGTGATGAAGAAAGTCACAGTCAATGACAGAGGAGGAGGATCATCAGGGCCAAGAGACAAGAGTGCTGACGAGGGACATGGGGAGACCCGCTGCTCCCAGATGGAGCCCCATGACCAGCGTCTTGCTGAAGCCTCCTAAAATGTAGTGATATCACCGGAAGGTAGTCTCCCAAGCTTTTAAGTTAAACTCTTGCTTGACCCTTTGCCCCTGACACTATTTCCTATTATAGATATGATCAAGCTGGATTCATACAATACAGAATCCCCACTTATGTGGGCAAGTGTGAATTAAAGTCACCTTTTGGACCCTCCGCATTGGTGTTTGAAGGCAAACCATACAGAGAGGTAGGAAATCAACTGGCTGGATCAAGAAATTAAAAAGACAAAATGCCATCTATAACTCTGGGTAATAGCAAACATTTGGATGGAACTTGAGAAAGATACGATAGAGGAATGGGTTTGGCCTCAGCCTAGATCCCGCTGTCTTTGCCCTACACAGTCCTACCATGCATACATGTAATTTCCAGTCTGTATTTTCTCTCTTTCTGGGTCTGCCTTGTGACCTTCTGGGTCCCACGGAGGTCCTCAGGACAAGGGTGGGTGTAGGGCAGTTACACCAGGGACCCCAGTGTTGTAGAGTGCAGGCTACGGCCTTCTACCAGAACTGTATGTGGTCAGCTCTTTCCCATAATAAAGCCCATCTCTCCATGTTTTGTTCATGTGTTCAGTCATTCATTCAGCAGCTATTTGTGGGGCACTAATCATGCGACTGATGCAAGGCTGGGCTCTAGGAAATTGATAGTGAACATTATAGTCTCTGCCGCCTTGAAGCTTAAGATTCAGAAGGGGCAATTTTGGTTTTTAACTGAAATGGGGAGGTGTCTTCCAATCAAACAGCTGGCCTGGAACATCATTAGGAACGGTTAGATTTCAACTGCAAATTCTCTACTCTGAGCCCATCAACACACCAAGTGGTTAGGTTTTAGCTAAATATATAGATATATATATTCCTTTGTAACACCCAAACATGCTTTTCTTAGATACTTAGCCCTCTTCATCTTCAGATACATTTTGACAGCTTCATTCTCTTTCATCTCGTTGGAATGTGTGTTGTTTTCTATCCAGTCTTGTTTTCTATACAAGAATTAATTTAAGAGACCCCAGGCCTGTTGGTGGGGAAATATTAAATATTTATACAGATATGGAACGAGAAATCTTATTCACACTTTAACCAATAATAATAAGCATATTGAGACTATGGACCACTGTGGAGTTTAAGATTCATTCTCTCTTTTGAGTCTTACAATAACCCCATTAAGTCAATACTGTTAACGTCTCCATTTTGGAACTGTCAAACTGAATCCCTTTGACCGAGGGCAGGGCCAGTTTCTCGGGCACGTGCTCCATACGGTCTCACAGAGACCTATGCTACGAGGGTTCCTCCATGTGCTCTTAGTGCTGTGCTTGGAATCCCTAATAATTTTTTAATTATTCCTCATGATTCCAAGAATTTGTGTATTCTTAATAAATTTTTTATTTTTTTTCAACGTTTTTTATTTATTTTTGGGACAGAGAGAGACACAGCATGAACGGGGGAGGGGCAGAGAGAGAGGGAGACACAGAATCGGAAACAGCCTCCAGGCTCTGAGCCATCAGCCCAGAGCCCGACGCGGGGCTCGAACTCACGGACCGCGAGATCGTGACCTGGCAGAAGTCGGTCGCTTAACCGACTGCGCCACCCAGGCGCCCCAATAAATTTTTAATTGTATAAGGGGCCCTACGTGTTCCTTTCATACTGGCCCTGAAAATTATGTAGTCGGTCCTGACCAAGGGGCAAGAGCAGAGCTCTGTGCAAGGCTGATCCAACCACAGAATCTGTTACCTTAGCTGTTCCCCTGTGTTAGTCCCCCCCCCTCACCTCCCCACCCCATGTTTCATGTCAGGGAGGGCCTCTTTTAGGGACACCGGATGATGCCTGTTTGCAGTCTCTGGGCTGTAGGTGGCGTCTCACTGTGAAGTGAGTCACCTTTTAATGTATAGTTGCTCAAGTACCTCTGCTGTGTTGATATATCACTCATTTTATGGGCCTGGATTAATTCCAAAGTAAACACTAAGTACTCAGCCGAAAAGCTGTAAACACAAGACACGACGTGCGTCTTCAACTCCCAGCTCTGTTTGCCAAGGGCCCGATTCCCTCTGTGCTTTATCCTGTTTAGTGTAACAAAACCTTTGTGTCATCTGCTTGAGCGGTAATTTCCAGATTGATTTTAAGATCTGCAGGCGAGGGCTGCTGCAGTTGGGAGAACACGTCTCCACACGCATTCCGCCTCCTTTGCCTGCCTTGGTGCCCGTGGATGGTCATCCAGGGATGCTCGCCTTCCTGCGTGTAACGGGTGTCCAAAGGGTGGCTGCCTGTGAGGCTGCTGTCTGTTCCAGGGGGCCCGCAGAGGTAACACCTGTTCACCACTCATCCACTGGGAGGGCAACATGCTGTTGGGTCACCAAGTAGCTATCTTCAGGTCCGTGCCCTGGGTCCTGGGCCAACCGACAAGGGTGACCCAGTTCTTAGTTCCCAAATTACAATTTCCAAATAGGGTTTGTTTGTCAGTCTCATTTTCATGGCATCAGCATTGCATGAGTGGAACACCTGTGTGCGTGCACACACACACATACACACACACACACACACACACATCTAGTCATATATAAATATGCCTCACCTTTTACTCTTCTCTCTTGTTTACTTCAGTGGAAAGATGGCTGCATTTCCTGACTCTGTGACCTTGGAGAAGTCCCTGCAGCTCCCTGGAGCTCTGTTTCGTTACCTTCAACCTGTTTTTGATCATTCGCATTCTTTGAAGTATTTTCAATAGCAGGCATCAGATCTCCTTGTCCCTGGTTCCAGGGACTTGTCTCTGTTACCCTCATATTTTCAACCTGTTAAGGCCCTTCCAGACCTTCCAGGGATGTCTGAAAGAAGACCCCTCTCTCCTTGGCTGTAGTGCAGTTTGTTCTCCTTATGAACATGTGGCCTCCCACCTAGTAGCCATAATGATCTTTAGAAAAAAATGGTAAATGGTGAAGGTCAACATCTCCGCCGGGACCCAGTAGCTCCTTTGGCTTCCACACCCCCTCTCCCAACCTTCTCCTGGCCAGCTGAGCAGATATTCCTTAGCCCTTACAATAAGCATGATCTTCCTGCCACAGGACATTTGTACATGCTATTTCCTCTGCCTAGGATGCTATAATCCCCAGTATTGATTCTAGTCCCCGGTGGCTCTTATATTCTACCCTCCTCAGGTCAGACATCACTTCTCTTGGGATATATCCCCAATTAGCTCTCCAAGTTAGGAAAAGATTCTCTGTTCCAGGTGCTGACTTTCTATACTTATCTTCATGGCGTGTACCACATGTCTCTTCCACCAGACCATGTATATTATAAAGGCGAGGGCCATATGTCTTCAGTACCCTAGGGAATACTAAATAAATGCCTGCCTCTAACAGTCATGCAAATGCAGGAACCCTCTGATTCTGTGACTTGTCACCTTCCCCTGGGGGCTGCTGTGCCACTGCTTCGGTCCCTTCAGTGCCTGGCTGCTCACTTCCCCACAATGTCCTGGAACATCCATTCCTCAAATCACCGCTGTCCATCTTCTGGAAAAGACAGAGAGGGTGTGTGATATTCAGGTTCACTCCCTCATCTCCTCTCAGCTCCATTCGTGTATCTTTGCAGACAGGACTCCGCTCACCCCTCCATTAAACCAGACCTCATTGTCACTCCCATGCACCCTGTTTTCCTTCTCTATCTGACGTTTTGCCATATCACTTGTCACCATCTGACACGATATGTTTTATTTATTTATTTGCCTCTGTCTGTCTTTCCCCCCTAGTATGTAAGCTCTGCCGGGATGAATATTGTAGTCTGTTTTGCTTCTTGCTGCATTCTAAGAATGCCTTTCTTGGAGTATGCATTTATTAACTATTTGTTGATTGATTAAAGCAGTGGATGGGTAGATGCGTGGGTGGATGGGTGGATGGATGGACGAACGGATGGACAGATGGATGGACAGACAGAAAAATGGATGGATTTGGCCTTGAGTTTTAATATCAACAGTAATCTCTGCTTTCCAGACCTTTGTTTTTGGCACGGACATCAATAATTATACTTTGAGAGAAACCTTCTGGGGGCAAGTCCAGAGAACTATTTGTTTGAGTTGCCACTTTGTGCACAAAGATGTTTGTTTCTGTTGTTCTTTCCCTCTCTGGCAAGTTGAATATTATGGTTGAAGGAAGACTTTCCAGAGAACCAGTGGAGCAGAGGAACATATCAAACCCAAGCTGCAGATTGTTGTACATTTCACATTGCCAGATCAAAGCCTTGCATCTAGCCTGTGGAACCATTTAAAATTTCAGTTGTTAATTAGAAGAGTTATTGATGTGGCATCCATTCTGCTTGGATTTGGGTGGAAAGTTCTAGTTTCAACTATTCTACTGTGTCATGTTTGTAAATCATGGGAACAACCTAGGAATTGCAATGTTTTGGCATTCCAGACTATTGCTTGCACCTGGAAACAGTGCAGAACCATCTTTCCCCAAAACAGTTTTGTTAGGAAATACGATCAGTATCATTTGGGGACTTATCTTTTATTCTAGTCTGTCTTCTTTTAAACTACGAGAGGCCATGGGAGACTCACATTTATTATTACTTTGAATGATTTTTGTGTTCTGCTGACAACTCATTAAAGACAGGAATCCTATTTAAGTGGCATGTTGGTTGGGTCCCTCTGGCAGCAAGTAATTGAAAACTGAACTTAAAGTAGCTTAAACAAGAAGGGCATGCATGATTTTGCTCAAAAAAGTTCACAAGGATCGGGGCACCTGGGTGGCTCAGTTGGTTAAGCGTCTGACTTCTGCTCAGGTTGTGATCTCGCAGTCTGTGAGTTCGAGCCCCGCGTCGGCTCTGTGCTGACAGCTCGGAGCCTGGAGCCTGCTTCAGATTCTGTGTCTCCATCTCTCTGCCCCTTCCCCACTCATACTCTGTCTCTCTCTGTCTCTCAAAAATGAATAAACGTTAACAAATTTTTTAAAAATTCACAAGGATTAAGCAGTTCTAGGATTAGCTAATTCAGAGAATACAGCAATTCAAAAATATCAATAAGGTTTCAGGTTTTTGCTTTATTTCTGCTCTGCCATTCTGCCATTTTCACTGTTTGTCTTCTTAGGCTGGTATTCCTCCTGGTCCTAAAATAGCTGCCATTGCTCCAAACATCACACAGAGATGATAATATTGAGAAAAATAATAGAAATTTCCCCTTTAGGATTTTACTTCTCAGGAAAAGCTCCCTAGCAGCCCATTCACCTTTTCCAGAAACTTCTACTGACATCTCATTAGTCACATTATATTATTTGCCTCACTCATTTAGCAGAAGATAAGAGATCCCTAAGGTTGACTTAGAACAAGGATTCTCATACTTGAATGGGCTTCAGAATCCCCTGGGCGGCTTGAGAAAGCACAGAATGCTGGGCCCCACTCCTAGACTTTCTGGTTCAGTAGGGTGGGGGCATGTCCTCGCATTCTGCATGTCTAAGCTCCCAGGTGATGCTAATGCTGCTGGTCCCAGAACAACATTTTAAAACCCATGAACGTAGAGCAGTCCAGATTTAGCCCCCCTTGGCATTGGGGAGAAGCTCAGCTTCCTTGAAGGACATGGTTGTCGGGAGGTGAGTGAAATATTTGGGTTTCTGTCAGCCAGAAAATTACCTGTTGTTTAGTTAGCCAATAGCAGCTGACACAAGTGACATCTTCAGGCAATAACATGATATTTCATGTGATTAGTACGAGCTGACTGAGGGTGAACTTGACTTTGGAGGCTGAATTGTATCTAAAGGTGGATTGGCCACCATGTAAGGACTTACATAATTTACCTTCAGCTCGCCGCACTGTTTCCATCTTATTTGTGTGTTTGTCTGTTTTTACATTTCCAAGAACTGTGAGTTTCCTTTGAGCTCCCAGCCACTGTATTCATGGGGTCGAGCAGATATTTTGGAAGGTGAGGTGGTAACTTGCACCGCAGCAGGTGAAAAATCCAGGGTTCACAGAGGTTAAGAGATCACCTGATCCACACAGGTGGTGAGTGTTGGCATTAGAACTTCAACCCATGCTGCCTTCTGTCCCTCAGCAAGTGGCCGAGCGGTTTCCGTGAGTATATTCAGCACCACACAGGGCTTTCCCCCCTTTTCCTTCTTTTCTCTCACTTTCATAGCCACCTGCGAGGTGGGCGGGTGTCCGGGAATATTAGGGAAGAATTATGATAGTTTTTTCCACATATGTGCCCAAGAACAGGCTGGAGAGCTGTGGGTAAAATAGAACCATGGATGTCTTCTTGTCTTGGGAGTCTCTTCCTGGTGTTTAGCCCGCCCCGCCCATGGGGACCCCCACATATGCAAGGGTGCAGAAGTCTCCCCCACAGCCTTCTGAGGGAAGCAACTGGTTACACAGGTGAGTTTTTCGTGCTAACTCGATGGTATTTACCGCTGCTGTGACAAATGAGCACGTTTTGCGTTACAAAGCAGGGCCCGCTGATTATCTCACAGCTCCATCCCTTGAAGTCTGGGTGCAGCACAGGCCCAACTGGAGCCTCTGCTTTGGGTTTCCCAAGGCCGACATCAACTGTGAGCAGGGCCCTGTTCCTTTCTGAAGCTCTGACAATGAACCCACCTCCAGGCTCACTCGAGGTGGCAGCCGAATTCAGCTCCTGGACACTCTGAGACTGACCCTGGTTCCTTGCGGGCTGCCCGGTGGTCCTTGTTGCTCTGAGAAGCTGCTGCTCTTCCCCTTCTGCTTTCCATGTGCTCACCCCCCACCAGTCCAGTGGGGCAGCTGGGTCCCTTTTATGCTTCAGATCTCCTCTCTAACCACCCCCATGCTGCGCGTCCCGGGCTGCAGCTGGAGAAAACTCTCTGCCTTTGAGAGTCTCTTAGGACTGGACTGGACCCACCTAGATTTTAAATCCAGGAAACTCTCTCCATCTCAAGACTCATAACCTTAATCACATCTGCACAGTCTCCTTTGCCATGAAATGTAGCGTATTCACAGGTCCCAGAGATTGGAGCGTGGACATCTTTGTGGGGCCATTCTGCCCTCCCAAATGATCTCATAATAATAATAGATGTTGACAGGCATTGATTGGCCTAATAATGACCGTGGCTAGTATCTGAGGAATGTCGCTATATGCCAGGCACTGTGATAGGTCCTTTACATCGATTGGTTCGTTTAATCTCCATCACACATCAACACAGTGGGAGCTATTATTTTTTAAAAAGAGGAAGAACGAAAAGGCACAGCACACGTGAGCATCTTGTTCTGGGTCACTCCGAAGGTGGGTGTGAAACTGAGGTTCTATTCAGGCAGTCTCACTGGACACCCGGCCGTTCATGCTTGTGTTGCACTCTCTGAGCCATCTTTCCCCCCATGCGCCCTACTATGGTCTGCTTTCTTGTCTGTTACCTCTTCCTCCCTGAGGCCCCTGGGCTCTGATTTCTTCGAAGGTAGGACTCCATTGTTCGAGTATCCCTGTCCAAGATGCTTCATTGCTGCTCAATGAACCGTCAGTGTATGTGCACCTGTGCAAATATCTGTATTGGTGGACGGTGTAAGGTACTGGGGTCAACCATCCCCAAGCAGGCTGCGTTCATGCCTCCTGGACAGATGCCAGAGTGCAGGCACGTACAGATGGGTGTATACATCGTGCACAGCAGAGGCTGGATGATTCAGCCCTGAGCAGCTGCAAAAGTTCTCCCCAGCCTCGCTCCCGCCAGCATCCGAAATGGCTCCTTCTCAAACACGCTCACATCAGGCGCTTGGGGCTCCCCTGGTAGAAGGTCTGTGAGATTACTTAAGCATGTCCAGAAATGCAGTGACATGATCATCATTGTTGCTGAACACCTGACTCTTGTTTCCAAAGGAGTATCATGGAAAACAGTAACATTCAAGCTCAAGCTCCATGTGGGCCGCTGCAGATGATGGTGACTTCTAAAACACGGAAGAAGAGGCTTTGGAATGTCGTATTGGGTGGATGGCTTTTGAGATAGACAAGGTCTTCTCTTTCTCAGGAATCTGCTTTCAGGGATACACACAGGCAGCAGATGCTAAAACTATCGTTAAGAGTTGCTGAGTGATTGGTTCTCAATTTCTTCTTCTGTTAAATGACGTCTTCTCCCTCCAAATACAGCTTGAATCTTCTCTCTGCTCTCCCTTGGTATTGCCCCAGGTAGAATGTTTTCTCTGCCAGTCCCCTCTCCACCTCTTACCCCAGCATCTGCTAAATGACAACCACAGTGATTTCCTTTCAGTTTCTTGAGAACCCCAAGTCTTTCCTACCTCAGGGCCTTTGCACAGTTTGCTCCTTCGGCTTGGAATCCTTTCCACGCTCTCCTCAAACCTAACTCCATCTTTTCAACTAAGTCTCAGCTGACATGTTGTAGAATCCTTCTGTGCTAACTCTAATTGAGGGAAGATTCATCACAATGCCGTAAAAGCATGTGTAATTAATTAATTTTTTTCTTTTAATTTTTGGCCTGTATTCTTGTATTGGGTGGGATTATCTATGAGTCTGTAAACTCCGTGAAGGCAGTGACCTTTCCTGTCTTGTTTGCTTTTGTGTCTCAATGCGTCCCCTGGGGGCAGGTAATAGTAAACTAAATAGATATTTGTGGAATGACTTCTGAATAACACCATTATATCTATTTTTCTGTAAGAAGTCTTGAACATAGCTTAGTGTGTATTCTGTTCCTGACTCCATGGCAGGCACTGTCAGGTTCTTTGTGTCAGCTCAGGAAAATAAGACAATAATAATAGTGATGATAATACTTAACTGCTTCCAAGACTTGTCAGGAATATTCTGTCTGCCTTTATAAAGTCAGCTTATATACTAGATTCTCCAAGTATGCCCTGGGGATCACCTGGTTCTGAGTCACTCAGAACCCTTACTAAATGCTGATTCTTGGGTCCCTCTTGAGTCCCTCTGATGAATCAGAATCACTGATGCACAGCTCCAGAAATGAGCATTTGCAACAGGCAACAGGCATTCTTATCTATGTGGAGGTATCCAAATCACTCATGTAGAGTGTTTAATGTTACCTGTTATCCATCCATAAATATATCCTCTTGCCCAACAAAAACACCTCTTGCTGTTCATATAAGCAGTTTTGATATTTAAAAAAAAAAAAATGACAGCCAGGATGGCAGGAAGCAGACATCTCTCTAACAAATCTCATTGTTCCAATTTTAAGCAGAAAATATATCAGCTCCATTTTCTGATCCCAAGCTTAGGTTGGAGGAAGCTTGCCCAGGGACTTTCTCCAGGCTCAGCTAGCCCTGGGGCTGAGCACAGGGCAAGAAGCTTCTGGTTTTAGGCTGCAGTCAACTCTGTTGGGGTCAGCAATAGAATTACAACTGCCGTAGAGCCTGCACAATTGTAATTTGCATCTAATAAAACTAGGATTTATAGAACAAAAACGCTACCAGCCCCACTCCACAGTATCGTGCATGCAAATAATGGTGTTGCTCTTTGAGGTAAACCAGACCTATGCTATCTAATAATGATAATAAAGGTTAAATTAAGTGAGTGCTTATTCTGTGCCTGGCTAATTCTTCTAATTGCATTATCTCATTTAATTCACACACAGCCCTGTGAGGCAGCTATTAATGTTTCTTTTTTATGAAAAAGAAAAGTGGGGCCTAATTTGGGTCATATGGTGGGTAGCAGAGCCTGGATGTGGAGTTTTCTTTAACCCTCAGGCTATCTCGCCTTCATCTGAGCCTTGCAAACAAGACAGGGCCCAGATTATCCAGGAAGTAGCACCACTTTGGATCCCAGCTCTGCACACACTAGCTGAGCGTCCTTCACCAGGCATATTGCCTTCTGAATCTCAGTTTCCACACCTGTAAAATGGCAACAGGCAACAGTGGGACTTCCCTGTGTGAGATGTTAAAGGGTGTGATTCAAGCATCCACCTAATCGCAGGAGCAAAGATGCTCAGTTCAGAGGGAACCGTGTTGTTACTCTGAGCTGGCCTGGTTGTACGCAGAATGTTCACTTCCAAAGGAATGAGGGCCGTTTGGAGCAGGGGGCGCCCAGGATGGGGAAGGAAATGAGAGAATACATATCCACAAGGGCAGGGCTGGAGAAACTAACACTCTGTATCTGCAAAGGCCACTCATCCAAATCACAGATGCGTACAAAGCAGCCACCACACTCCAGGAACAGCGTAGGTTCTTGGCAAGCACAGGTGAACAAGACAGAGATGGTCCGTGTATAGCTTCAATGTGTTTGGCCAACAGTACATATAACTCTGTAGATAATTTGAAGACTGTGACACGAAGGAGAGTCAACACAAGTGTGGACCTGAGGCAGCAGCAGGAGTATCTCCTGGAGAGGAGATCAGACCTCTTCAAGCCCTTAAGTGCTGGAATAAGAATTCTGACTCACACAGTTAGCAAAGCGAAGAGATCTGTCCAGTGAGTCCCCTCTGACCTGCTAGGCTACCTCGGAGTAGGGAACAAATACTCAAGATAGACAACAGCTGCGTACAACCGTTACAGGGGCCCGCCCATGCACCCCAAGTCTTAGGTTTGACCATCTTGGAGGTCAAGCATTTCTAGTGCTTTTTTGAAGGCATATACTTCGAATGAAGAAGACGACAGAACATAACAACCACAGTGGTTGAAAGACCCCAAATGTCCAGAGAGGACATTCAACCCTCAGAATATTAGAGAAGGCAGTATACCATAATGGGTGAGAATATGAATTTTGGAATCAAATAAACGCTGGTTCAAATCCCAGCTCTGTCATTTACTAGCGGTGGGACCTTGGGAAAGATCATTCTATTGTTAAGAATGTGGTATGGTTAGAGGGACCATGCTGGGGTGTTTGAGGATCAAATGGGATTGCGTACCTACAGAAAGGTGGAGACACGACCTCCGGTCTGTCTGCACTGAACCCCACGTTTCCCACAGTGCACAGGCAGCCTCCCTCCTACTTACCCCCACCCCCTCCACTACAGACCTTTGGAAACCACTGTTCCCTGCTTGGCTTCGGTCTCTAAAGGGTCCTCCTTTGTCTCCTGAGAGCTCAATCTGTAGCCAAAGTAATGAGCCTGATCTGATTCAGCTCAAGGACTCCGGTCATTGAACTTGACTTGGTGTGTCCATAATTTGTACATTTTGGATAACAGGTTATTGCTAAGAGGGAAAACCTTTAGCTGAATCCAATACATTCACAGCAAGTGAAGCAGGAGGAAAATGCCTAATTCCAGCTTGTTAGCCGCTGAGCTTCTGAGAACAGAATCAGCTTAGCCGCTTGCAAATAAGCGAGCATCACAGAACTTGGTGGAGCTGGCAAGAAGGTAACAAGCTGTGTATGAAAACCCTGGGATTAAATCTCCACAGCAAAATTGCTCGGTGCACAGGATCAAAGAGCTGCGAGGGGAGAGAGACAATGAGCAAGTTCCCTTCTGCACACCCACCCAACCTTTACCATTAGGGACACCCCAAAGAGTGCCTGCTTTGGCGCCTTATCAACAAAAGGGCTGAGCTTTAGTTGATAATTAAAACAATAAATTCTTCTCCCCGGCGTGTATCCCGATTAGATTGTTGACATTGTGTCAGGCTGTTAGGAAGATAAACTCACACTGGTCCTCGCACTCACTACACGGCTTATTTTTGAATCCCTCTGATAGTGTTTGTTTGTGTGTTTTTTTTTTTACGTGACAACTTGCAAATAACACATTGCAGTCTCTTTCCTTCTATTTCTCTATCGCGTGATTAACATTGATACGCATGGAACTTTCGAGGCCTGAGAGCTTTCCTCTGGATGTGTGATGTAGGTCCCAGTAGGAACCATTTAGAATCCAAGGAATGTGTTTGTCAGTAAAAATGTCAGATGACACATGTGTGTCCAGGATGCTTTAAAGCCTCCCAAAGATAAATTGTTGAAGACTGTGGCAAATGGTATCAGGCCAGCCCCTGAGCAAAGATTTAAGAGGCTGTCCGGCTTCATCCATCATGTTTCTCCAACCATCATGAGTAAACTCTTTCTTTTGGTGGATCCCACTGGTGCTCAAATCATAGCCAAGGGTGGGGATGTTAACTAGAGTGGTGGGTCCCAACCAGAATGACCTGAGTCAGGAACTGGGGGCCTTGAAAGTATGGTGCCTGCCAGACTGAATAATTTTCAGTTCCTGAATCTAACAGGCTATGTTTGTCTTGCTCCCAGACCCTTAACAGATGAGGCTCCCTTGCCTAAAATGGTCTTACCATTCATCATTCCCTCAGGCAACTCCAATTCATCCTTCATACCTCGGCTTAGATGTACTTCCTCCATGAAGCCTTTGAAAAACATTAATAAACATTTTATTGTGGAATAGTTTCAGATTTATGGAAAAATTATGGAATATTGTACAGAGTTGCCATATATATATCCCAGTTTCTTCTATTGTATATTCGTTGATTTCTTACGTTACTGTGGTATATTTCTCACAACTAGTGAGCCAATATTGAACGCAAAATTTATGCTTTTGACTATTTCCAAGTGTGTAGTTCTGTGGCACTAAGTATATTGACATTTTTGGACAACCATTGCCACAAATCACGTCGAGAACTTTTCGTCTTACAAAACTGAAGCTCTCTATCCATTAAACTCCCAATTCCCTCTTCCCTCGGCCCCTGGCAACCAGAATTCTACTTTCTGATTCTGTGAATCTGACTTCTCTAAGTACTTCATGTAAATGGAATTCTGTATGATTTGTCCTTTGGCGGTTGGCTTATTTTCCTCAGCATAAGACCCTCAAGGTTCATCTGTATTATACCACATGCTGGAATTTCCTTTTAAAGGTTAAGTAATATTCCATTGTATGTATATACCATGTTTTGTTTAGCTATTCATCTGTTGATTGCTTATACCTTTGGGGTATTGTGAGTAAAGCTCACAAAGTCTTTCTTGACCCAGCCGTACTATCTAGTGCATCCCAATGTCACCTCTGTCATGGTGCTTACCTCTTAAGAATGTAAGTGCATATTTCCCTGTTTACCTTTTACGCTAGGCTCCCAGCTCCTTACCTACATGTTCCATGCCAGTAAGTTGTTTGCCTTTGTTTCTCAATCACCTGTAAGTGTGTCTGGCTCACATGAGGTTCTCAGCAAATATTTGAAATGAGTGACTCACTGGATGGATGGATGGATGGATGGATGGATGGATGGATGGAGAGATTGACAGACGAATGGGTGAGTGGATGGATGGACATGTAGGTGGATAGGTGGATAAGTGAGTGGTTGGATGGATGGATGGATGGATGGATGGATGGATGAATGAGTGGAAGGAAGGAAGGAAGGAAGGAAGGAAGGAAGGAAGGAAGGAAGGAAGGAAGGAAAAAAGGAAGGATGAACAGATGGGTGGATGGATAAAAAAGATGAGGCTATCCAGAGGATGGGCCTAAGCAGATGTCTGTAGGAGTACAATTTGATTCCTGCCTTCAAGTCCAGTGGGTGAACATGTGATTATAAAATAAGATTTCAGAGGCACCTGGATGGCTCAGTTGGTTAAGCGTCCGAATTCGGCTCAGGTCTTGATCTCACCGTTCCTCAGTTCAAGCCCCATATTGGGCTCTCTGGTGTCAGCACAGAGCCTGCTTGGAAAACTCTGTACCCCACTCTCTCTCTCCCCTCCCCTCTCTCTCAAAATTAAATAAACCTCTTAAAAATATGTAAGATTTCATAGCAAAGGGAAAACACCAGAATAAACTGATATACAGCAGAGAGCAAGAGTAGAGCCCACGGTGGGTGGGGGGATATATTTTGCTTTACATTTCTTACTTTAAAAATATCATTTTCACTATTTTAATGAAATAAAATAAATCAGTGAAAAACTTTTTCATAGTCTTATTACCTAAGTGGATCCTGCTGACCTTTTAAATATAAAAATAGTACCCAAACAGATAACTCATAGGGGAAAGGAAGGAATACGGTGAAAATTGAACATTGTCTTCTCAGTAATTCTCTATAAGAAGTAACCACAGTAACTACATTTTCTGTGTTTACAACCATTATTACGAGACCTTCCATAATCAGTGAGCATACATCCACCATGCTTCCTTTAATGGTTGTCTACTCTTCCACTGCTTAGAGATAGAGTTGTTGAACTGCTCCTCACTGAGGAGAATATTAGCCGTTGGCTACCCCCAACACAACTGCACTTTTGTGTGCCCATGAGGTCAGTTCTTTGAAAGACACCCTCCGGACTAAAAAGTTAAAAGAATATACACTTGGCATTTTAGTAGATGTTGCCACTTGCCTCTCCCCAGATTTGGAAGTAGCTTGTGTTGCTGTGATGTGTTCTTACTGCCATCAGTCACATTAACGCAAGTGAGCCACCATGGTGAAAAGATGTCAGGTTGGAGCATTTAGTCCACTTTACTTCTGAGCATTACTGGAACATTTTAAAGGAATGAGTCATGATATTCTCTAAGTTATAATAAATTCTTAAAGGAGGAGAATACGGCTTCTTGACACAGAAGCTGTGCACATCAGATCAAAAAAGGGGAGAATCCAGAGATGTTGAACTCAAACATGATTTGAAGTTCTGTCCATTTTCCTGTCCTCCATGGATGTATTTAAAGTGGATGAGACAGGAGAGGTTAAGACCTTCAGTCTCCTTCTCTTAAGAGTGATGTGCGATTCTCTTCTGCCTGGGAGCTCCAGGGTCTGACCCACAGCTTGGCTGTCACTGCTGCTGGGAAGAGGTGTCACTGGTTTGGCATGCCCTAATTCCATGCTTTTTCCTGCTTCCATGGGTCAAATGCCAGCTCTGTTCACTACGGGCAGAAGAAGCTGATGAGAAGGAGTTTGGGTCTGGATCTTTCCCAGAGTGCAGATGAGGCAGTCGTAGAAAAAGTGGCGAAAATAGTTGAGCATATGTTTTACACAACTTAACTGCTATGCCTGGCATCTCTCCTTCAACACATCCTGCCTGGTATTTGATGTTAAAAAAAGGAAAAAATCAAAGCACATGTAACATGTTTCTGATATCTTCTTTCTCTCCATAGAGCAATGGAAAAAAATAGCATCTCTTTTAAATCAGAGAGAGAGAAAAAGAGAGAGAGAGAGAGAGAGAGAGGCATAGACGTATACCATTTTTCTCCTTTAGGATAAAATGGCCCTGATCTACAAAATTTCGGTCTAAGTACATGGTGGGGTGGAGGGAGAATGTATGTGAGCAACATAAGCTTCCTGTTCGCATAGCGCCTTCCTGCAACTGTGACACTTGCTTCTTTATGGGTTCACTCATTTGGAAGTCATTTTTCTCCACCGTTGCTGCATTGTAAGTCTGGAAACCAGTGTTATGAAATGTGCAAAGAAAACACTCCATTATTTTGATATAAAATACTTTATTTTTAGAATGTCACCTTTATGCAGTGCACAATGCAAACATACGATATCAGCTTTACTGTGAAATGCCTTCTTCCACCTTCCTCGCTAGCAGCTCACTTCTCCTCACCAATGGTAGCACTCTTCTGTTCCAGTGCCTCATTCCAGAGGTAGGCAATTAATATACAGGCGTATTCACATAAATAATACCATGTGGTCACATTATATTAGACCCAAGTCTGGCAAAATTGGGTGATGGCAAAATTATTGAAACTAAAAGACCCAGAAAGGAATACTTGTCCTACAGAGTTTATTAGATAAAAATATTAGGACGGTAGGATGAATCCATGAATGTGGTGAGACAGCTCCTGAGCATATGTTGTTTTATTGACAGAAAACACGGTGCTGAGATCAGATCACAGGCTTGGAGGTGTGCAGAGCCGTGGATTGGGGTGTGCCTTTCACTGGCTGTGTGATTTGGGCAAGTTCCTAACTCCTCTGCACCTCAGTCTTTATCTGGTAATGAGGAGCAGAATGCCTGCCCTCCTCCAAGGGTTAACATAAAGACGAGTATGCTGAGATACGAAGGACTTGGGTCATAATCTGGAATCAACGACACCCATTTTCTTATTTGCCTCTTTGCCCTCCTGTATCACAATGTGTTGGGACAGTTTCTCAAGCGATAATATCCTTCTTTGCTCTTTTTGGCTCAGTTTAAGGCCGGGGGGGGGGGGAGTTGAGGATGCATCATATAATCCAAGAGTCATTTCTTCTGAGTTATCAGTCCCCCCCATTACTTTGCTGCCTTCACACGTGAAGGGACAATGTGGACCCTCACCCTTGTCTCATATTGGCTTTCTCCCTATCTGTGACTGAGAACCCACTGCTTCTAGAGGTTGTGTCAAATGCCAAGCACCTTCCAGCTCCCAAACTTTTTCTAAATCCACTAAGCACCTTTGGAACCATCTACTAACTGGAAAACAATTGAGATGTTAATTAGAAATCAATATTATCTTTTCACTAAAATTGTACCCCCCCCCCCAACTCTCCCATCTATTATCCCAGTGAACAAATGGCTTCTGCTGACCTCTTTGAGTTTCTTAGTGTACTTCAACTTCACGACAGAGATAATCTATTCGTTGCCTCTAATGCTTTACAATTAAGGTTGGATTCTCCCTTTAGGGCAATTTAATGTGATTTGACAGTGCTCCTAGTTAGCTGGTAAACAGCCATCTCCGAGAAGCCTGCTTCTTGAATCAGAGTGACTTCACTCCTATCACTGGTATGACTCTGGACAAGTCATAATGTTTTGCCTTCCCAATTCTTTATTTGCACTTCTGTACAATGGGCATGATAGTAGAAATAAACTCCTGCGATTTTGTGGGAGGATTAGGTGAGATGATGAGTATAAAGTATTTAGAAGAAAAGGTTCTAATCACTTAGCACGAAGCATTCTTCGTGTGTCCGCTCTGACTGTTAATGCTGTTTGGTTATCCAAACCCACTCATCCGTGTCGTCTCATTCATGCACCCGTTATCTGCGATGTGCCTGTGCTGTTCTGGGCACCACTGCTAAGCCACCATGTCCCCTCTGATTCTGGCATGCCCTCAGCTTGTTCCAAGTGATTTCCATACTTTCCAAATGTAGGCAGCAGGGAGAGATTGTTCACTGAGTGATGAGTCTTTGAGAGTTCCTAAGAGCTTAGAGAAGACAGGTGGGTGCCTCCTTCATGACCCTGGGCACTTCTCAAGGGGTGTTTCATCCAGAGACCCAGGAGGGGAATCTGTGTTCCTCTCCACCATTTTATTTTGGCTCACAGGAAGCCAGGAAGGGGGTTACTAACAAGAGGAAAAGAGAAAGTATATGATTGCATTTTCTATGCTGGGTGGGATGACTGATGAATAGAGTTGGAGGTTGTGGTATAGAGATGTAGCTAAGATCGTATTTCTGGAGTTTGAGCCTCCATTTACAGTCCTGGCTTAGCTGCTTACCAGCTGAGTGACCTTGGACAGGCTATGAAACTGATGTGGGTCTCAGTTTCCCCATACAAAAATGAGAATTGAATCATTCTAAGACATTAAAACAGCTCATATAGAGCCTGAAACATATTAATGCCTATAAATTCTGGTGGTGGCTTATACAGTCATGTGGTAGCATTTATAGAGCGCTTAGTGTATGACGGGAACTGAGCTGAAGAACTTCACGTCACAGTGGCAATTTCAGTATAGTAACTCATGAAAGGGGCTCTGGAGTCAGAATATTTGAGTTTGAATCCTCATCCAGCATTTACAGGCTGTGATCTTAATCAGTCTCCTCAACCTTTCATTTTCTTGAGATCCTCTGTCCGTACCATGTGAGGATTCAATGAGATTATGTGTCGGAAGCACTTTGAAAAATGCCTGACGCATATGGAACCCTTAACAAATGTTGGTTATTCTTGTCATGTGTAACCAGCGCAGATGTTTAATGGTGTTAGCCACAGTGAGTCAACCCAGAGCAATTAAGTGGCTTGCCCAGGTACGCATGATTCATGAGATGCAAGAAACAAACTTGAGTTGGTTTTTGGCAGCTCCTCCATGGGAATAGGGGCTCAAGGAGCAGCATTCTGAAAATGAAGTCTTCGTCATCTCCAAGGGACAACGACGCCCAGTTGTCCCTGGAAATATCACCGTTGGGGCACATTCTGTAAACTGTACAAAATTAAATCCCTCACTTCATTTCTCCAGAAAGACCCCTCTGCAGCGTTGCTCTATACCCCCGCAAATCTGCGCCACGGAGGCGAGGGGATGTCAGTAGGATTTGGTCTCCCTACAAAATCCCCGCGAAGACGTATGAGGCTGCATATAAATTGCATTGAATTTGGCCAGCCATGGGCTAGCATTGCTTTTATGCTGAATATCAGTGAAAAGTATGAAATGGAGATTACATTTTCAATTCGGGCTTTTTTCCCAAAGCTCTGCAGAGATGCCCTCATTCCCATCCATCAGAGCAGAATTGCATCAGTGTGGAGTCCCAGACCCTTGTTCCCTTGCTGGGAAGTGTTTCTGGCACTTGCTGTCAGACTGCAGCTGTGGGTGACGCTTTCCTTAACAGCTAGTTCCTTTATTCCCCTTCCCCCAAATCTCTGCCTTTTTCTCACTACTTTTTGTTCTTAAGATCTATCACACACAAGGATCACAAAACCAACCACAAAAAAAAAAAATGGCATTCTCGTAGATGCTAAAATTGTTATATCTGTCTCTTGGGTTGTTCAGGGCAGAAATAAGACATTGATGCAAATATGGTTCATCCACTGACAATGAGAAAACATGCTTATTACTTCTTCCTGAAATACAGATATTCATAGCAGCTATTTTAGTTCCTTTCCCTAAACAGTCCTAAATCATTGTCAGTGCCTGAGCTTCAGCTTGGGTCTACGAGAAGAGAGTTTACCAGAGGGGGGTGGGAGGGTGGTTACGCATCTGGCTTTACATCACCATTAGCTTCAATATTTCAACAGCCCTTTCTCCCCATGTTCTATGCCTCTCCCTCCTGCCCCCAGAACATGACTGCCTGGCTGACTCCCCAAAGAGAGACAGTGCTAAGTGAACTTGACAGATTCCAGGCTGGCTCCATATGGCAAGGCCTGAGTTACATGTTCCTGGGATCCCCAAGCTGCTCTCACCTTATTAAGATGGCAGGTAACTACATGCAAGTCAAGTTCACTGCATCGGTTTTAATTCTTTGGGCCCTGGAGACCCGCCTCAGCCTTTAAGGCAGAATGGACGCCCTGCAAATTTGACCTTTTCCTTCCCTTTCTGGACCCGTGACTGGGAGGGAGGGAGGTGAAAAATGGACCCAGAACTCAGAAAAATCTTAGGAGAGTGTGGAGATGAGGTTAGAGAGCTTTCTTAGGCTCAGCTCAGTATCTTGTTTATTGCTTGATCTGTACTGTCTGAACCTTTGGACTCTGACACATAATTGAGACTTTGACTTTGATTCGTAAGTATATAACTTGCACTCTTTCCTCCCCAACCCCTCTCCCTGCTGCACACGGTTTTAAAGACACAGAGAAACTTAACTCCAAATCTAATAAGTTGCATTTCAAATGGATGAGCCCTTGAACTCAATGATTAAGGGCTGGAATAGTATCCTACATCTTTTTAAAAGAATGAGAATTTGTCAGAATGAGTCTGATGGCTTTTCATTTCACCCAGGATATATGGAAAGTTTTGCTACTTTTTTTTTTTTTTTAGTGTAGCTGACCTACAATGTTACATTAGTTTCAGACGTACACCATAATGATTCGACACTTTTATTTTTATTTATACATTGTGCTGCCTTTATATAACATTTTTTTTCTATATTCTGAGAGCATGATCCTTGTGTCCAACAGAGAAGAGAGACCTAATAGGACAGGGGACCACCTTATTAAATAACTAAAAGGGATAGCAATTGAAAGAGGAATGGAATGGACAGCTCTTTCTGCCCACAGGTCCTGTCCTTGTGCTTTAATGAAAACACCTTTTTTTGCACAAAAAAAAAAAAAAGAGGAATGGAATGTACTTAAGGTGTCTCAAGGGCGAAATACATCCAAAGGGAAGGCTCTTTTGGAGGGGAGGGGTTGGGGAGGAGAGGGAAGCTAGACTCAGAAATGATGTAACACCTGGGGTTGTCCAGCTGGAGAAGATGCCAGCATGCTTATGACAGGGTGGGGCTTGCAGTGGATGGCAGGAGGAAGTCCCTTTATGATGCCTGAAGTTCCTTCCTAGTCTGAGGCCCCCAGATTCTGGGCATTGGCACACCTATAGTGAGATGATCTCCAGTGCCAGTTGAATCAGTCATAGTTGTAAATGATTCGGGTGATTTTAGAAAGCCTTATTTTTGCCAACTTTTCACCAGATGCAACAAAAACTTCAAGCCTCTGCATTTGGGGAGCTGAGTCACTTTGCATTTCTTTTTGCTGAACATCACCCAAAACTGATGGCTAGTGAGTCAGGAGCACAAAATCAAAAGCACAGTTGATTTTATTTGACAAGAAGCCGTAAAGTAAGTGGTCTTAGAGTTAGTTGATTGGCCTTGTGTCCTCATTAAAGACTCAGCTTCTTGGCGTTGTTACTTTGCCATTCACGTATGATGACATTTAGCCTTTATTTCTCCTCATGATCACAAGATCGTTGCTAAAGCTCCAGGCATCATGTCCTCACAGAAGTGTCTCAAGCATAAAAGAACAAGGATAAAACAATTTTTGCAAGGTTTTTTTCTTTTTAGATTAAAAAACAGGAGACATCAAGTTACATCTTATCGGCCAGAACTGGATGACATACGTACAAAAGGTAATTGATGGTTCCAACCTGTTCAGACTAATCATTATCCATCCCTTAAAACCCAGTGAGTGTACCCACCCTCCCTGCAATCAAATAGAACCATCCCTTTACCTGATATAACTGGAGTTGGGTAGATGCTGAGCAGTTAGCAAATAGTATCTGCCATAGAAATCCATCTAATTAAATTTTTTTTTACATTTTTATTTATTTTTGAGAGACAGAGCACAAGTGGGGGAGGGGCAGAGAGAGAATGACACACAGAACCTGAAGCAGCTCCAGGCTCTGAGCTTCGGCACAGAGCCTGATGTGGGGCTCCAGCCCATGAACCGTGAGATCATGACCTGAGCTCAAGTCGGACGCTTAACTGACTGAGCCACTCAGGCGCCCCAAAATCCATCTAATTAAATGGGAGTGGATCTCTTCTTAAATTTCAGCAGAAGGAATTCTTTTCAGTCAACATTCTGCTAAGATTCCTATGCTCAGAACTTAACAAGATGTTTCCTCCTTCTCCCTGTGAATGTAAAAGAGACATCCATTCGTGTTTTCAGACTCTTGAGATTCCCTTTTCAAAGTCTTAGGATTTTCTTTTCGGTGCCTGAAGTTGTTGATGGATCAAGGTAATCAGGATAATGCAAGTGTCGTTTTTAATTTATGAATGCTTGTTATGAACCAAATATTATGCAGACTATCTCACACATAATTATTACTCACTGAGTCATTGAAATAATCTTATTTCTTGGAGGGTCTGAGGATTACAGATTACTGTTACCCCAACACCTCAGAGAGGGCTTGCAGATACGGTCTGGCCTGGTGAAGGCTTCCTGTTGGTAGCAAGTGAGATTGCTCTCTGAGTCTCAGCTTCAGAATGTGGAGGTGACCTCTGTGCCCATGTGTCTATTTCTCCCAGGCTCACAGGTGAAGACAGCTGCCTCCAGACTTTTCTCAGGGAATCTTCTATCGTAGAGTTTGGCAACCTTACTCTCAAGCTCCTGTCCAAATAACTTCCCACTTTGCCCCTTGTGCCTCTGGGTGTTTCATCTATTTACCCCCGTTTGCATATTTATACACTCAGTAACCTCTGATGGATGGTTGGTGTGGCATGTACAGAGAAGACCATCAGTAAATTGGGTAGGGAGAAATGCGTACCAAGAGGTAAGTGTCAAATTTTTAGGATTTTCTTTAGTCGGGGAAAATAATGCCCATCACTTTCCATCCATGTATTTACTCCTAAATTTAGCCGTGGATTTGGCAACTGCTATGTACCCCCTTTTTCATAGTATGCCTTAAAATGAGGCTCTCCAGCTACAGCAGGACACAGTTCTGTATATCCAGAATCTATCTAGGTCAAGGATAAAAGACAAAGGAAAATGAAGTGAAGCATAGCATGTCAGGTGCCATGATTAAAGTAGGAATAGGGGCGCCTCGGTGGCGCAGTCAGTTAAGCGTCCGACTTCAGCCAGGTCGCGATCTCACGGTCCGTGAGTTCGAGCCCCGCGTCAGGCTCTGGGCTGATGGCTCGGAGCCTGGAGCCTGTTTCCGATTCTGTGTCTCCCTCTCTCTCTGCCCCTCCCCCGTTCGTGCTCTGTCTCTCTCTGTCCCCCAAAAAAATTAAAAACGTTGAAAAAAAAATTTAAAGTAGGAATGGACACTCAGTACTACGTCAGTGGTGGGGAGGTGAGAAACAGGGAAAGGTTTCCTAGAGAATGCTTCATTCAGTTCAGCTTAGCCTTGAAGTTTGAGGGGCTGATTGATTTCGGCTAACAGAGCAGAAAAAGATCAAAGTGTCTCTAAACAGGGAGATAGCGTGAAAGCAGGTGAGCAGGTGAGGGGTGTGGGGGAACCTGGCAGCACTGCTTTTGTCAACACGGTTGGAATGGAGAGTAGGGGACCCCACAGAAGGATAAGGCTGGACGAGTAGACGGGGGACAACGATGAGGTCTCCAGGCCATCTTCAAGAGTCATTCACCATGAGGTCTTATGTCAAACCCCAGGGTAAGGAAGTAGGATTGGCAGAAGTTGCCTCATGCTGGGGTCATTCGTTAGCTACTTCCAGAACTGACCAACTGCATGAATGTGGGCCAGCATTTCCAAGTCTCTGACCCTCAGCTTTTCTAGAAAATAGAGATATGAAAGAGTTGGCTCTCACTTCTTGCTGTATTTATTTGTGTCCTACTTGCTAAATAAATAGACCCTGTGTAAATACCAAAGGCATCATAGGAATTTTGAAAACCTCTTTTGTGTGGTTCCCTCTCCCTGGAACCAACACCTTGAAATACCTTTCTGTTGCCTCTCTCAGTAGCTTAAGCCGTTAATTCAATGAATAAAGGTGAAGAGAGCCATCATTTACTCGGTCCCTGTGACAAGCCAGGCATTGCATTAGCCTATTTGCATATGTTATCTCACTTAAATCTCACAGTCACTGCGGAAAATCAGAAGAGATAACCTCATCATCCCCAGTTCTAAGACTGGGAGTGGAAGTGATGGGATACGCAGGGCCTCGCTGTCTCGGGTGGTATTGGAAGAAGCTGATTCAAGCTCAGATACCCCTCTCTTCCAAGTTCGCCCTTTCTGCAACTCCACCCTGCCCTGCAGGCTTTGAGCCATTGTCTATAGCAAAGGACTAGAGCACCAACTTACTTTGGGTGAAGTTAGCCCAGCAGGCCTGGGGTTTGGAGTGTAAACTGAGCCTTCTTCTTGTGCTTCCGATCCAGATCCATCGCGGTTAATTGATGAGAGCACGTGGCTCTCTGCTGTCCACACCAGGTCTAGCCCACGTAAGCAACCACAGCTAGAGTTCCTTTCTGTGGTGTTAGCACGGCCTCAACTCCACCATCTCCCCAGCATGCCCAATTTATACTAGAGCAGAGAAGTATTCACCAGAACAGCTTTTGATCATTCATTTTCATAATAGACGTTTTCAGCTTCACAGTGGGGTTTTGTCTGAGATTCTGCCCTCCCCAACTTGTGTCCACAAAGATGTACTAAATCCGTGTGGAAAATATAGATGCCATGGTCAGAAGTGAGGCTCACAGGTAGATACCGCTCACAGCCCGGTGGTGTTCCCTTGATGACTATCCTCAGAAAACCTGGGCCTCTGGCTGAAACTGTCTACTTAAACTATTCATTATCAGCCTCTTGAGGAAAGATGGGATGTCTTGGGTCTTTGACTACTTGTTAAGGCTGCATGTCTTAGGAGAACCACACAAACTCCCAGAGTTTCAGTTTCAGAGCTTCAAGGGGGACCATTTATCTTGCCCTGGGTCTTTGTGAAGCAACGTGGCGCCAATGAGCAAGACATTTGGGGTGTGACAGATCTGAAATCCAGTCTTTCTATCTTCTGTCGACCTCAGTTTCCCTGTCTGTCAAATGAGGCTAGTATTACTAACTTTGTGGTGCTGTTTGGAAGATTAAGGGAGATAATGCCTGGTACATAGTGGTGCTCAGCAAATATTTACCCCCAATGCCACAAATGAGAAAATGAACACAGTAGTCCTTTGGGAAAAATAAATATGATACACACATTAGTCCTTTGCACTAATTATCACTAGCTCTTTCCTTCCACCCTCCCTCCCTCCTCCTCTCTCTCATCCTCTCCCTTTCATTCCCTCTTTCTTTCTTTCTTCCTTCCTTCCTTCCTTCCTTCCTTCCTTCCTTCCTTCCTTCCTTCCTTCCTTTCTCCTATGCTTTTTGCTTCTTGAAAGCTGCAATCCCTGTTTTCATCACCCTCCTCAGTTTCAAGCACAGACTTTTTCAGAAAAAGTTGCAGATTCCCTCTTGCCTGAAGGCCTTGGTGCCATGTGAGCCGATTCAGTGCTGAGAGCTGTGTGTAGAGCCAGAAGCTCAGGCCACTTTCTGCTGCTGAGAAATACTCTTCCCTCTGAGGGCACAAGTGTGCCTGCAAGGGGATGCGGGAAACCATTTGTGAGAAGTCGTAATTAATGATCTGCTGGGTCTTGGCACTTACAAGGAAGCAGAAAGCCGCCAGGAATTGGAGCAGCCTCTTGGATAAAAGCCCTTCTCCTGGGGCTGCATCTCTCCATGGGGAGGTGGCAGCTTCTGGGAGGGGAAGGAGGAGACTTGGGGGGCTCCTGTCTTCTCAGCAGCTCTCAGGGCTATAACTCCTTTGCTTACCTTGCATGGTAACAGAGTGATGTGGGCAAAGAACCCTGGCTCTTGAGACAAAAGGTTCTAGTCTTGAATTCTGGCTCTGCCTCTTATTCCTTGTGACCTCTGGGCATGTTTGCTTCACTTTCTGAACCTGTCTTGCCCATCTATAAAATGGGGATAGGATGACATACGCTGCAAGGCTGTTTGGATTAGAACTGAATAATAATATGGGGCGCCTGGGTGGCTCAGTCGGTTAAGCGACCGACTTCCGCTCAGGTCATGAGCTCACCGTTCGTGAGTTTGAGCCACGCGTCGGGATCTGTACTGACAGCTCAGAGCTGGGAGCCTGCTTCGAATTCTCTGTCTTCCTCTTTCTCTGCCCCTCCCCCACTCATGCTCTGTCTCTTACTCGCAAAAATAAATTTCAAAAGTTAAAAAAAAAAGAAATCGTGCTATTCATATTATTATTCATAGTAGGGCCTCAGAAGTGCTAGGGATAAAATCTTACACTGGCATACTTAGCCCCCGTCTTTAGGGTGCTTACAGTGTGGTACATAACAGAAGCCATATTATCTATAACTATATAACACGCAGACCTGTGGATATTTGGTAGCTAGTTCGGTAAAATGTATGCACATATTTCTAGTGGTATTAGCTATAAATTGCTACTGAATTATCTATATGTATATATATTTGTGATATACATGGCTCTTCCTTGGTGACGTATGGAGATGTCTCTTTTGTGTAAATGACTCTCATTTGGTGAGTCAGCAAGAATCTTTTATACCCTAATTTGATCCTGCTTGTTGCTGGGCTGCTTTGGAAGTTAACTTACCCCCTCCCCATCCCGCCACAAATGACTATGGGTTGTTAAATCCCTGAATGAAACCCTGCACATGGCAACAACAGCAACTGTCTCCTATTTGGTAATACCTATCTGCTATTCCTCGCACTAACCTTCTAGGACTACTTTGAATATTACATGAAACAGTACTTGTAAGTCAGTGTGTTCACTTAGCAGAGACTAGTAATGGTCATAATACACCAAACCCTCTTGCTTCACCGTAATAGCAATAATATTTTGTAGCACCAACCCCGTAGTGTAGCACGGAGAGTTATACGATCTCTTGCATGTGAACACATGGTACAGTCTAAGACCTCCAGAGATATCAGCTATGATCGCTGGCATTCATTCCATATTTAGAGTAAGTAACCTTTGCAGGTGCATTAGGTAGGGTTACAGTCCCACCTTATACATGAGGAGTATATGGGGCTTCATGCAGCTAATAGTGATGTTGGCCGCAGGGCCAGCAGGAGCCTGACCTTCTCCTTATTCCTCTTCAGGCCCTGCCTCAATTTCTCTCTGGTTCTTTTTTTATCAAGAGTCAGCTCCTAGCATTGCTTGTCTCTTCCCTCTCACTGCATGGTGTTTGTTTAGGGAAGTAGTCATGAAACACAATGCTGAGCCCCAGAGACACAAATTCTGGATCTGCTTCACTACAGAACCCAAGGAGAGAACGTGCTGGGGCAGGCATCCCTAAGCCGGGGGAAGCACCCTGTTTGAGGTTAGAGCCCACAGCGATGAAGGAATTTTCCTTTCTGGGTGTGTTTGCTTGTGTTCTTGGATGTGCTAGTAAGCCCCTGCCTACCCACCTCTATGCAAATGAGTCCTCCCACATGCTTGGGATGTTCTGTCCCCAAATCCTGAACACTATGTACAGGAGATGGGCTTAGCTGTTGCAGAAACAAGATTTGAGAGGGGGACAGTTTTTGCCTGCAGTTATCTCTTTATACAGATTTTACCCTGAGTTGGAAAAGACCTTCCCCCGGATATGAGATCTGACGATGTGTTTACCCCTATACATTGGCTTTCTCAGATCATGAACCCGGTGGCTCCGCCTGGAACATGGTGGGAGGAGAAAGAAGCCACACCCATACTAAAGAGCACTACCCTTTTATTCACCCTCTGTGGGTTGGCGGAAAGGAGTCCCTCCACCTGTAACAAGGTTGTGTTATAATTTCAGAAGCAAAGCACAGCACTTGTGATTCATGTACTGTGTGTCTGTGGGCAGAGATTTATCAACTGTTTTGGGTCCCTATTGGGCTTAGCGACAGACTTAAAGTCAAACATAGCAACACTTAGGTTATTGACTAAGAATGTTGACTTTAGAATATGGCAGACCTCACTTTGTATCCCAGCTCAACCCTACTAAATACGTGAACTTGGACAAGTTATTTCTCTTCTGTGACCTTCATTTCCCTTGTCTGTAAAAAGAAGACAGTGATATGTATCCCATGGAGTTCTTGTGAAAATAAAAGTATGTTATATTAGGTAAGTTCTTAACACAGTGCCTTGAGCCTAGTAAGTACTTAATAGATGGTAGACATTGTGTCTGTGCCATTTATACCCAGGTCCTGCCTTTGATGCCTGCTTGGCCATCTACTTCTGTACGCCCTGGGTTAGTAATGTAGGAAGACAACAGTCTTATTGGGATGACTAATATTATTTATTCAGTGTCCTGTAAGGGGGGAATGTTGACATTTCAAAAATGGTTTTTCTGGAGTTAGGTGTAAGTCCAGCTACCCAGGAAAACAGGTTACTGGGGCCCTATGTTTGCATAGCCAACGCTGAGAAATGGACCTTGAGATAATTAAAATAATTATTTTCCGGGGCGCCTGGGTGGCTCAGTTGGTTAAGCATCTGACTTCGGCTTAGGTCATGATCTCGTGGTTCATGGGTTTGAGCCCCGCATCGGGCTCTGTGCTGCTAGCTCAGAGCCTGGAGCCTGCTTCCGATTCTGTGTCTCCCTCTCTGTCTCTGCCTCTCCCCTGCTCATGCTCTCTTTCTGTCTCTCAAAAATGAATAAACATTTAGATAAATAAATAAATAAAATAATTATTTTCCATCCCGGATGATTCTATGTTACCTGGTTTATAATGGAGGCTGCACAAGTTTTATTAAATTAATATTTATGTACAATGAGATTTGTACACTTAAGGGTACAGTTTGATGAATCTTGATAATCGTATACAATCTTATAACCTCCACTATAACCAAGATACAGAAGAGTTCCTTCATCCTAAGAAGATTCCTTAAACCCATTTTCAGTCTGTTGTGTTCCCTGTTCCCAACCCCTGGCAATCACTGATCTGCTTTCTCTCTCTATTATGTTGAATTGCATAGAAACAGAATCCTGCTGTACAAAGCGTTTTGCGTTTGACTTTGTAGCTCCTGATTTTGAGATTCACCCATGATGATGTGTGCATTAACATCTCGTTCCATTTTATTGTTTTGTAGTATTCCCTGGTGGGAATACACCACAATCTGTGTGTCCATGTGACACTTAATGAACATTTGTTTCCAGTTTCTGGTAATTATGAATGCTGTGAAATTTGAGCCTGTGTCTCTGTGTAGACACATGTTCATATTTCTTAGGTAAATCCTTAGAGGTGGAATTGCTGGATGATAGGGGATGATAGGGCAAGAGCAGGTTTAACATTCTAAGATACTGCTTTATTGTTTTCCAAAGTGCTTGTCCTGTTTTGCATTCCCACCAGCAATGTGGCATCAGGCTTGTTTTTGTTTTTGTTTTTGTTTTTTAACAAGTCCCAGGTGCCCCTAATATAGATCCAGCATTAAGAGCCTCTGGTCTTTGCTTTCTCTGGTTTGATGGCCACCTTTGGACTGTTAGATAAGTAAGGATGATGTTAGTATCAGCACAACAAAGAAGACATCTGTACCACCTGATGTGTTCGTTCTTGCTCAAAACTCTTGGGGGAAGAGGAACTACCTTGATTTTCCACAACTGAGGTGCCTTTTTATATGTCATGCATATCAAAATTTGTATGTAGGCTTAAGTTCCCTAGTATTAAATAATGATTTTTTTTAATTTTTTTTTCAACGTTTTATTTATTTTTGGGACAGAGAGAGACAGAGCATGAACGGGGGAGGGGCAGAGAGAGAGGGAGACACAGAATCGGAAACAGGCTCCAGGCTCTGAGCCATCAGCCCAGAGCCCGACGCGGGGCTCGAACTCACGGACCGCGAGATCGTGACCTGGCTGAAGTCAGACGCTTAACCAACTGCGCCACCCAGGCGCCCCAATGATTTTTTAAGAATATCAGAGGATTCACACTAGATGTATAGAGAAGTCTGATTTACTCACGTGAGAAAGTGTTCCCACATGCTATAGACAGATTAGTTAATGAACAAAGAACATGTGTGTTTGCTATTACAGGTGATGTTTGCTGTGATCTGTTTTACTGCTGTAATGACTAATTAGCGATATATGCTAGTGAGTAATTAGTTATATATGAAGGACTTCTGTACACGCATGCACACACACACAAATCCATGTGACCGTGTTGTCTTCCTCACCATTTTTCAAGGCAGACCACGTGGTTACTCTTTAGCGGTTTGCCCACCTACGCACTATTGCTGGTACATTTCTGGAAGACATTTGCCTGTCTTCTGCACTTTCATTTTCTTCTTGTTGAATTACAAATGGATTAACATACCTAATAGGTTTTCCTCAAATCCAACTGGATGCTTCAGCCTCCCACTTGTGCTTTTTTTGGTCTTAAAACATGACAGCAAATGAGGTGAATGAACAGAGAATGTGCCCTTTGTCTTGGGTGAGGCAGCTCTCAACTCCCAGATGGGGTGTTCCCACTCCCTCAGGCAAGGGATTATAAGGAGAGGTTTAAAATAAATAGAAGACTTGATCTATGTGTGCATGTATATAACTGATATCTATTTGCTTATTGTGTGAATATGAAGTTCATGGAGTATGTCATATGTGGTTTACCCAGTCAGTTTGGTTCTCAATTCATAGTGATGCAGTAGCAAATGTCTGCAAACTATGGCCTGAGAGCCAAATCTAGAATGTCATTTACTTTTGTAAATAAAATTTCGTTGGCATATAGCCACACCCATTCATTTACATATTGTTCATGGTGCTCTCTGGCTGAAATGGCTGACTTGAGTAGCTGTTGCAGAGGAGATATATACCTGGCGAAGCTGAAAGTGTTTCCTGTCTGGCTCTTTACAGAAAAACCTGCCAACTTCTCTATAGGATCACTTTATGTGTTTGCAATGTCATTGTATTGTCTTTGTTTCCTTATGTATGTCTCTTGTTTGTGGGAGTAGGTTATATTTGTGCAATTGCTCGTACCTTGGGCCATTCACCTAAGTTCTCTGCGTTTCATGCCTAAATCCATAAAATGAACGGAATTGCTGCATCCCCTATAGAGTTGTCTGAGGACTTGGGGTGGGGAGGCAGGTGCCTGGCACACACAGTGTCCACTTCACTTAAGATGTGCTCGTTGCACAGCACTCAGACCTGATATTAATGAAGGAGGCATCTGTCACGTTCTGCATGATATTCCCTGCCACTGTGGAGCAGAGGCTAAGAAAGAAGCCATTCAACTGAGGCCTAAGGGACTGGACAGACAGCCATGCCTGTTTCTAAGAGGCAGACAAGCTTTACAAGAGTCAAGGTTCCAGCGTCAAGACCTTTGGCTTCCTTATACTTCACCCCACCCCCTTGCTATTGTTACAAATCTTTCTGAACATACTCCCCAATTCCAGGCATTGAACTTGCAGTTACCTGTGCCTTATTTTCCCCAGGATGTCCATGTGGCTTACTCTTTTCCTGGCCCCTTTATCTCAGATAGCAGGCCTCTTCCCTCTAGCTCATTGCCCTTGTCCTCACCACATTTCTAGGTCATTGTGTTATCTCTCTATGTGTTCACAGGTCAGTTTCCTTTCTCAAGGGCATTCCTCAGGCAGTTGAGGAATTTATCTTGTTCTGTGCCCAGTACAGAGACCTTTGCCTGGCATGAAATAGGAGATCAATAAATATTGGTTGAGTAAATGAATGGATTGTTGAACATTCCTGCAGGTGAGAATTTCCTTTGATGCTGCAGTATTCTCACCTGCCATCTCCCCCCATCTCCTTCCCAAGTCCAAACACAAAGAGGACACAGGAACTCCTTCCTGGTTCCATTCACACCCATGTGAAAGCACATCCCAGACTGAATGCCAGGCACACAGACACTCATATGCCCTCAGACCTCTCCAGGCAGACAAAAACGTTCTCCTGAGAGATCCGGATGCAGACTTTAAAAGTGCACCGTCGATCACCCCTCAGAGAAGCTAACAACGTCTTCAGTGAGATCCTGTGTAGCTTTATTGGAGAGGTCCTGGTCAGAAAAAAAAAGCTGCAGCTTAATGAAGGCCATTTAACAGTCCATCTTGATTCCAAGGAAAAACAAATCTTTATTACCACATCCGATAATTTCTGTTCAGGGATTCCCACCCTTTGGAATGGATTTTTTTTTTCAGAGTCTCTTTTCTAATTAACTCTGGAGCCTAGATTACAGGAGGCCAGCCTTGGGAATGGAGGGGCACTTCGGCCGGAAGTAAGCGCTGGAGGTGATGTTTAATTAAAGCAATGCTGTGAGAGGGAAGAGGCCTGAGCAGGCTGCAGTGCTAATCCTCCTGCCCTGCTCCCGTGTCCCCGCGTGATTGTGATTGATGAGCTGGTCCCCTACATCTTTATCTGCAGCGTACGCTAACACCCGCAGGCGGAAAGGGCTCCGAGTCAGCACAGGCACTGAGGCTGCTGGAGTGCTGCATTGGCAGAAGCACTGGCTGGGTGGTTCCTTTCCTCACTCCGATTTTTTTCTCTTCTTCTTTACTCTCCTTTATTTGATAGATGGATAGGATAATAGATAGATCAATCGATAGATAGATAGATAGAATGATAGATGATAGATGATAGAATGATAGGTAGGTAGGTAGAGAAATAGAATGATAGATAGATAGATAGATAGATAGATAGACAGACAGACAGATAGAATGACAGATGATAGATGGATAGGATGATAGATGATAGATAGATGATAGAATGATAGGTAAGTAAGTAGAGAAATAGAATGATAGATGATAGATAGATGAATAATATAGACAGATACATAGAAAGATAGATGATAGAATGATAGGTAGGTAGTTAAGTAGAGAGAAATAGAATAATATATAATAGATAGGATAATAGATGATAGAATGATGGGTAGAGAAGTAGAATGATAGATGATAGATAGGATAATAGATGATACATTGATAGAATGATAGATGATAGATGACAGAATGATAGGTAGGTAGGTAGAGAAATAGAATGATAGATAGATAGATAGATAGATAGATAGATAGAATGACAGATGATAGATGGATGGATAGGATGATAGATAGATGATAGAATGATAGGTAAGTAAGTAGAGAAATAGAATGATAGATGATAGATAGATAAATGATATAGATAGATACATAGAAAGATAGATGATAGAATGATACGTAGGTAGGTAAGTAGAGAGAAATAGAATAATAGATAATAGATAGGATAATAGATGATAGAATGATAGGTAGAGAAGTAGAATGATAGATGATAGGATAATAGATGATACATTGATAGAATGATAGATGATAGAATGATAGGTAGGTAGGTAGAGAAATAGAAAGATAGATAGATAGATAGATAGAATGACAGATGATAGATAGATGGATAGGATGATAGATAGATGATAGAATGATAGGTAAGTAAGTAGAGAAATAGAATGGTAGATGATAGATAGATGAATGATATAGACAGATACATAGAAAGATAGATGATAGAATGATAGGTAGGTAGTTAAGTAGAGAGAAATAGAATAATATATAATAGATAGGATAATAGATGATAGAATGGTAGGTAGGTAGAGAAGTAGAATGATAGATGATAGATATATAGATAGATACAATGACAGATGATAGATGGATAGGATGATACATGATAGGTAAGTAGGTAGAGAAATAGAATAATAGATGATATATAGGATAATAGATGATAGAATAAGTAGATAGATAGATGATAGATAGAATGATAGAATAATAGATACATAGGTAGGTAGATAGATAAATATAGCTATATAGGTATATACAGGTATATATGGATATGTATGGTTGTGTATATATCTGTATATAGCTCTATAACTGTATCTCTGTCTGTCTGTCTATCTAAAGCCTTGCTGGGAATATCTCTCCCTCTCTCTCTCCCTCTCTCTCCCTCCCTCTTCCTCTCCCTCTCCCTCTCTCTCCCTGTGCATCTGTCTTTGTGTCTGCTTTTCTCACTTTGTCCAGATCTCTCTGTTGATCTGCCCCTGTCTGTCTCTGTCTTCCTTTACGTCCTTTTGTTTGTCCTAAGACTGCCCTATGAGGTAATATTCAGGAGCATCTAAATGAAATCTTTTTTTATTCAGCAGTATTAATGTTTGAGTAATTTAGAAGCTACCTTTGGTCAAGCATCTACTAAATGCCAGGAACTGCCTGAGGTAGCTTTGGACAATTATTTAATAATTGCTCTTATAATAGCTAACATTGATTAATCTCGTACTGTGTGCCAGGTCCTAATGCTAAGACTTTTTGTACCTAATCCCATTTAATCTTCAAAATAATCCTTTGTAGTAGCTCCTCTCACCGTTCAAGTTTTGAAGATGAAAAAAAAACAGAGCCTTAGAGAGAAAATTATGCATATTATCTTTAATCCACATTTTAGCACATCAAAATAAGACTTTATTTCTACCTTTTGATGTGTATACAGTGGTTTAAAAGGTGAAATGAATCACTCAGGGTCAGAGAGCTTGAAGAATGAAATCTTGAGATCTTTGTCCAGATGCATCTGTCTCCAAAATGCTCCTTTGAACAGACCAGAAGGTGTGCTTGTGGCTCCCAGTGTTTCTCTATTTTCTCTCTTCTTTCACATCTATGTCCTGGTTATGTTTACTGAACATGACTGCCATGTGGCCAAGGGGCCAGCCTCTGAATACAGGAGGCTGCAGAACTTCCAGCAGTTGTCTGAGCCAGAATAAATTGGCAGAAATGTCTGATTTGACTTTTTCTCCTTCTTCAAAGCAGATGCTTTTCTCATTACTGAGAAAAGAATGACACTTTGTCTCTCCAAGAGCTCAGACGATCATAATAATAGCCATGCACTTTCTGATCTTGGAGCCGCCAGCTTCGGTAGGCTAGGGACGCTGCAGTGTTCTGCGAGGGTCTTTCCCTGGTGAGATTAGGCTTGCAGAGTGTCTATTAGAACTTGTAGCCACTCCCTGGAGTGGATTGGTCTGTGATTCTGGTTTCACTGTGTGCAGTTCAAAATCTTTGAGCCAGCAAGGCTGACTTTGTAATTGGAGGGGTTGAGTCTGACAGGGAAGGAATGGATAACATACCCACACTCCATTTTTATCTATCAACAGGGAAGAATTAAAATAAACTATGACTTTTTCAACTCCTAAATTAACTTGAGTTGGAAAATTCTATTTTAAAGAGGGAGTCATGAGCGAAAAAGGAGTTTGAAAACCATAGTCCATACTAGCTTATGAGTCCAGGTCCAAGTCTTGTGGAAGGAAGGTGGGGTTTTGACAGTCTTCAGTAAACCTCAAATTGTTCACGATCTTCTAGCCTTGGTGAAATGGGCTTTTTCATTTTTCCGATGGTAAAGATGCCTATCCTAAGAAGCCATGGAAACTTAGACCATTTCAGTATCCCTTTTTGTTGTGATAGCCTAAAAACAAATGCTGCACACCTGTTTTCCATACTTGGGAAAGTCTAAAAATATAGTGCTGAATTGATTTAATAGTGAAAATAAAGTGTATTTGAGGCTTTAAGGATTCATCAAAATAGCCGAATTACTCTGCTGTCCTTGGTTGAGAGATCCATTAATGGGCCATTCTGAAGAAGCCAAGAAGTGGTCCACACTTCTCATCTTCCCTGCCCCCTATCCGGCTCTGAAATAAAGTGATTAGCCCTCGAACTGTAACAAGATATTCAAATCATTATATTAGTTTTGAAACCAGTTCCTGAACCATCTACCGCTCCATATTTGCTGGCCTGGGGATACCACATCCCTTTCTTTGACAGTCGTGGCTACTCAAGTACTCCCTGTCTGTGACCATTTGGTTTATTCTAAATCCATCATGTCAGCTTTACTATAACTTGTCATCCTGCTCCTGGCCTTGATTTGGCTTGATATTCTAGTAAAGGGCTTTCCTTAGGTTTCATATTAAAATTCAGTCTGTTCAAAACATTTGCCTCCATTGTAAGCCTGGACCAAAGAAACTCAATATCAGGCAGACTAATGGTATGCTCTCTCTGATTTTCAGAATTCTTTTGAGAGACCATATTGGCCTTCCTTCTTGACATTTGGGTGGGGGGCAAGGCAAGGTTTTGAATTCTCTCTCTATATATTTGTTTCTCTCTCTGTGGCAAGTTCTCTGCTTTATGTAGCATTAACAAGCCTCTGTTTGATTTTTATTCTTAACAGATAATTTATTTATCACTCTTTTTGGGTCTGTGGTCCACTAAGGCCTTGGACTTTTTTTTTTCTCCCAAAGTGACACATCCTGACAGGTAATAGTCTTATAGCCATAGTGTTTATTTCCATTCACATTTTTATAAGAAATTGGATCTTATTCTTTCTTGTCTAACAAAAATTTCAAGAATAATTTGAATCTCAATAATTCTAATTCATTGATTTTTGTCCAATCTTTCATACCTAGTTAATTTCCATTCTGCAACTCTTGTGTGTATCTCTTCTTTATCATCGTAAATATTGTTGAAGATAGGCTATGTTACTAATCCCTAAGCTAAGGAAACTACACCCATTATACTTATTTCTCTTTGCTGGCATTGGAACTTGTGTTTCATGCTTGTATCCCATGGAACCAGCTCAATTTTCAGCATTAAACTTACCATGCCAAAAGGTGGATAAAGGCTCTACAATAAACTGACTACTTAGCATGATTTTGTCTGCATTCTGCATTTGGCACTGATTCCCAACACAATATAAATAGGCATAAAATTCAGTTCTTTGGGATTCATTTGCCACTCAAAATACTGTAAAAGTCATCTGTAAAAATTCAAGTCAGAAGAATGCAGATTAACAGGAGTCAAAACCCAAATCTTTGTGTTTCTCTCCTTGGTTCTGAAAAACAAGCAGGGGACCCTTGGGCTGACTCCCCAGTAAGTGTCATGATGTGGTTGTACTTAAATGAGTATGTATAAGAGATCATGCATTTCTCTACATGCATCCTCTAATCTTATTTTCCTAGAACTATATATGCTATTGATGACACAATAGGAACTCAGTGATGCCTACCCCAGAATTATCCTTTTCCACATGACACTAGCCACTTGTAGGTATTTATGTGGATTAAAACATAAATAACATTAAAATTCAGTTTCCAAATCACACTATCCACCTTCCAAGTGTTCAATACCACATGTGGCTGGTGATTACTGTATGGGACAGTACAGATATGGAATATTTCCATATCTAGAAAGTTTTATTGCACAGTGTTTCTCTAGAACATCATCAATGTGGTAAACTCAATAATACCCCTCAAACATATCTACACCCCAATCCTTGGAACATGTGAGTGCTCTGAGTGTTACTTTGCATGACAAAATGGACTCTGTGGATGTTATTAGGTGATGGATATTGACATGAAGGGGTTATCTGTCATTATCCCAGTGGGCCCAATGTCATCAGAAGAGCCCTTATAATAAGAGGGAGACAGAGGTGCCAGAATCATAGTTGGAGGAGGAGATGTGATGGCAGAGGCAGAGATTGGAGTATGATGCATTCTGAAGATAGATAAAGGGACCACCAAGCAAAGGATTCAGGTAGCTACTAGAAGCTGCAAAGGATAAAGAAACAGATTCTCTCACCCCCTCTTCCAGGGCCTTCAGAAAGAACCAGCCCTGCTGACACCTTAGTTTTATGACACTTTATGTTGTGACACTGATTTCAGATTTCTGACCTCCAGGACTATCGTAGAATACAGTTGTGGTGTTTTAAAACCACAGACTTTGTGGTAGTTCATGACAGCAACAATAGGAAACTGATGCCACCATCATCAGCCGTTCGCTATAGTCTTGCATTTAGTTTGGGTTCTTGTCATTTTACCTTCACTTCCCATAGAATCAAAATGAACCCTTGAGTGGTTGAAGAACCACACTCATAAGCAATGGAACCTTTTTTATTTGAGATGCTCATATCGGCTTGTGAATTTTTTCTCTGAGAGTGATTAATGGAGGCTTAAACAGTATATCCTGAGTTAGCAATGTCAGAAGGGGTAGTGGGGCTGTAACAGACAAAGGTGAGATCACCTATAAAGCCATGCTTCTTGATGTTTCAGGGTGGCTGTCAGTTCCACCTCTGCTTGTGAGTACTGACAACCATCCTACTGAACGCTTTTAGGTGAGCCAGAATCAAAGCTTAGTCCAAGACTCAGAAGGCACACTTTGGGGAGAAATCTTTTCTGCCCTTCCTGCCACCAGGGGCTTGTGTGTTATTTCTCAAGCCCTGTGCAGTCGTGGGTGTGATGAGTCAAACCTATTCTCTGTTCCCCCAACCTGCTTTCCTCCCAGGCTGGGTTTTGATGGATTGTTTTTTTCAGGAAAAATTTCCTTTACCCATTGTACACCATCATCCAGGTTATTTCCCTTTTTTTTAATTTGTTTTAATTTTTTTAATGTTCATTTATTTTTGAGGAGGAGAGAGAGACAGAGCATGAGCGGGGGGAGGGCAGAGAGAGAAGGAAACACAGAATCCAAAGCAGGATCCAGGCTCTGAGCAGTCAGCACAGAGCCTGATGCGGGGCTTGAACTCACGAGCTGCGAGATCATAAGCTGAACCAAAGCTGGATGCTTAACCGACTTAGCCATCCAGGTGCCCCTAAGTTATTTCCCTTTTATTTTTTTTTAATTTTTTTAATGTTTATTTATTTTTGACAGAGAGAGACAGAGGGAGACAGAGCATGCATGAGCGTGGGAGGGGCAGAGAAAGAGGGAGACACAGAATCGGAAGCAGGCTTCAGGCCCTGAGCTGTCAGCACAGAGCCCAACACAAGCTCGAACTCACAAACCGCGAGTTCATGACCTGAGCCGAAGTCAGACACTCAACCAACTGAGCCACCCAGGTGCCCCAAGTTATTTCCCTTTTAATTACCAATAATGACAATAATAGCACAGATACCCATAACCATTGTAACAACTATATATTGAACGCTTCTTTTATGTTAAGTATGGTGATAGGAAAAATATATATGCATTGACTACTTTATTCCATAAATAATCCTATAAAGGTATGACATTAGTATTCCCATTATAACAGAGAGAAGCCAAAGTACAGAGAGGTGGTGCCCCTTACTCAAGGTTGTATACCTGGTAAAAGGGTGAGCCAGAACTTGGACAGGATGCCTCCTACTACAGAGATGGCTTGCCTTCTAAAACTCAGTAAAAGATTCCCCTTCTCAGTCTTTAAGATCCTTAATGTAGGAACTATGCTATCTTTTTTTCCTCCCTATCCCTTCAAAGAGCCTAGACCCCTTCTTGGAAGCCCCTCAAAAGCTCATTGCAATTGCTCATTTGCATTTATTTGTGAATTATCTGAATTATTAATAAAGGATCCTGTAGAGGGGAGTCCCATAAGGAGAATATCCTGGAGAAATCCTATAGAACATGGTGTAGTGGAAATACACCAGGCTGGATTCACAGTGTGGCTCTAGCTCTTATTAGCAGTGTGGCAGTAAGTCACTCCTTGACTTGAGCCTCAGTTTTCTCATCTATTAAATGGGGATAGTAATAGCCAACTCAGAGTCCTTGTGAAGAGTTAGTGAGATAACTACCCTAAGTGTATGTCACTTAGGGTATATAACAGGCTCTGTAAATGGCCACCATCATCAACTTTCTCTCTACTACCCATAGCATATATTCAAGAGCCTGTCACACCTAAAATCTATAGTAGGGTTTGGTTTGCTTGAATGCATTTGTATTTCAACAGTTTAATAGTTAACAGAGATTTTTTTTAATTGACCATTTCAGCATTCTTATAGAAAAGACTACAGAGCACAAAAACAGTTGTTGTTTTTTTTAATGTTTATTTTTGAGACAATGCGAGAGACAGAGTGCAAGCAACAGAGGGGCAGACAGAGGGAGACACAGAATCCGAAGCAGGCTCCAGGCTCTGAGCTGTCAGCACAGAGCCCAACGTGGGGCTCGAACCCTGAACTGTGAGATCATGACCTAAGCCGAAGTCGGATGCCTGACCAACTGAGCCACTCAGGTGCCCCCAAAACACTTTTCTTATGTCATGTACCTGCTCCAAATATCTTTTAGGGTAGAGAATGTTCATCAGAATCTGATTAAAATAAATAATTTTAAATCACTTATTTTGCACTAGACAAAAGATTTCAGGAAAGATTGCGAAAGTCTCTGATTTCGTCTGCTCTTGTCCATCTTTGCCCCACTTTACCGTTCCTCTCATGAATGACTACCAATGTTGGGGCACCTGGGTGACTCAGTTGGTTCAGTGTCTGACTTTGGCTCAGGTCATGATGTCACAGCTCGTGAGTTCAAGCCCCTCATGGGCCTCTTTGCTGACAGCTCAGACAGCTCAGAGCCTGGAGCCTGCTTCGGATTCTCTCTCTCTCTCTCTCTCTCTCACTCTCTCTCTCTCTCTCTCTCTCTCTCTCTCTCTCTCTCTCTCTTTGCCCTTCCCCGACTCGTGCTCTGTCTCTCTCTCTTTCAAAAATAAATAAACATTAAAAAGAATTTTTTTTAATGGATGACTACTGTTGTCTTTGGTCTTCCTTCCTTGTTGTCGCCACTTTCTGTCTGCAATGTATTACTAATTTTGTGGCCAAAATAGTCTTAATATAACATAGATTGGACCAGGCCATTCCCATTCCTGGAACTCTTCAATGGCCACCCATTCTTGAACCAAATCCAAACTGCTTTATATGACATTCCCTGTTTTTCTTTGTATGCCTTCAACCTTATTTCTAGGTCCAATTCCTGCCAAATCCTCACCACACAGTACTCCAGCCATATAACCCTATTCTCTGTGTTCTTTTATGCCCTGAAGCTGCTATCTATGCTTTTCCTCTTCCTTGGATTTTCACCGAGCTCGCTCCAACTTCTTGAAGACTCATCTTGACTCTTGACATCCTTCAAGAAGCACTCAATATACCTTCCATCTGTAGATTGGGATGATCCTGATGCTCCCTTTCTGGTTCCCATAATAACTGGAACTTACACTTATAATATCCATGACACTTGCTTTCATCATTGATTTTCCTATATCTTTCTTTATCCATATCTTAATCTCCACTTGAGCAGAGACTGTTTTCTCAGATCTGAATTGATTTCATATGAATTTAACAACAAATGCTGATTTTGAGCCTACCAGGGAGCCAGGCACAGTAGATAAAAAGTATCCCTGGTGCATCTCTCAACAACTAAAATGTAGTCAAGAAGTACCTCTTGAGTGAGTGAATGAGTGAATGAAAGCAAGACATCCTACCACATGCCTGTGAGGTTTAAAAAAGAACTACTTTCTTTCTGATCAAATACAATGGATAACCTTGCAGAATAAGATCTAACTCAGAATGTCTGCTGATGCCTTAAGCATCCTGCATACTGGAGCGTGTTCAAGGGCTCTTCCCTGACCTCACACACAGTGAATGTCTGAGCTCTGTAGGCTATTTGTAGAGAGTTTATTTCATCTTTGCAGAAAGCTGCCCAGTATAAATATTAGTCAGTTGATTTCACACAGAGTTAAAACAAGCTTTTAAAAGCCTTTTACCTCTCCTGTCCCCAAATAGGTACTTTAGACAGATTCTCAGAGCCTTGGGAGCTTTGTCGGATTTGGTAAAGTGAAAGTTATGTTCTGTTCAGAAGCAGCCTTCTGTGAAGGCTGTCTTGGGGTTGATGCAGAAATTGTGCAGAAAGGGTCAGGTGAAGTGAGGAATTTTAAGATCACAAACATCGGGTGAGGGGTGGCATTGGAATCAAGCTTCTCTTTTCTGGATTCAACTCCATGAGGATGTTTCTTAAGATGTTCACCTTGGGTGCCAAGATGGTAGCCTGGTTTTGAGAAGGAGCCAGACCTTCAAATTGGGGTTCTCTAGGTTCAACCCCAGCTCTGCCCATTGGTCGGTCCATGGCAAATGTGGAGCCAACCCAGCTCTATGACCCTCAAACCAATGGATATCACCGGGGCTATCCAACAGAACTAGAACAAGGGCTACAAAGAGAAGCCACACATGTAGGTTTTCTTTCTTGTTAATTTTCTGGCAGCTACATTAAGCAAGGTAAAAAAGACACAGGTGAATTGAATTTCAGTATTTTATTCAATCCGGTATGTCTCAATTCTCATTCTCATTGTCAACCGAGAATGTTATATTTCACACAATATGCCCACACTATTGTCACTGCAACACGTCATCAGAATAACACCATTAGAGAGATATTGTACATTGTTTTCCTCAGACCGTGTCTCTGAAACCCTGTGCGTGTTCCGCCCTTACAGCCTGCCTCCTTTTGGACCAGCCACATTGCAGTTTGTGAGTAACCACACGTGGCTAATGGCCACCATGTTAGGACAGCCCAGGGTGAAACCACAGTGCCGGGCCCGATCTCTCAAGCTTTTAAACTTACCCTACTGGGATTACAAGATGTGTTTCACAGAGATCAAATGAGAACACATGAAAATTGTTACATGCCTCAGCGTCCTCCTTGTAAATTTAAAGAATGGAATGAGGGGACAGGATATTGTACCATTCTGGTATGCTGGACTGTTCTATTTCTCTCACTGGCCCTTAGTGTCATGAGGTAGGGAGTGACTTCACTTCACACTGTGTTTCCCGTGACTAGCGCATAGTAGGTACATCATTTTCCCAAGGCTGCTGTAACAAAGTACTACAAACCAGCTGGCTTAAATAACAGCAATTTATTGTCTCAGAGTTCTGGACAGCAGAAAATCAAGGTGACAGCAGGGTTGGTCCTTCTGAGGGCTGTGAGGAGGAATCTGCTTCCAGCCTTCTCTCCTGCTTCGGGTGGTCTGCTGGCCATCTCTGGCATCCCTTGGCTGTAGAACTATCATCCCCATATCTGTCCTTCACCTTCACTCAGCATTCTCCTCCTGTGCATGTCTGTGTCCAAACTCCCCCTTTTATAAGAACAGTCACATTGGATTAGGGGCCCACCGTAATCCAGTATGACCTCATTTTAACGTAACTAATTACATTTGCACCTATTCCATTCCCAAGTAAGGTCACATTCTGAGATCCCAGGAGCTAGGACTTCAGCATTTACGTTTTGGGGGAGAGACAATTCAACAAGTAACAGGAGGTATTCAGTAAACTTGAGTCAGATACATGAGTCAGCAATACTTAAATGTAAGGACCACCTTTTGCCTCTTTTGGGTGGATTCCTAGAATATTCCTTTCTGTCTGAAGAAGAGAGGGATGTTAAAAATCAAATAAGAGAGGGCGCCTGGGTGGCGCAGTCGGTTAAGCGTCCGACTTCAGCCAGGTCACGATCTCGCGGTCTGTGAGTTCGAGCCCCGCGTCGGGCTCTGGGCTGATGGCTCAGAGCCTGGAGCCTGTTTCCGATTCTGTGTCTCCCTCTCTCTCTGCCCCTCCCCCGTTCATGCTCTGTCTCTCTCTGTCTCAAAAATAAATTAAAAACGTTAAAAAAAATTTTTTTTTAATCAAATAAGAGAAACTGGTTAGCGAAGAGAATGAACGTTGCCGCTGAGTAGGTGCGCTCTGCAAAAACATGTACTATGCAATCACATTTGAAAATAGTGCCATGGCTCCTCCTCGAAGACCTTTTGAATTAAACTTACTTGATTTCATCAACCTCAGTTTTCTTAACTGTACCTGCCTTGGGGTTATTTGGATAAATTTACCTGCATGTCACGCATTCACACAGTGATCACAAAATTTATTTGGCCAGACTTCCACACTATTGGTTCTGAATAAAGTTTCCCACCACTGGGCGAAATTCTCTCCTGTATGCAATGAGGCAGACTGTTTCCTGTTCCCAAAAACCCACCGCCTTCCTTGACTCCACCTTGATGTTTTGCAAAATTTGTTTTGTAAGTCATTCTGGCCCCGTTCTCCTCCAAACTGTGTGACTCCCTCAACTCAGCATTCAATCAAGAAGATACCCTCAGTCGGCTGAGCATCCGACTTCGGCTCAGGTCATGATCTCCTGGTTCGTGAGTTCAAGCCCCACATTGGGCTCTGTGCTGACAGCTCAGAGCCCGGAGCCTGCTTTGGATTCTGTCACCCTCTCTCTCAGCCCCTCCTTCGCTCGCACTCTGTCTCTGTCTCTCTCAAAAATAAACATTAAAAAAAATAAAAAAAGAAGATATCCCTAAGAATACCACACATCCTTAGCTACAGAAAAATAATATTTATGCACTGATCAAACATATGTGAAGAATTCCAAGCTCTCCGGTCTCAGGTGGCACTTTGGCTGAGGGCCACAGGCTCAGAGGGCCTGGTGTTCGGACAGGGCCAGTAACAGGACATGGCTTTACTTTCAATCCCTCTGAACTTACTTAAAAATAATAATAACTTTAACACTGCCGTGCATATGCCAAGTTGAGTTGTATTGAATTTATCGGGCCAATAAAATGCTTTGCTCTGACGATAGTTTCAATTGCCCTAATGTCCACACTCAGTTTTTTGTTTATTCTTTGTGTAAGTTTATGAGGTAAGGTTGGAGGACACCCAAAAATGCTTCATGCCATCGAGCCTATTGGTATAGCTACATCTCAGGTCATACAAATGGAAAACTTAGGGGGTGCCTGGATGGCTCAGTTGGTTAAGCAGCCGACTTTGGCCTCAGGTCATGATCTCACTGTCTGTGAGTTCGAGCCCTGCGTCGGGCTCTGTGCTGACGGCTCAGAGCCTGGAGCCTGTTTTGGATTCTGTGTCTCCCTCTCTCTGACCCTCCCCCATTCATGCTCTGTCTCTCTCTGTCTCAAAAATAAATAAACGTTAAAAAAAAATTTTTTTAAGAAAACTTTGGAAGCAGCTTAGTACAATGAAAAGATATCTAGATTTCAAATCCCAGCTAGAGCACTGAAGAGCTGTCTGAACTTGGGCATGTCACTGACTTCCCCGGGCATCAGCTTTCTCTTCTGTTAAATGGACCTGAATGGTGTCCACCCTACCTACCTTCCAGTATAGTGTGTGAAGCTCAAACAGATCATGTGTAAGTGCCCCCAGTTACCTCTACAGCTCTCATCTGCTAAGCTAGTGTGAACACGGTGATAGCAAGTGTGAGGAGCCTCTGTCTTATTTATTCACTTAAGCTGTCCACCTGTTTCCTCTGTGAATTTCTTCTATTTCAAGCATTTGAGTTACTTAAAAGTGAAAAGGTAATGTCAAGAGGGTATTTTAAATGATCAGTTGCCTTTATTTTACTCTCTCCTCTTCCTTCCCTCGACTAGCTTCAGCCTGGTTTGTGACATCATTGCATTTGCTCTGATGTAACCAAAATATTTTTTTTTAAAGCATTCACTCTGTGCCTGCCATTCTGACAGTGCTGGGAATGCAGTTCTCAGTAAAACAGACCTGGGTCTCTGCCCTCAAGGGCTTACATACAGTCCATTAGCCTCTAGGTCTGTATCTCCGTCCTATACTCTGTGGGGTCTGTAGCTCCGAAAATAGCCACCTGACTTTTATTTCCTCCTTTTCATTGATTCTGCCACTCTGGGTCTGAGGTGTTCCCTCCGACTGCACGCAGCATTACAACTTCCCGCATATGATTTTGCCAACCGTTTATGCTGCCTAGCTGTTTTCGGCTCACTTTCAACGTTCAGTTGATACATCTGTTCTTCCAGAAAGCCTTGCTTGATAAACCATCGGGGATAAATGAGACCCTTTAGCTCCTTAGATTGATCTTCTTGTGGCACATATCCCCTTGCACTGCAAAGTCCTGGACTGTCCTGTGTATCCTTCCAGCTGGTAGCTGCAGAGATACCTGGACTATGTCTGTCCTCATCATTACTGTAGCCCCTGAACCTAGCAGGGGCTGCCCAGAAGATGCCTGATACTTAGCCACTGACACAATTGCATGAATCTGAAGCTCTTGCCTATTTGAATAGTTCATCGCCCTTGCTATCTGGCAGTCTTTCCTAATTTCATTTCTTCCAAGTCCAAGTATAATTCATTTTATGACAGCCCTTTTTTTTCCAGTTGGCAAACTATTAGAGGCTAAAACTTATGCAACATACCATGAAAGACAAGGTCATATTTTATCATCTTTGCCTGTTTCTCTAACCAGATTAGACATCTCTCTACAAGTGAGGTGAATGCGAGCCAACAGATATTTATCATGTCAAACACCTGAGTACAAAATATGGAAGACAAAGAGGGAAGTGTTAAAGATGAATCCAACAAGTTCCTGTCCTGAAGGAGTTACACACTTCTGAAAGGCTGATGATAGTCATGTGAGGAAATTGGGTCATTAAAAATACGCTCAAATGTTTGGTTCTGTAAATTCGTTATAAACTATGTGTGGGTGGTAAGTACTTTCTGTGCCTTAACTGAGCCATGTCTCCTCAAGGTCATGGGGTTGTATCACCTATGCTGTGGAGGAGGACTTTCAGCTTTGAGGAGGACTGAAGAAGGAGAAATGTTGACTAGTGGCATTGGGAGACCAACTTTTCTGATGGATAGAAACACCCAGTTTTCCTAACATGATTTGAAAGGAAATGATGCTGAATCCATCCATGTGTAAGACAATGGTATCTACTCCTCCCACGGGTTTCCATCCAGAATGCTTACTTTTCCCTTTGCTGGAATATTTCATGATCTGTAACATTCCAGTGAAGAGAGTATATGATTCTCTTTCTAGCAATGTGACTTGATGCTCCCAATTTTCTAAATCTAGTGACAGACCCTCAGTGACATTCTTAGTAGGATGGTTTACTCAGCAACATCCATGGCAGACCTAGTACCCCTCTGAGCTACTTGGTGCTGTCTGTAGGTATAGTGACCTCCTCTCTTACAGAGATAATTGTCTCACACCAGATCTATCAATTTTCCTTTTTAGAAGAAGGTGGAGAATCCTTCAGATAGCTATGATGGAATAGGTAACAGGGATATCATCCCAAATCATATCTGCAGGGTACCTGGAAGCAAGCTATTTAAGGAAACAAAATCCATCCTTTTTGTGGATTTGGCTAAAAGCAGTAGGATTAGCAATGGTGCAAGTCATTGAAATTAATCTTGAATGTGAAGTTGACGCTGATGTTACCCTGGTGGTGATGTTAGTGGTGGTGAGAACGTTCCTCCTTTTTAGAAAGTAGCTAGCAGGAGAGGAGACAGAACGTGACAGTTAAAGTCTGCTCCAGATTGAAGGTTTCCTCCGTGTCCAGGAGGTGAAGAATCCTTGCTGAATTATAATTTAAAATGCGTGTTCATTCTCTTATGAAAACAGTTTTTGCTAATATTTATTTGCTTGCTCACCTGCCCTTCTGTCTGCATCACTATGTGTGTGACAGGGGTGGGCAGCTCCAGCTGTCACTTGAGGATAGATGACAATGGTGACTTTGCCATGGTATTGATAGCAAAATACTCACAACAACTGGGCTTTCACTGCCCTAAGGTCTCATTGTGTTTGCAGCAATGTAAGGTAGTGGTCATAGAGTGTCCATTTCCTAATTTTTATAGTATGCTGTAGTTATGCAAGACCTTACCATTGGGGGAAACTGAGTAAAGGCTACACAGGAACTCCTTCTAATTTGTTTTTAAGCTTCCTGCTCTGAGTTCTGAACTGGATTGGTACAAAGAGGAGTTTCATCATGTGCTATCGGAGTGGCCTCGATTATTGGCTTAATCTTTCAAAGCCACCCATCTATAAAATGAACACAATGACTGTGAAAATGTCATGGGACTGTGGGTTGCATTGAAGGAGTTACATTTATAGAACATTTAGGGCAGTGGCAAGTACATGTTATGAGCCCTTCTAATTATATTATCTTTGTTATTAATAATGTTACAATCACCATTATCATAATTAACCCTATTAATACTCACTTGGGTTCTAAATCTTGGGACAGCAGGAACAAAGATCTCATGTCTCTGGTAGCCTCTCACTTAGGCTGGGATACTTCAGTGATTTGCCCGAAAAATCTCAGAAAATATTTTGTGATTGAATAGTACTACCATAACCCTTACAAGTACCATCCTTCACCTTGCCAACAGAGAGGTCAGTCATAGCATATTTGAAGGTACCTCGGGTTTGGAGAAAGACATGGATTTAAGGTCTGTATCTACCATGTAATAGCTTCAAGACCTTGTCCTTTCTTATCTGTGAGGTGGGTGTGATGAAAACAAGTTTATTAAAAATATACTTCCTGTTGAGATGAAGTTAAGTAATATATATATATGTATATATAGTGACTAACATTGTCTGCTGCTCAGAAAGAGCTCGAATGAATACCAGCTGCTCTGGCTGTTAGTTTTTTATTAATGATAGGAAATAATTAAGCATTCACAGCTAATTCATGGATAGACAGGTGAAGCCCTGTGATGCATGACCTTCTAACAAGAAGTCTTTCAGTACCGTGTTGGGATATCCCGGTGGGGAATTTTTTTTAATGGTACAGAGCAACATTTAATAGTTTGGGCTTGTTTCTCAGTGCCCTGAGGTCCTGGGTGAGTTGCACAGGTCTTGGTGTCAGTAAGCAAAGAGGATAAAGGGACTAACTTGGGCATTCAGTTTTCATTCGTCAAAACTTCTGGATGTGTATGGGTGCATCCTAGTGTTTGAAAAGCTTGAGACACTAGTGATAAAAAAAAAACAGATGAGGTTCCTGTCCTCATAGAGTTTACAGTCTACTTGGAGACAGACCTCAAAAAAATATATAATATAAAAATGCATATAACATGAAAATCAAAAAGTATAGAATATTGCACTTTGACACAAGTTTTAAAGGACAAGTCAGGGCCCTCTGAGACCCTGGGGCAATGGTGAACAAGATAAGAAAACATATCTTTTTAAGAGCCTGATGTTGTTGGTTGGGATCTTGACTGGTTCCAGAGGCTGCTAAGTTTTTTTTTTTAATGTTTATTTATTTCTGAGACAGAGAGAGACAGAGCATGAACAGGGGAGGGGCAGAGAGAGAGGGAGACACAGAATCTGAAACAGGCTCCAGGCTCTGAGCGGTCAGCACAGAGCCCGACGCGGAGCTCAAACTCACGGACCGTGAGATCATGACCTGAGCTGAAGTCGGACGCTTAACCGACCAAGCCACCCAGGCGCCCCGGCTGCTAATTTTTTAAGAGACCAGCGCTTTTCCCTTTGGAAATAGCACCTCATGAGCAGCCCTATCAAGGCTCCTGACTTGCACAAAGTGCCATAAATATTTGATTGTCGCTGACTTTTAAGGACTTGAGAAAAACAACCTCTCCATTGCCTTCTGTGACTCCAAATGGAAAATCAGGATGGAACATTTTGCAAACATGACACGTCGTCATTGCTAGCCTGCCACCCACTCAGCTGGTTTGTATTTCGGGGCCTGGTGTTTGTCAGCCACAGCAAGATGGCTTCTGGCCTCTCTCTTGGTTCCCTGTTGAGGGGAGTGAAATGAAACAAACTGTTTTCACTTGAATCCATGACACAGATTCTTGTTATCATTGTTGTTTTGTTTGTTTTTGTGAGTTAGGGCCTCAGAGCAATCTCAGAGTTCTTTGTTGCGGAGATGCTTTTCTACAAGCTGGTATAGTTAGGGAAACCCAAGGTTTGTATGCTTACCTAATTGAGGTCACACTTGAACCCATTTCCGACTACTTTAGAATATAGAGCTTAGGAGTCCGATAGATTTAGCTAACTAGCACTTGCCAGTTGTGCGTATGAGGAAGTGACTCCACCTCCCTTGGAGAGGGAATAACAGTTTTGGGTTTTTGTTAAAATAGGTAATGTTGACAAAGCTCCTTTGTTGAGTTTTATATCGTCAGTGCTTAGAACAATGACTGGTACCTAGTTAGTGCTCAAGAAAAATTTTCTTATTATCATCTCCATCATCTCCATCATCATCATCATCATCATCACCACCACCATCACCACCACCATTCTCATCACCGCTACTGCTGTCGTCATCATGATCATTATTTCCATCTTCATTATCATCACCACCCTCATCATGATCATCATCTCCAGCTTCATTTTAGTATGGATTCTGTGGCAGGAATTCATCAGTCAGACCAGATTAAGTTCAAATGTTGGTTCTGCCACTTAACTAATCTATTACGTCCAGTAGGAGGAAATATTTTTCACTTGTTTGGAGCCTCAATTCTCTTATCTTTAAAAGGTACCATAATATCTTCCTTAAGGGAATGATTGCAAGGATTAAAGTGCCTAGCACAGTGCAGGCTTATGGTAGGTTAGGACGCAACATACCTCTCCATGTATTCTGCAAAGGGTACACTTTGCTGGACTAGAAGGAGGACTGATTTCCTCCCCACAATAGGAAATGTTCTCACAGAACTTTTTAGATTATAAGACACATTTCTGTAGACTTTGTCTCCGAAAGCATTACAAGAGCCTCATTGGGAAGAAGAATATGTATTACCGTTTGTATTTATAAACAAGGGAACTGGGGCACACAAAGGTTAAATGACTTGCCAATAATCCTACCATTATACTTCTGACTTCTTAACATTTGATTTCGATTCTATAGCTACACTACTAGTAAAAGGTTAGATGGTAACAAACACTGGAAATTTCTAGCATGGTGTTTTTAATTTTATTTATTTTACTGCAATCCATAAAAGATTTTACATTGCAACCCAATTCACCCACATAAAAGTTTCATGAAACCATACTAACTCTTACTATTCTATTCTATTCTGTTCTGTTCTTTTCCAGTGTGGTATAGTTGATTTCATTTAAAGAATGTTGGCGTGATAACTCCCTCCATGGATTTTACAACCCAAGGGATCTCACCTATAATTTGAAAAACACAGAACACGGTCCCCCAGGACTGTGTGGCAGAATGACCTGGGGCAGCCCTGTGCAATGTCCCTGCCAGGATCCCACCCTCAGATAACTAAAGGCAGTAGGCCTGGGGTAGAGACCTGCAGTCTAATTTTCTTAATTTGAATACCCCCCCACATGATTCTGATGGTCCATGGACTGGGACCAGTGTCCTAGTGTGTCCGCCTGATTATTTCCCCCTGGAATGCTCATCTCTATTGAGTGGTTTGTTGGCTGCTGTTTTGAGCATTTTCTCCATCTCTCCCAAAGCATACTTCACCAGGGAGTCTGTCTGTCTTGATCTTGTCCCTCTTTCCCAAAAGTTTGGCTCTTCACTTATCTGTGGGCACAGGGAGCTTATGGCTCCTGAGAGTGAGTGCTGAATCCAAGTGATGGGTTGGGGCTGGGGACAGAAGGGGCCCTGGTCCTCTGTGGGTGGCACCTCTTTGATGGGGGCTGACCTGTCTCTGTAAGGAACCTGCGTGGGCTGCTTATTTGATTCTGCATCAGAGGTGTCTCAGCAGTGTGATCAGAAATGGAAATGGAAGGATGGCACAAATACTGTGTATCCAGATTTTCTTTCCAACCCTGGGGAGCTGGGAAGTAAAACAGAACAAAACAAAAAATCACCCAGGGGCTACCTGAACTAGCAGCACACCAGCAGGAAGGTTGAATTCTTCCAGGCAACCTCTCCTGCCCTAAACCCTCCTCTGTTATACAATTTAATTACACGTTTAATCACTTCAGAAACCCCATCCATTCCCTCCAGTATAGCGAGATCTCTCCTCTCTTGGCAGGGTGGCTTGGTGATAAGCAGCTGTCCACGGGAAGGGTGGATGGGACTCTTGAAACTCTCCCTCGGCAAGCAAGGAAGTCATGGCCAAATGAAAACTGAGATTGTTTTGACATTTCACTCTGGTTGTTGTAGCTTTAATAATAAAGAAAGAACAAAGTATTTGTGGCTTTAAATAGAGAGGCTGCAGCATTTGGCATTGAAATCACTGGGGATTTTTTTGTACGTGGTTTTGTTTTTGCTCATTTGAAAGAGAAGGAAAAAAATGAGCTAAGAGGAGAAAAAGTTCAAGAAAAGAAGAAAGCAAGACCCCTCTACTTGTCCTATGTAGCTCTGATTACCACTGGGATTTGGGAATCATCTCTGGCTTCCTTTCTTGAAAACCTGCTGCCCCTCTTGAATGCAAGGTCCATAGGGACACAGGTGGTCTTGAGTCTTGCTTGCCATGTTATTAGATGTGATGAATGAATCTGTTTATATAGCGCACACTATAAGCCAAGCCCTTAGTGTGTTTGTTTTGTTATGATTTGGTTTTTATTTTGACCCTTGCAATCACACCGTGAAGTCACTCATCATCATCCCAACTAAACAGAAGCCAAAACTGGAGCCCAGAGCGTTGCAACTACTTGCCTAAGGTCACACAGCTAGTCTGCAAAGGAGCTGGGCTTCCAAATCTTCCAAAGCATCGTCAGTTACAGTATTTTAAGATCAGTTTACAATTAACCACGCAGCTTTGTTATAAATGCATTCCCTCTCTTCTCAGGGTGTTTCTTTAAATTTTCCTATCCGCATCCCTCTGTCTCTGAGCTCTTTCTTCATCCCGCCTCTGCCTCTTTCCAGCTACCCCTGGTACCCCCACCTCTCTTAAAAATATAAAACAAAATAGGATAGTAAGCAAGCTCCCGGTGGATTTCATAACTTTGCATATCATATATTTAGTTTAGTAATGAAAAATTCCAGCTCCAGGCAATGCATAGGATACCATTTCTAATGTTTTTTAAACAGCTATTAATGTAGGCGAGCGCTCTGTGTGTGTGTGTGTGTGTGTGTTCTTCCTCCTCTATATAATCATCTGCTCAGTGTGCACCCTGAAACTGAGAACAGGAGCCAGAGGAGGGGCGAGCCGTGATTGATGGGCCAGGCCTCGCTGGCGGAAAGAGTCCCATCTGGGGTTGGTTTTGGGAGCAGTCAGATGTTGAGGGGCAGGTCAGCCAGGCGGCCTCAGCTCCCCTCCTTCAACACCCAGCCATCCACACGTTGCACAGAGCGCACACCCTCGCTCGTAACTGAGGCTTGGTTTGGGCAGATGCTTTGTGGTGTGGGGCTAGAACAGCTGCTAAGTTTATGGAGGAGAAAGGAAGCAGGATGGTACAGCAGGTATTTTTCCTGATTTTATATTTCACTCGAAATTGTGAATTTGAATGAAGCTGAAGCCTTTCCTCGCGTTAAGTCTCTGTTGCTTTCTGCGATACGTACTCTGCTCCTTGAATCCTGCTCGGAGGTGGGGGGAGGATTTCAGCCAAGAGTGTGTGTGTGTGTGTGTGTGTGTGTGTGTGTGTGTGTGTGTGTGTCGGCTTTCTGCTTGGTGTGTCGAACTGAGCTGGTCCTAGAACCAGCAGATTAATGGTGTAATTTTGCATTTTCTTCTTTGTTTCAATGCCCCCGGGGGCATGATACAGCTTAGCTCTTCTCAGTCAGGCACTGGAGGCTTTCTCTGAATGTGCGCAATTTCTTGCCTGAGAACTAGAACAGACCATGCTACAAAACTAAAGTCAAACAGTCAGCAAGACCGACAACTGCAGGCAGGCAGCCCGGAAGGGAGGGTTTCCTCCAGGAGTCTGGGTTGGTGGGGGGTCCCTCCGGGAGTGGCTGCTTTTCTTGGCTGTGCGGATGGATGCAATCACTGTTTTACCAGGGCTGGACAATCCCTGGGCATGTCTTCATTATAAGGACTGTGTTTAGGCCAGAAGGGATTTCTCAGGGCAAGACATGCACTGGGGACAAATCAATTCCAGAAGCTAAAGGGGAAAAGATGATTTGAGAAGTTGGACTATTAAAGCTGGGGAGGCACACGCATGCACACAGAAAACAATACTTCATTATTTTAAAGTCCGCGTTGGCTCTGAAAGCAGGCACCCTCCCCTCTCATTGAGAGTCAGGCAGTTACCGTGAAAAGAACATCCCCACTTTGTGCTCTGCTATGTAAAGACGATTCCTCAGTTGAAATGTGGTTTGCATTAGATTTGGGGCCAAAATATTTTGCAAAGTCTGATGTGTTTCCACCCTTTGTTCTCTTATTGCTTTCTAAAAACTACTTTATTAAACCCCTCAGGGCAATGAATTGGGAGAAGGAGATGTCTAGGGGTAAAAAAAAAACAAAAAAAAAACAAAAACCAAAACCAAAAAAAACAAATACAAAAAACCTCGCATTTTCTCTCTGACTCTATCTCCTGAGCCCACCTCGGAAAGGAAATTAAAGATGTGGGATGTTCCAGTGACCAAAGCAGTCCTCCTGTGTTTGAAGACGCCTCTCTGAAAGTCTGCATGCGGTAGAGTCAACATACTATACTAATACTCAGATTACGGTGTTTGTCTTAAAATAGCAGTAATATCCTGGCTATTTCATGCTTCAGTAAAATATTTAAATTGAAATGGCATTTATTTTTGCTTTGGTGACTCAGACTTGGTTGCATTTTAATAATCCTCTTGTGCTCAGTAACTGGAATCCAAGCTACCCATTGGGGTGTCTCGGGTAATGATGGGGTCCCACATCAGCCTGCTGTTGTTGAGTCTCTGCTTTAATTGAGGCTTGGTTGACTGAGGACAAGGAAGTTTCCTCTATGTTCCTAATCAATGTTCTTTATTTCAAGTTTCTGTCCGGTTCTGCAGCAGCAATAGTGGATGTTAAAACAGTCTTGGCTTTAAAAAAAAAAAAAATTGTGTATTTGTCAGCAACCTAGGAAAGTCCAGGCACTGAAAATTTGATGTTAGGTTTGCAGATCTCTTGAAGCACTTGCTTGGTGATGTGGGGGTTCTGTGAAAGGCAGAATCACCCTCCTCATCACCTCGGAACACCCACAGGCACCCTGACTCAGTAGATATCAGAATCTCTGTGATCATTCCACTTATTTAGGGAAAGGTGGGGGTTTGGCATCGGAGGTAGAAGAAAGGCGGCTTCTACAAATGAGGGAATGTCTAGCCAGAACGCTCCAAATAATTTTTGTCTGTCACTGTCACCTACGTGAAGTTGGCCTCAGCTTTCAACCAGGATCCTGTTCATGTGCCCAAGATTTGCCTTGACCTGGAGTGCCAAAGGTGCCCTTAACGCAAATGTATTTTTCCAGAAAACACACTTCAGCTAAGTTCAGAATCCAGGAACATCACTAGGGAGGAAACAAAGACATCTCTGAAGCCATTTGAAGGTGAAAAATAATTCCACAGGAAGTACAATGATCTTAATTAAATATTAGCTGTAATTAGCCCAAATTGCAAATGTTGGGAATATTAATTAGGGTCTCTCTGGAATGGCTGTCAGTGTTAATAAGTAACTGTGGGAGGTCCCACTAACATCTGTTTGAGGCCTTCAGGAACAGGAGTACAGTCCAGAGCCCCGTGGACCCAAATGCTTGCTAGCCAAGGGCTCCTGGGTGGCCACGGACACAACCCTAGGGCTCAGTGCCTTGGGTGTGCCAGAACGCACAAGGTTTGGTAGAGGTTGGCAGCCTGTCCCCAGCTGGCCCTTCTCTTTCCTAGGATGGCCTCAGAGCCTCATGAGGCTCTGAGCTTAGATGGCACAAATTTCCCAGGCCTCTGCTCTAACCCTCCCCAGGGGCTAATCCAGCTACTGGGACACTGGTATTTTTGTCCCACATCCCCCAGCACCTGCCTTCCTGGAGGGTGAGTTGCAGGTCTTGAGGCCACAGGTGTATGTATGACAGAGAGAGGTATGTTTAAAAATGGGAATGAATGTTGCCACCAGCAGATAGCCTTGGCAGATGAGAGATACCCAGGCTGTAGTTCAGCTCCCAGCTTCCCTAAGAGCTGTTGCTGTGACCTTGCAAAATCCGTCCTAGTTCTGGGCTGCACGGTACTCCACAGCAAAGTACCATGGGATGGAAGATATAGCATGTGCGTGCAGAGCAGGGAATCTGGGTCTGGGCACAGTGAACACTTGGGGCTCGGCCTGTCCCGTGCATTGTAGGGGCTTCAGCACCATCCTTGGCCTTTACCCTCTAGACATCATCGGCAACCTTTCCCCCCACTGTTGGCAACCAAAAGTGTCTGCACACACTGTCAGCTGTCCCCCAGGGAGCGGTCATCCTGTGTAGGAAATACTGATGCAGGGGCACCTGGCTGGTCAGTCGGTTGAGCGTCTGACTTCGGCTCAGGTCATGATCTCGCAGTTCGTGAGATTGAGCTGTGCATCAGGCTGAGTGCTGACAGCTCGGAGCCTGGAGCCTGCTTCGGATTCTGTGTCTCCCTCTCTCTCTGCCCCTCCCTGCTCATTCTCTCTCTGTCTCTCTCAAAAATAAAATTCACATTAAAATTAATTAACATAACATAACATAACATAACATAACATAACATAACATAACATAAAGAAATACTGATTTAAAGACCCCAGCACAGTGCCTGGCGCCTTCCAGGCCTGAGAGGAAAGCAGCATCCATCAGGGTGCCTTCTGAGCACCTGTGAGGAGAGGGATGCCTCTCCCCTGAGCACAGAAGCCTGAGGCCCTCATGGATGTCCCCCTCTGTAGCCCACTGTGCTGAGAGTGAAGCCTGCATGTGTGTGTGCTTAGAGCGCAGACGTGCAGAGATGGAAACCAGGTTCTGAAGAAGACTGACTCCTCCATTGGGTGCCATCTTCATAGCTGAGCGTCCCTCCTTGGTTCTAGGGAGAATAGGGAGAATGCACCCCCCTTCACTCTCTCCCGGTTTAACTTCCAGCTTTATTTCCTGCCCAAACTATTTATGCGATGGTGGCTTCTTAGTTGACATCCCCATATTTTAGTGATACCTTGACCACCTTGATTGGAAAACTTTTCTGCAAAGAGCAAGATGGTTAAATAGTTTCAGTTTTGTAGGTCTCTCACAGCTACTCGACTCTGCCATTATAGCACAATGAACATGGCTATGTCTCAGTAAAAGTTTATTTACAAAACGACCAGTGGGCCAGATTTGTCTCATGGGTCATTTGCCAACCCCTTTCCTACTCCCCCCAACCCACCCTATGGCCTGCTGCCAGGCTAAGCTCCACAGAGCCCAAAGTTCATCATTCAAGCATGCATTCACTTAGCAAGTGCTTATAAATGCCTACGTTGTAGCTAGCATGCTGTGGGACGCTGGAGAGGCACTGTAGAATGTGACACTATCCCCAGCCCTTAGGACCCTCTCCAGTGGCAGCCCTAGGAGTCATGTGAGATGGGGCCACAAGTTCCAGGGGAGCATAGAGGACACACAGCTGAAGTGGGCTCGGTGTCAGGGAAATCTGGCTGGAGGACTTGTTCAGGGACCCAAAAGGGCAGTCGAGACTAGCCAGGAAAGAGAGTAGCGAGGGCTTTCCAGGCACAGGGGCAGTGAATGGGTAGAGTCAATGCTGTTGAGAGTTGGAGCACCCGTCAGCTTCCTGACGGTAGGCTCCTCTCCTCTTGAAGCAGAGAGAGCCCAGATCCTAAGATTAAGCCTCTGATGGTTTTTGGAAACCTGGGGGGGGGGGGGGGAGGCGGGCAGGTCACTCTTCCTGAGATTGCTCTGCCGTGCAGAGAGGCCACATGGGCATGGGTGTTGCCATAAAACCGTTTTCTGCTGAAGACACAGGAGGGAAAGCTTTTCTTTATGTGACCATCTCCCTGCCATTGCTGGGCACTTCATGCTCCCCCCTGGGGCCACCCCTGGAGTTTTCTCAAGTCTGACTTTCATTTCAAACATGCACCAGATCGAAGGTAGGGGGGAGTGAAACAGGCCTTTGGCCAGAAGTAGAATCTGGCACAATGAATTTCCCTTTGGAGGGTTCTCAAGGTCTGATCAGCCAGAGAGAAGCAGCATCGCCTGGAATGTGTGTACAGAGGGATATGTTGCTTGAGCAGCCCTGTAGCGTAGAAGGGTGCAAGTTGGCTTATAAACAGGAGAGGATGTTTTTGTTCTTCTTAGTCCAGACTCTTTTGGTTGTAAGTAACATGGAAAAAAAACCTATCTTAAACGAAATGAGACATTTACTGATGCGTGGAAGGAAAGCAAACAGTGGTGTTACTAACCACAGGTAGAGCTGGATCCCAGACTTGATATGATGTCGCCAGGACTCAGTTCACTTGTTTCTCAGTTTCTGGGCTCCGTTGTCTGCTGGGTGTGGCTTCTGCTTTAGGTGGTCCGGTTTCAAGGGGCCACTTGGGGACTGAATTGTTTTTATAGCCCTCTGATTAGCCGGGGCGTCCTGTGTCTGGAGGTAATCTGAGGCAGGTCTCAGCCACATCTGTGCTCTCTGGGCTGAGAGTGGAAGTGTCTCTTAAAAGAAAACCAGGTGCTGTTCTTGAAGAGAAGACAAAAGCACACTGAGCATCAAGGACCCTGAGTGTCCCCTGTGGCTTCCTGAAGATGGTCAGGGTTAACTCTCCATGGGCAGGGATCCAGCCACAGCGCAGCCAGATGCTAGGAAAAGATGCTAGAAAGCAGGCAATGGCTGTGCATTTCTGCTTCCAGTGGCCCAGGCATTTGGAGACGTTCAGCTGGGGGAGGAAAGGGCGTGATGGGAATGTTTTCACTTGTAAAATGGTTTAAACTTATCCTAAGCTTCGTTCTCTTCAAAGTGTCATCTTTAACATTCTAATTAAGGTCCCCTCTAAACAAATGCACAAGCTCTGTGCGCTGCTCCGAGAATAAACTTTTTTTTTTCTCCCCTTCTATGTCATAATGTTTTTTCCGCACTCAAGTTGCTTTAGCTGAAGAGGTTCTCAAATGTTGGTGGCGGGGACTGAGGAGATGTGAGCAATCCTGACATTTTTGCCCTGGTATCATTATAGGAGGGCTGAAGTCACATCTAATTGACCACAGACAATGGAAGAGGCAGCTCTTTGGTGTGCTTAATTGCTAAGCTTCTCTCTCTCTCTCTGACCGTGCAATCCCATCTCTTGAGACCATGAAAAATTTGGCCCCCTGGGTTACAGTTTCTGATGGTGTGTGTGTGTGTGTGTGTGTGTGTGTGTGTGTACGGTAGTAGAGTTATAAGGGTAGGGGTGGGGTGGAGAGAGATAGATATTTCCTGAAATGGAAGCATTTGAATTCAGGGTTTTTTTTAATTCTTTTGACTTGACTGTAATTATCACACTGCATGTTTTGCCTAGATTGGAAGGGTGAATTGTTATATAATACTCTGTGCTTATAAAAAAAAAAAAAAAGGCAAGGGGTGGGGGGAGGCATTGACTAATGAGGCTGAGTGAAGTCCAGCATTTTGAAAAGATACTTAAAATGGTGAACACAGTATCACAGAGTGCCATCTTTGTCCAAATTAGGCCTTGACTTTCCATTGGCTGCTTCATATTGGCACTGGGAACATCACACACACACACACACACACACACACGCACACGCGCGCACGCACACTGTGACCATTAAAAGGACCCCTCCATCCCATTATGTGAGCCAAGTCACATAAAACTTTGATTAAATTCAAACGCTTAGATGAATTGTGTCTCTTCTCAAGAACACACACGTTCAATTTAATCTCTCTCTTGGCATTTTAAGTATCAAATCAAGTCTCTGCTGTCACTGGAGACAACTACATGCTCACATGTTCCAAAATGGGGATGAAATAAGGAGGATCTGCCAGAAAAATCCAATCGAGCAGGGCACAGACCCTCCCACTCCTTGGCTATGGGGCTGGATGGCTTGGGGAATGTGACTTCCCTGCACCTTTCTGAGCCTTGATTTCTGCATCTGTGCAATGGGGTTAGGTCTATATAAATGACAGGTACTATTTCCTTATAGAGTCTGGTGAAGATTAAGTGCGATGCATCCATCTCAGGCTCTTGGCCCAGTGCTGGCACCTGCAAAGTGTCGGGGGAGCGCTCATCCTTGGGCCCCAGGGAGAGGTTCTGCCTAGTTCGCGCTCACGGTGTTTCGCCTTGTCTCCCCCTTTCTGATTTTCCAGGGTAATCAGGAAGCAGCAGCTGCCCCGGACACCATGGCTCAGCCTTACGCTTCGGCCCAGTTTGCTCCCCCCCAGAACGGCATCCCCGCGGAATACACGGCCCCTCATCCCCACCCCGCACCAGAGTACACGGGCCAGACCACCGTACCGGAGCACACGTTAAACCTGTATCCTCCCGCCCAGACGCACTCCGAGCAGAGCGCCGCGGACACGAGCGCGCAGACCGTGTCCGGCACTGCCACAGTAAGTGGGCGCCGGTCCCGGGGAGCAGGGAGGGGGCAGTGGCGGCCGGGCGCACCCCACCCCACGGAGGCTCCTGCAGCGGAGCAACCCCTGAGCCCGCCCCTGTTGCAGCGGCTGGTAGAATTCACCTGTCTGCAGGCCTCCTCTCATGTTGCTTACTGAAATCAATGCTTTTTTCCTTAACTTTATTCGTGAGGGGAAACTCTCATCTAATTTCTGTTCCTGTTGTTCTGCCTTTTCTGGAATCATGTCCTCTCAGTAGGATTATACACTGCGTGATTTTTTAAACAGCTTTATGGAGATATAATTTATATACCATAAAATTCACCAGTTTCCGGTGCACAAATCACCGATTCCTAGTATATTTGCAGAGTTGTGCAACCATTTGGCACAGTCTAATTTCGGAATATTTCTGTCCCCCGGATAAGAGACCTCATGCGTGTTCACAGCTCCTGCCCATGTCGGCCCCTGTCTTCTTCAGCCTCCTTAACCTTCTTCATGCCTTTGAGATTCACCTGTGTTCTTTTGTGTTTTCTGGGAGCCCTAGGGTGGGGGAGGCCTGGACTGCAAAGGGGAGCGCCAGAGAATTTTGCTGGGCTCATGGAATTTTCTGTATTTTGATGGTGGCTGTTTGTTTACGTGACTTTATGCACCAAAGAGAGTACATTTCATTGCATGTGAATGCATTCCGGGGATTAAAAGCAAACCAACAAACAAAAAAGATGCATTTTTTCACCACCGTAAGTTAAAAGCCACCATTGTTGGCTACTAGTCAAAGATAAGCCTAAAGAAAACTAATTGTTAAAATTAAACACTTGTTCGTTTGTGCTTGACCTAAAATCACCCCGCATGTACCACAAGATGTATCTGCACATTTGAGAGGTTCTGAGGAATTCTTTACAAGCACACCAGGCCTGTAGTCCAGAACATTTTATAGATGGAAGGCAACTGTGCCTCTTTCTCCTGCCCCCAGGCCTCTGAAAAACCAGAACTTGTGAAGGGATTTCTTGGTTTGAAGCAGGAGGGTTTTACGTTTGGAGGTTAGGTTCGGAGATTTTTAAAAATAGCATACACTCTAACATTGTGTGTTGCCTGTCTCCCCTTTTTTAATTGTGGTAAAATACGTCTATGAGGTGAATTTTACCACTTCAACCAGTTTTGTGTGTATAATTCAGTGGGGTTGAGAAACTCACAGCTCAGTGCAGCTATCACTGTATCTAGTTCCAGAACATTTTCATCTCCCCAGGAGGAGACGCTCTACCCATTAAGCAGACGATCCACATTCCTGCAAATGTGCTTTCTGCCCGTATGGATTTGCCTATTCTAGGCATTTCATAAAAAATGGGATCACACCATGTCCGACCTTTTGTGACTGGCTTCTTTTACTTAATAGAATGTTTTCAGGGTTCATCCACACTGTAGCACATGTCAGTACTTTATTCCCTTCCGTGACTGAATATAATTCCATTTTATGGATATGCCACTCTTGTTTGTACCTCCATTCACTGATGGGCATTTGGGTTGTTTCCACCTTTGGGGTTTTGTGATTAGTGCTGCTATTGCCTGTCTATAGCTGGCTGTTCAAACTTAGGGATGCGTTCATTTAATGGGTGTGCTGGTTTAGCAGGTGTTTGTTACCATTGTGTTGACTACCAGGTTATAGTGATGGTGTTGCCATGTATTTGTTTTGGGTTATTCTGTGACAGTCAACGATGGTAGGGCTTCAGAAGGTTATCTTAGGACTACAAAAGGGATAAAAATGCCCAATCAGACACTATCTATTAAGCCTCAATTCACGCCAAGTATACTAACCTGCTGTGGAAGATTCATTCGTTCATGAATATTTTTAAGCATCTACTGTGGCCAGGACTCATCCCAGCGATGTGGGTGAATGGAACAGAAATGATCCTTTCCCTCTTATAACTTTGCATGACAGTCATAGAGTGAGCATGTGTCATTCAAACAGCTTGTATAAACACAAACTGTGATACCTGCTCTTAAGAAAACGACAGGTGCCATGGAGGATAAAGATTATGGGTACTGCCTGCAGATGAGTAGTCTAGGATGATGTCTTTAAGAAGATGTTAAGATGAGAAGACATACTTTCCAGGCAGAAGGAATATCGAAGCCAGTAATGCCAAGGTTGAAAAGATCTTGGCTTATTCAAAGAATTAAAAAGAGGCCAGGGTGAAGAAGGTTTGGGGGTGCAGTGGCAAAGAATGGAATGGGGCCGTCACCAGGGATCATACCCCACAGGCCTGGTGGATTTGATCAGTGGATAGACTTCCACATTAGGGGCAATGGGAACCGTTGAAAAGAGTTTAAGCCAGAAGAGTTATAAAATGAAATTTTAGAAGGGTTAATGATGCATACCCAAAAAGAGATCTTAGTCCATTTGGGATGTTGTGATGCTCAATGTCCTTCTCTCACAAAAAGAACTCTTTAGAGATCAACACAAAGTTAAACAGGGTGTTGGGTGTCCATAGTGGCCCAGGCACTGTGGCACTGTGAAACAGTGAGCAGGAGCACTCTCCGTTCTATTATGATTGTAATGTGGCAAACTATAGAACATAGATGTTTAAGGCTTTAGTGTATTTCTGTGATGGGACACTTGTGGGGGGATGTCCCTCCACATCATGGTTGAAGGAATATACATTTCATAATCTTCTGGTTGCTAGTAACAGAAAATCAGCAGGGAATGTATTGACTTTTACAACAAAAAGTCTTAGAGGTGGGCTGACTTTAGACACAGCTTGGTTTGGGGCACATACGTGTTAGGTTCCAACAAGATCCATTTCAGTCTCTTTTTCTTCCTGCTCAACTACATTCTCTAGTTTTCTGGGATGGTCCCTGCAGCTCCTGACATCATACCACATTCCTAGGGAAAGACCCTTGGGAATCACTCTCTTTCCCTGGTTTGCACAGGGTTGTATTCGTTCAGTGTCTGAAGCTGAGAATGGAGCCACGGAGGAGCCCCATAACCAAATATAGAGACCAAAGATGGGCCTACCAGAGTCAGTGATAAGGTGCTTTGGATCTTCTCACTAGAGGTATTAAACAGAGAATCCGGTCAGAGCCAAGGGTGAGCCATTTGTATGGAGAGGCCAGAGTAGATACATTTGCCGAGTATATGGAATGAAGAAAGGGGCAGGCAGATCCTTGAAAAACTCATAAGCGGTGAGGGTTGGAAGGCACGGAGCCAAGGGAGACATGAATGGGGTATCCCCTGGGTATCCAGTGTGGAAATTGAACCAGAAGAGTGTTGTCGGGGCAGCCTGGCAGGTGCGAATTCAGAAGACATTACTGAAGTTGCCATCACTGGAGACAGAGAAGAAGCAGTGCCCCTAGAGTGTTGGGGAGAGATGCCAGGGGACTGGGAGTGGAGAAATAAATGGGAATGATTGGGGGTAGAGTGCACTATCCGTCGTCGTAAGCACTTGGAGTAAAGAGAAAGAAAAGACAACAACTCAGGGGCATAAGAATTCAGGGAAGCAATTTGTACAAGAATCAATTTCGGATCCTATTTTATGCCAAAGAGAAGGCACCTGTGGGGCCAGGTGGTGGGGACAGGGAACAAGAGCTGGGGAATGATGACTCAGGAGAGGTGACCAAGGGTGTACAAATAGAGCAGGTGGTCTAGGAAAGAAGAAGACATACATTTTTTATAACTTTATTAATATATAACTGACATACAATAACCTCTCTGTATTTACAGTGTGAAATTTGATGAGTGTTGACATATGTACAGATGTTGTAACCAACATATCCATCACCCCCAAAGTTTTCTCATACCCCTCTACAATCTTTCCTCCTTGCCCTCTACCTCATTCCCGGGGGAACCCACAGATCTGCTTCTTTCACTCTAGCTTAGTTGTTAGTTTCTAGAATTTTATAGCAACAAAATCAAATGTTATGGGTTCTTTTTGCCTGGCTTCTCTCGGGGCTCACCGTCATTGCTTTTAGATTCATCTGACTTGTCCCATGTATCAGTAGCTCACTACTTTTCATTGCTGAGTCGCAAACCATTGCGTGGATGTGCCACAATTTGTCAATCCACTTACTTGTGGATGGGTACCTGGATTGTTTTCAGCTTTGGGCGCTACAAATAAGGCATCTATGAACATTTGGAAACATTTCAGTTTTGAGACAGAAGAGATGCATCTTAGTCCATTTGGGCTGCTGTAACCAAATCCCACAGACTGTCTCATGAATAGCGGAAATGTGTTGCTCACAAATCTGGAGGCTGTAAGTCCAAGATCAAGGTGCCAGTGTGGTCCAGTGAGGGCCCCTTCCTGGTTCATAGCCAGTGCCTTCTCCCTGTGTCTTCACATGGTGAAAGAGGCAAGGCAGCTCTCTGGGTCTCCTTTTTAAGAACTCCAATCCCATTCATGAGGGTGCCACCTCATGACCTAATCACCCCCTAAAGCCCCAGCTCCTAACACCATCACTGGGGCTTTAGGATTCCAACATGTGAATAGGGAGAGGCAGGAACATTCAGACCATAGCAAGAAGAAGGAGTGAATGTACCAGCACATGGAGAAATCTTAAGTCAGGAGATCCTGTGAGGAGCTCCTTCTCTTGTTGCCTTCATGTTCTCAGTGACGAAGTCACTATCAGCTGACAGAGAAGCAGAGGAGTTGGGGAAGCAATGGATTTATTCCTGAAATTGAGCAAACATGTCAGGAGTTTGGCTCAGATGATTCCTAGAGTATCTGAGGGGCAACAAGTTCCTCTCGGAGCTGACAGAGTGTGAATTTGTGGAGGGTTAGTTACCTGGCCATTTGGTTTTCTCCAGCCATGTTTGGGGTTGGTGGGCGGGGGGCAGGGTGGGGTACATACTGTTTCAGGAAGTTTCAAAGAGGAACCATTATAAACTGAAGCAAGGGGCTTACCCAGCATTGGGGAGGAGCAGGAACATATAAGGGGCCGTCTTGTTTTCTACTACAAATGATTCCATGCATATGCTTTCCTCTCTTGGCCAGTATGGAAGGTGCTTCTGCTGCCCATGACCTACTTTTCAGTTGGACTTTCATGACCCGACCAAGCAGAACATGGTCTATGACAAGTTTGCCTCAAAATGTCTCTGTATCGTCACACATCGACTAAGCGTACCCCTCTCTCCACTGCAGGTTCTGCATTACTCAAGGAAATAATTTACCCTCCAAGTGGGTCAGACCCATGTTCTCCCAACCCTAGAATACATAGCCCTGTATTAGCATGCCTAAGTTATTCTCCATAGGGTAGTGTTGTGTCTGGAATCACCCTCACTGTCCTTTGTGCACGGTGCTTAATGCCAGTCTGAGGGCACTGTCGAGGACATCATTTCGTTGGGAAACCGAGTAGTTTTGGGTACGAGAAAACATCCATCCATCTGGTAGGCTCCAAGAACATCTAATATATGCACATGATTTAACACAAAGTGCAGAATCTGTAAAAGGGAAGCAGGATGCACCCAGAGCTCCCAAAGCTTCCCAGAGCTGAGCAAAGAAATTACAGACAGAAAAGACTTACCAGGTCATCCTTTCTGTTCCCCAAGGGCTGAGATGAGTCCCCACAGGACATTTTTCTGCTGGATGTCTATTTAATGTAGGCCTCCAAACACATCATGGATCACTGTGTTGACAGACCCAATACTGTATTATATTAGATACTGTTCCTGACAAGGTATTTTACTCTTGACATTTTATAATTAGAGATTTGCAAGTAGTGAATTCTCCATGTATCTCCAGTAGCAACTTAACTTCTATTTTTAACACCTCTGCAGTCTGTTTCAAAGTCTCCCACCAGTTCTGGGAACTGATGGGAGAAACAATGTGGGTCCTACAGCTAGATCCCCGGGCTCTGGGCTCTGTTAACAAGGACAAGAGCTGCTTGAGAAGCTGAGTCCTTGACCCTCAGCTGCTTCCAACTAAAGCAGCAACTGGGTCTCCAGACTTCTTTAATACCTTTACAAAGTGAAGACATTAGTTGGTGATGACTTCCTGTTTTGATCCCTCTAAATACTGGCTCTGCTTCTAAAGCCAGTTGTGTAGCTGAGGAACGGGCAAAACTCAGTGTACTTTTCTGTTCACTGGGTGCTGCTGCTGTTGATATTATTATCATTATCATTATTATTGTTGTTGTTGTTATTATTATTATTATTATTATTTGAAAGCATCTCCGGATTGTGGTTAAAAAAGCCACACTTTAGAAAAGGGTGTACAGGGGCACCTGGGTGGCGCAGTCGGTTAAGCGTCCGACTTCAGCCAGGTCACGATCTCGCGGTCCGTGAGTTCGAGCCCCGCATCGGGCTCTGGGCTGATGGCTCAGAGCCTGGAGCCTGTTTCCGATTCTGTGTCTCCCTCTCTCTCTGCCCCTCCCCCGTTCATGCTCTGTCTCTCTCTGTCCCAAAAATAAATAAACGTTGAAAAAAAAAATTTTTTTTAAAAAGAAAAGGGTGTACAATGAAAACCAAAATTTCTTAGTTCTTCGTCTCCCTGCCAGAAACAACAGTTACCAATTCCTTGTATTTCCTTCCAGAAACGTTTTGTGCCAGTGGAAGCATATGCCTGTGTCTTGGTCCATTCGGGCTGCTAGAACAGAAATACTACCAACTGGGTGGCTTATAAACAGCAGACATTTATTTCCTGGTTCTGGGACTGACAAGTCCGTGATCATGACGGTGGCAGTGGCCACGTCTGGTGGGGACGAACTTCCCCCATGTCTTCACGTGGTGAAAGGGGACGAGGAGCTCTCTGAGGCTTCTTTATGAGGGCTCCACCTTATGACCTCATCACCTCCCAAATGCCACATCTCCCAATGTCATCACCTTGGGGGGGGGGGGTTGGATTTCCACATGTAAATCTGGGGGGACACAGACATTTAATCTGTAGCAGCCTGCTTGTCCACTCCTCTCTGCCTCTCTGTCTCTCTCTGTCTCTGTCTCTCTCCTATCTTTCTGTCTCTGAATCAAATCTTGGCATCTCTAATTCCTCTTCCCCAAAGAACAGAACTGAAGTTGACTGAGCACCCACTTGGGCACACTGTGCATCTGGAAGATCATTCTGTGCCACGCTTTGGGATCCAGCTCATTCTTGTAGACATTCGCCTGCGATCTTACATGCAGAGGTGTCTCACTGGGGGAACTGAGGCTATTTCTGGGGTTTATGTTGCAGTGTTGTTATTCCCTGTTAGGCTGTAGTGAGCAGCTGGGCACAGAGATTGCTGTCTACCCCTGGGTGTCTCTGTGTGAGTGGTTAAAAGGCACATGGACCTAAAATGTGGAGGCGGTTCAGCTACCCCCACAGGCAGTACCTGAGAAGGCGTGCCACCCACACCCTTGTTCAACAGTGTGCCATCCAGCTCCCGGCTCATGGCCATTCTGACTGCGTGTGCTTGCCCATGGCTTCCCCCTCTCTCTAACAAGAGAAGATAATCTGAGAGTAATCTGCTGTCAGAGAAGAGGGGAGGGAGGTGTGCTGTCATTGACTGAAGGCTGCTGTGGTCCACGGTCCATGTTGGGCACTGCATAGTCATTGTCTTGTTTTGCCCTCCCCCCAACCCCTTTAAATGATACCAGTACTCACATTTTACACTGGGGAAACAGGTGCAAAGAGGCAAAGACGTCGTGAGTTTGGGAGAGTTGTGAGTGACAGGGTGGAGAGCCTCACCAGTTCTATGTCACGTCAAAGCCTGGCCTCTTTCCTCAGACCTCCAGGGTATTCCCTTGAGGGTCTCCCGGTTGGCAGCATAGGTGACCAGTGCCTGAGGCCTGGGCGAATAATCCAGAATTCTCTGCCAGGCCAGTTTCTTCAGCCCTGCTCTCCGATTTAAAGTAGCAGGTCAGTGAAGAACTTACATTCCAGGTTGGTTGGGATTAGACCTTCTGCTCCACTATTCAGAAGCTGAAAGGTCCCGGGCTGGTCACTTGACCTCTCAGCTCTTACTATCCCTACTGTTCCCTTCCTCCACTGGGGTTCTGCCCTTCTCCAAAACTTCTTTCTCTTCCCTTCCCACCAACCCTCAGAGCTGCCTTATAGAACACCGGAGAGTTCCTCTCCCTGCTGGAGAACTTGGGCCTCACCTGTGCATGTTTAGAATTTGGCCAAATCATTGAGGGATGTCTGTCTAAAAATAGGGTGAGTAGCCACAGCGAAACAGGAGATGGGGAATAGCAATCTCAAAAATAATAGTTTTGCTCAGTGAGTGTCAGACTATATTCCAAGCTCTTTTCACACATAATCTCAAGTTGTCTTGACCCTCTATTACCAAAAAAAATTTTAAGTACGTATGAGGCATTATCATCCCCATGTTATAGTAAGGAGCTGAGGCAAGGAACGTCCTGAAGGTCATTGTAGCTAATAAGTAGGAGTGAAAGCTCTACACCAGGTGTGTCAGACTCAAGACCAAAACTCAGAAGGGCACAGAGCCCAGAAGGTATCCCCAGTACTGCAGAAAGGGACGCTTTGCCTGGGAATCACCCATCCTGCCCTGGGGAGGGCCCCAGTGGACCCCAGCATGTACTGTATTACAAGATTAGCAGGTGCTCTTATTTGAGACCTGTGCCTTGAGCAAACTCCAATAACACATTTTGGTGGCTTCACAATTGTCTTTTCAGATGACAGTGTGGCTGAGCTGTTTTGTCCACACAGGTTCTATTTGCCTAAAGTTCACATTTACTTTAAGGACACAGGAACATTCTCTTGTCCCCTCACAAGGCCAAGTATTATGCTTCTGTCTCTGGGATAGCATTAAACTGAATGGCCCATGGCTTACAGGACAAGTTAAAGACCTTTATTACCCAATACCAGGGCCATATTACTGTTCTAAAGAGACTGTTCACCAAAGTCCCCAGTCCTGAGGAGCCACATGGCATGATTAAGCCCATCTTAGGATAACTCTGAGAGGGGTGGATAGCTGAGATCGTCCGAGACCCACGTGTCTAATGTCCAGTTGTAGGACAGGGCTATGACCTTGGACTCCGGTGGAGGTGAAGGTTCTCATGACTCCCATGACAGCTCGAAGAAAATGGCCCTGGGTAAATGCCATTAGGTATAATCAAGAGAAGCGATAAAGAATCGACTGTTGGGGACCATTGGCATGTGATGTAACCACTCTGAGCCTCACCTACCACCTTTGATCATGTGAGGTTTAGAGCAGCAGTGAGGTCGCGGAAGGGTTTCGCAGTGATGGGCACACAGCAAACCCTCTACCATAGAAACCATTATAATTATGAGAAAGTCCCATCTTTCATAATGGGAAATCAGAGTGTTCTCCTTTGTCCTTAATTTTCCATTCAAACCATTTTTGGGGGGAGAATAAATTCATCCTAACAGTTGTGTAACTTCTTGCGCGTTAAGAGTGAAACTAAGGCCCAAATCCCCACATTGGTTTTCAGAGTAATTCTCATGGGGCACCTGGGTGGCTCAGTTGGTTAAGCATCTGACTCTTGAGTTCGATGCAAGCCATGATCTCACAGTTTGCGAGTTCGAGCCCCATGTCGGACTCTGTGCTGACAGCACGGAGTCTGCTTGGTATTTTCTCTCTCTCTCCCTCTCTCGCTCTCTCGCTCTCTTCCTCCGTCTTTCTCTGCCCCTCTCCCATTTACTCTCTATCTCACTCTCAAAATAAATAAAAATAAACTGTAAGAAAAGAAAATAGGGGCGCCTGGGTGGCTCAGTCAGCTGAGCGTCCGACTTCGGCTCAGGTCATGATCTCGCAGCTCATGAGTTCGACCCCCATGTCGGGCTCTATGCTCACAGCTTGGAGCATGGAGCCTGCTTCAGATTCTGTGCCTCCCTCTCTCTTTGCCCCAACTCACTTGCATTCTGTCTCTCTGTCTCTCAAAAATAAATAAACATTAAAAGAAAAATTTTTTTAGAAGAAAAGAAAATAAAGGTAATTCTTACATAGAATGACTTTTATACAAGTAGGTTTCAACCACTCAGGTCTGAGTCCGACTGATTGGTACAAGCTAGTCATTGACCTAATTAGCTCTAGGCCATGTACAAACAAGGCTAAGATTTATTAGGGAAAGATACAATTGAAGTTTAGTTTGTAGGGCTCAAAGCCACGTTGCTTTTGCTAAATAAGGGAAGATCAGACATTCTGAGACCGAGTTAATGTTTCCTTAGGGAGATCTCATTGTCATTTTAGAGTTGCTACTCTCGTAGCCATTTGAAATGTTTCACCTTGACTTAGTCTCCATTTCGGTGTTTTGTGCTTATTCACACCAGATTCATTGTCAAGTTTTACCCTCTCAGTATGACTAAGCAGTCTCCCTCCTTGATTAAGATGTTATTCTTTGAGCAAGTATTAGCACACTGTGTAATTCTAAAGGGTTAGGCTAATGATTGGATAATCTGAAGATGAAGTGAGCCGTCCATGAGGTGAACAAATGGCTGGTCTAGGTGTTGAAGGACCTAATTGCTGTCACATGGCTCATAGCCCCATTAGGTGGTTTTGTTGCTTTTGCTTGTGCTTTTTTGTTGTTTGTTTGTTTTATTTTTTTTTTTAATTTTTTAACGTTTATTCATTTTTGAGGGACAGAGCACAAGTGGGGGAGGGGCAGAGAGAGAGGGAGACACAGAATCCGAACTAGGCTCCAGGCTCCGAGCTGTCAGCACAGAGCCCGACACAGGACTCGAACTCACCAACCGCAAGATCATGACCTGAGCCGAAGGCGGATGATCAACCGACTGATCCACCCAGGCGCCCCTGTTTGTTTGTTTTTAAATGAACTTAGAATGCCAGCACTACTCTGTTTTGTGGACAGTATGTGAATCACTCATCACCAACCACAGCTCATGCTCTAATTGGTGGCCATATATTCTACAAGTTCATAGTGAGTTCATGTAAATTCTGTGCTCTGTTTGGATTCTTGGCTGGAGAAGGTGGTTGGCTATGCTCTGTTAACTGAGAGATCCTGGTTGATTGGGCCACAGACCCTTGGAGGGTTAGAGTCAGAGGAAACCGAACAGTCCACCTGGTCTGTCTTCTCATTGTACAGATAGACGGAGATCACGTAAGTTAAAGGCCGAAACTCAGATATTTTCAGGTCCACGCAAGTAACATACTTGTTTGAGAGAGATGGGTTTATGATGGAGACGTAGGTAAAAGCAATCATTAATTTTCTTCATTAACGTAGGAATTTTAGAACCATAGACATGGTGCTATGTGACCCCTTGGTGGGGACACTGATAGTCTAGAGGACCCATGGGCCATGCAAAGGTGTGCCCCCACACGCCCATCTAATCATTGCCGTATTGGATTGCTGACCCAACATTACAGTATCTGTTGATGTTTTTCAAGAGCAAGCAGCCATTTGGATTTTTAAGTGGCCTCTTGTTGAGCCCTGCTTTATTTTTTATCTGCCCAGCCTCTGAAGATAGTGAGTTTGTAACCCCCGACTTAGTCTTGGGGTTTTAATTTATTTTTTTAAACAAGAGGTAAAATTGGAAGCGTTAATCCTTCATTACAGGTGCATAAAAAAAAAGACAGCTTGGGTGCTCCTGCATGACAAATGCAGAGTCAGAGTAGGTTAGAGCTTGAAATGACCGTCTTGTCTACCTACTTCGTTTGTGAATGATAGCAAGGCTCAGAGAGGGAGAGTGACTTATCTGAGTCACACAGTGAATATCTCAGCAAGAACATCCCCAAAGAAAATTTCCACTGCACCACTCCCCTCCCTATGGATTATACTTTCTGTGGCCATCTTTTTTTTTTTTTCTTTTCTTTTCTTTTCCTTTCTATCTCCTGGTTATCTCTGCACTGAAATGGACAAAGCCCGGTGACTTTAGGAGCAGATCGGGATGTATGACCTGGAGCTTCATTTCTCTTTGAAAACCTGCTTTACTTCCTAGCCAGAGCCCTCAGGGCCTTACTCTCACTAAGGCTTCCAGACTTCTAAAAAGAGTCTTTATTTTACCTAGTTCTTTCCTGCTGATCCTGTTGGTTAGGTTGAGGACGCTGTGCTCATTCAGTAGTATTATATATTCCAACGAGCTCTAGTCTGAATCACTCCTGGGTCAAAATACTCTAACTAAGGAGTCTGGGTTTCTGCCTTTTTCAGCCCTGGAAAGGACAGAGGCGATCAGATCGTCCAATTATAACCTTGCGTGTACAGCTAGTCTGAGTGATTGCATAAGCTCCCTGCCTCCTTAGAAGAACAAAGGACCTTTGTGAGGCAGGTGAGCCTGGTAGGTGAATCCACCAGAATGGAGCCCCCACGGATGCTAAGGGTTCTCCACTTCCTGGACTGTGGAGAGAAGGTCACTACAATCCAGACAATAGCCCATCCTCTTACATCAGGAACAGAATGTATCTGGGCTCAAGGACCTGATTTTTATGTGATGTCAGTGTCCTACCTGGACAAGTATGTTTTTCAGGAGACCAAGGTTTGTAGCCTTTATAGATCCACACAAACCAGGCCTTTGGGAGCAAGGTGATTTGAAGCCTTAAGGGTTGTGGACTTGTTTTGGAGGCAAAAAGTCAATTTTCTTCCTTTAAAAAAAAATGATAGAGTTAGTTACAAACAACACAAGTTGGAAAGTTTGGGCTACCCTGGTCTTTTAAAAGTGGAAAATGCGGGGCGCCTGGGTGGCGCAGTCGGTTAAGCGTCTGACTTCAGCCAGGTCACGATCTCGCGGTCCGGGAGTTCGAGCCCCGCGTCGGGCTCTGGGCTGATGGCTCAGAGCCTGGAGCCTGTTTCCGATTCTGTGTCTCCCTCTCTCTCTGCCCCTCCCCCGTTCATGCTCTGTCTCTCTCTGTCCCAAAAATAAATAAACGTTGAAAAAAAATTTTTTTTAATAAATAAATAAATAAATAAATAAAAGTGGAAAATGTAATTATGCATTATGATTGGTAGATAGAGAAAAACAAATCAGAAATTTCTTGGACTGAAAAGAATTTTGAAAAAAAGAAGAGGCAGTTATCATGTATTAATAATGTTTGGTAACAGTAACTAGCATTTAGTGAGCATATGCTACATACCCAGTGCGGTGATACTAAAACCTTCAGGTGCATAGTGATTGCACCAACTTTGTCTGAGGTTAAGTGTCCAACTTTGGCTGAGGTCATGATCTCACGGTTTGTGAGTTCAAGCCCTGCATTGGGCTCTGTGCTGACAGCTCAGAGCATGGAGCCTACCTTGGATTCTATCTGTTTCTAAAGGAAGGAAGGAAGGAAGGAAGGAAGGAAGGAAGGAAGGAAGGAAAGAAAGGAGGGAGGAAGGAAGGAAAGAAGGAAGAAAGAAAGTAAGAAAGAGAAAAAGAAAGAAAGAAAGAGAAAGAAAGAAAGAAAGAAAGAAAGAAAGAAAGAAAGAAAAAAAGAAAGAAAGAAAAGAAAGAAAGAAAGAAAAAGAGAGAAAAGAAAGAAAGGGAGGGAGGAAAGAGGAAAGAAAGAAAGAAGGAAAAAGAAAGAAAGAGAAAAACGAAAAGAAAAGAAAACTTTAGGTGCATGACCTGAGTGAATCTGACAGCATCCAGAAGAGGCGGGTACCCTAAGTGACCCCTTGTCTCCTCAGTGAGAAAACCAGAACACAGAAGAATCAAGGAGACTGCCCAAGGTCACATCACAAAGCCAAAAAGGGCAGAGCAGGGATTTGGAGGCAGCCAGTCGGACTCCAGAATCCACTCCGTTATTCACTCCACCAGCCAAGCACTAGGCAGCACATTTTCTTCACATTCCATAGCCCATCAAGGGATGGATGGGACGGTGCCAGAATTATAGATGAGGAAACAGAAGCACAGATGTTAAGTAACTTGCCCCAAGGCCATACAACTGATAAAGGGAGGAGTATAAATGCAAGTAGAGGTCTGGCAGATTCCTAAACCCACATCGTGTGACTTCCCCTTCAGAAGTAGTTTATTTTACCTAAATGGCATTCCCTGCTATTAATCATGATGTTATAGCAGACAAATGTGTTAATAATCTTTGTCCCCGTAATTCTGCGTTTAGCTCAAAACTGCCTCAATTTACACACGCACACAATCTCCCCTCACCCCCTCCTCCCATTCCCCCAAACACCCCCTGTACCCCCAGGGTATCCAGTGGCCCCGCCAAGTGAAAAGGGCCTCAACCCATTTGGCAAGCTGACTAAGGAAGCCTGGATCTCCCAGAGAAACTTGCTACAAGGAAATCGCTAATTATAACCCAAATTGTATTTGACTTATGCATCTCTCCTTCACGTTGTAACACTGTAATTTAAAGAGATTGTTCCTGGCCTTTTTTTAGGGGAAGAAATTAACTACCATTTTTTTTTTTCACTAAGAAAAACAGTGGTAACCGTGGTACAGGAATGACAGGAGGTGGGTCCCGTCCCCTCCTCCCCTCTACCCATCTTGTCTTGCAAGTGGGGGCTGGGTTAGCAGTTATGCAAGGACTTGCCAGAGGTTCCAGGCACGGTCTCTGAGTGACACCCATCTCGTGGCTTTACCAAAGGGAGAGAGAACACGAAGGTGGGCAGGCTTGGAAAGAAGAGTCTCCTTGACTCTAGGAGTGATGGTTTGGAGGCGGAAGGGAAGCAAGGACATTAGTCCTTGGATTTGGGGGCCGTCTCCTGTTTTGAGCCACTGACGTTCTTGACAAAGACTAGAGGGGACCTGGTCAGGGGTTGAAAAGGAGAGTTGGAAGCATTGCCTGGATTTCAGAGCCTTGGCTGTCTCTCTTCCTGGTCCAACTATCCATGGGACCCAGAGCCCCTCACCAGCACCCCATTTTCCCTCTTCTCTCCTCCTTACTCCAGGCCTTTAGTATCAGCGTTAAGCCAGGACACAATTTGGCAAACTATCATCAATGGGTCCATACCGGCCCACTGTCTGTTTTTGTCAATAAAGTTTTATTGGAACACAGCCACACTGATTCATTCATGTGTTGTCTATGCTGCTTTGCTTTTGCAGAGCCAAGTGATTGCAACAGACGTATAACCCACTGAGCTGAAAATGCTTTCTGTTTGGCCCTCCACAGAAAAGGTTTGCTGATTCCTCATCTAGGCCAAAGTTTGCATATTGCTGGCCTGCTGGCTTTATTTAGACCTCAGGCCTGTTTTGTTGGGTTCACAAATGGAATGAACTGGCTACATGTTCATTGGGAGATTTCGCAGTATAATCTGGCTTGGATTAAAAACTGGAAAAGTTTACCGGGAGACAGCAGTGGTCTGCTAGTGTTGAGGATGCGCTGTCCCTCAAGGCTGTTTGCCATAGTGGCCACCTACAGTGTTTTACTAAGCTGACCCAGCCTTGTACGCGTTTGAGTTTGGCTAGGTCATCTGGATCTTCTGGACTATTTTTTAATAAAATATTTCCAGTTTCTCTCCTAACCAGTGAATTACATTTCTTTTATTCTTTCTCCTTCATCATACTGGCCTTCCCTGCGGAACTCTGACCAGAAAATAAATATCAGTGTAATTGTCAGAATTTAGTGAATGCCAGAGTTATATCAGAAATGTAGCATCTCTTCCTACCCCATAATACATCTGTATTCACACACACACACACACACACACACACACACACACACACACACACAGCCCCTGTTTTCTCAAGAAGCTTTGGGAAAGTTTTCTTTGATTTAAATCCAAGATGGATTACTAAGTGTTATATTCTTCTGAGGTCACGGAATGAATGTCACAATTGTTATTATTAACAGAGTAGATATTTATGGTGTTGGCCAACGTTATTCAGGTTTTAAGTTTATTAATTCTATACCAACCGAGTGGCTGGTAGGCTTAGCCCCATTTCATCAATAAGGAAAACCGAGTCCCAGAGAGGTTATGTAAACAGCCTTAGGGCGTACCATCAGAAAGTGATGGGCTTGGAACTCACCCTCAGTCCTGGCTAATGCAAAGGCACTCCTCTGTCTGATATACCATGGCACTCTTTAAAGCGTGTGGGTACCACCAGTGGAACCAACCCTTGACTGAAGTAGACAACCGATGCCCAGCTCCGGAGCCAACAAGTACAATGTACTAAGCCCCAGGGTCAATTTTTCTGTAGCGAGAACAATTGATCCCAAGAAGGGCCTCTGAAGTCTTGACTAGAGGCGCTGAAGGTCAGTTTCGGGTAAATAGTCATTGAAGAATCTTCCATTATTCTCGACAAATCTTCAGAGAATATCTTTTCCCACTAGCCTTTGCAAGCTCAGCAGGGGGAGACACTGGGGAGTGGGGAACCCCGTGTTTTCTTTTGAAAACAAGGCCTCCTCGGGTAGGAGAATACCAAGGCAGAGGGAAATCCCGGTGAACAGGGTCTAGGCTTTGTCCGACAGCTGAAGGCTAGCACAGAGCCCCACCTGTGTTGCCCAGGCATCTCAGCCTACCCTGAGACGAGCATGTGGCTCCAGGAAGCCCTACAATTTTGCACCAGCAGCTTGGTCTACAGGCTCTCTGAGGATTCACAGTGGTCTGACATTGGGGCTGAGCCCTTGATAATGACACTGTAGACACGAGGTAATTACAGATCTGTTACTTCCCAAGTCAAGCTAAGTGGACCTCTGATTATTATTCTGCATATAATAGGAGCATAACTAACACTGAAGGGAAATTGTACTTCTCTCTTTTATTAACCACTTTTATATTCCCTTGTGCACGGCTATGATGCTATGAAATCTCTTTAAATGTGATATTACTCAATATAATACAATAATAATGCACACACCGTAATGTATTGGATTACTTTGCAAACAGCCCTTCTGAAATTGAATTTCCCGTCATTTCCCTGGGCCAGCTCAGGGCTGCTGGGCTCACAGGCCCTTTCTGTGCTTGGGAGCCTGGGGTCTACCTTCACAGTCAGTTAGGTTTTCATAGATGTAAGCAATTGGTCCCCATCATCTTTATTCATGGTGAGGATGTTGGCGAGCCATGTTCCCTGGCACCTCGCGGTATATCACGGCTCAGAAGTGTGCACAATTTCTGGAACCTCAGCATAGTTTGCAAATGACCCGGGTTCAATGACATCAGAAGGGAGCTAAGCCAGATGGAAGGGATGCCTTCCGTGCTGGAATTAAATTCTGGAAGTATTTGCAAATCGCCTTTGCTGAAGATTCTGTGAGATCTTCACCCTTATTCCCAACTTCTGTTCATCTGTAAATCCTTTCATGACACCATCTCAAAGCTGCTGGTGGTGTTCCCTTTACCTCCCGCATGTGCCTTGAGACTTTACCCCTTTGACACCCAAAAATAATGTTTATTGAACTCATACAGTGTATCGAAATATGCATTAATCTATTAAGTGACATGCAACAATTTTATAAAAACTTAAATCTTTATGTTTGCCATAAAGCTATGAAGTCTCAGAGGATGCCACTGTGCCTTAGTTGTCTTTTTTATTCTTTGTGCCAAGCACAGTGCCTGGAATAAGGAAGATACTCAAGAATTGTGTGTCATTATTCATGCATGGAAATGTCTTGGGTTCCTGCTATTTGAGAGGCACAGTGTCAGGTCGTGGAGGTACAAGAGTAAATGCCAGACATGGGTTCTCCTTCAGGAAGTGACAGCCCAGTGCAAAACATAGAATATGAACCAACAAAAAACACCTGCATAATTAAATAATCACATTTGTGGAGAATACCATAAAGGAAAGGTACAGGTGTTATGCGTGGGTGCACACTTCTTCCCAACATGACAGGGATACCATGTTAGTAGCTGACATGGCCATAGTGAGAGTATTTATACCATGGAAATTGGCAATGACACAAACCAGGGCTTTTGTGGTCTTGTCATCTGTAGAGCTGGTTGGTAACCACCACACCCTTGGCAGAAACTTGGCATATTCAAATGAAGGAATGTCAGTGTAGCTGGGTTGAGGGGCAGGGAGAAGGTGGCCCAAATGAAGGTGAAGAAGTGGTCAGCAAACATTCTTACGGGACTTTGTAAGCCAAATTGAGGGTTCGCATTTTCATCCTTTGCACAGTGGGAGGCCACTGGAAGATCTTAAACAAGAGAATGGCACGATTAGGTTTTGATTTTGGGAGTGACCTGACTGTAGTGTGGAACATGGATTAGAGCGACACAGGAATGGGGTGGGGTGACTGGGGGAATGGCAGAGAGTAGTCAGTGAGCTACTGCAATGGTCTGGACAGGACAGGACGGCATGCACTCGTGTGGCCTGGGCAGTGAGTTGGCTGTAGGATGTAAGATAGCAGATAGGATGACTTCAAGTTTGGGCCTCAATAAATGCAGCTCTTATAAAGCTGAATCTTGATGGAAGTGAGGATTGTTTTCCAAAGAGTGGAAGGAATTGAGATCAAAGTGTGTGTGTGTGGGGGGGGGGGGGTACTTGTGAGACACCTAGATACAGATAAGCGTCTGTTTATCTTTAAAATGGACAGAATGATGCCTATCTCACGTGGTAGCTGGGATTCTTAAATGGATTGATTTATAAGGAATCATTTGGCATGTAGGAAACAAGCAATAAAATGTAGTTGAATCTGAATTTCTGACACATTTAATAGGTGCCCTTTTGAAAATTGGACAGCCAGACTGGAATTAATTAATAATGTTTTAGGTTTAGTCTGAAACACGGAGTTTTCTATAATTGAGTCACATTGTATATAGTGCCATTGGGAGAAGAAAATGTTTAGGCTAAATGTCCTTTGTTCTAATTCCGGTTTGGGCATTCATCTATGCAAATCACTCAGTGCAGGGCTCATATCACCAATATGGTGTCACACTACCTTGATTCAAGTCCTACATCCACCATGTCTTAACAAGTTAAGCAAGTTGCTTAATCTCCTTGAGCCTCAGTTTTTCAAACTGTAATTGTCTTAACTTACAGGGCTTTTGTGAACACAAAGTGGTTATTTCAGGCAAAGCTTTATGACTATGCCTGGCAAATAATTGGCACTCGGTCAATGGGGGCCATGATTAGGAATCACTTTGAGTCCTGGGTTTTGCATCTTTCAAAAGGACACAATAATTATCTATGACCTGACCAACTCATGGGGCAGGAGTAACTATCAAATTACCAAAGAATCTGCCACAGCTCTTTTTTTTTTTTAATGCTTATTTATTTTAGAGAGAGAGAGACAGAACATGAGCAGGGGAGGGGCAGAGAGAAAGGGAGACACAGAATCCTTAGTAGGCTCCAGGCTGTGAGCTGTTAGCACAGAGCCCTACGCAGGGCTCCCACCCACAAACTGTGAGATTGTGACCTGAGCCAAAGTCAGACACTTAACCAACTGAGCCACCCAGACACTACCACCACAGCTCTTTGTAATTTCCAGTATGCATACTTGTAAACTTCTGTTACTAGTTCAAAGTGCTATAGTCTTTTACAACATAGCCCTCAGAATGGCCATCAAGTATAGATGTAATGATGCTCTCTTTACAGATGAGGAAATTGAGGTTTGGAGAGTGGACATGACTTGATGTCTTTCCCAAGGTCACCTCACTAGTATGTGGTATGTCTGAACCCACAACTTCTCCTGATACCTTCTCTAAGGGGCTAGAAGAATGGAGAGATCACTGGGTTTGGGGTAGGGAACTAAGGAAAGATCTACCTGGTTCTGTGAGGTCCATCTGCCCTGACCTTGCCAAAGGAAGTAAGAATCAGGAGATACTGGCTTCTGACATGACTTCCCCCAGACCCTTACCTTTGTACCCACTTCAAGAGTGATGCTTGGGATTAGCAGAGACAGTGAGAGACTAGCCAGACCTCCCAGTGCAGATTTCCACTTGGACGCAGATTAGATCGTTTGGAAACTAAACTGTACATTGGAAAACAGTTCTGGATAAATTAATTTCTGTGATACATAATGCATAAGGGGAAATCCATGGTATTTTTAAACAATGGAAATGAGAGAATCTGCCTTTTGGGCATTGATCCCAATTACATTTAGTCCAGAAAACATTTATCAACACCTACTGTGTGCCAGTTCCTTGCTGGGAAACAGAGATGAGTCAGACATTGTCTGTGCCCAGGAAGGGTGAGAAATCAGTGGAGGCACCCACTAAGCCATCAGCCCTGGGTTAGACCTTGAGATCGGAAAACGAGGAGAGTCATGAGTACTTACGCCTGTCTCTTCTTGAAAGCATAATAAGGCAGATCAATAATGAAACGTCTGTGAGATACTTTACAGAAGGGACCTCCTATAGCCTTCCCAGCATCCGTGTTAGGCTGGCAAGAATGTTTCCATTCTGCAGATTAAAAAAATTGAGGCTCAGGGAAGCCTTATAACTTGCCCCAAGCCCCAGGTGCCCCATGTTACCAAGGCTGGACCCCTACCAAACACTACCTACCCTGAAGCCCCTCTATACAGCCTCTTCTGTGTCTCTGAGGGACCTTCATTTTTGCAAACTCTGGTTAATTCCATGAGTCGACTGGCTGCGTCTCTCACAGGCTCAGATGAGAGATACTTTAGATCCCACCTTTGCCCGAAGCACAGGGTGTTTCCCTTAGAAGAAGCCCCCCACCTGGAAATCCAAGGCTCCAACAGTTCACGGAAGCCCCTTTCCACCCCGACTGCTGTGCACACCCTGAGCAGAAAGATAATTCACCCTAATTATCCAAAACCCATATTTAAGGACAAGTACAAAGAACTCTAACTGAGGTTCAAAAATAAACGATTCAGCAAAACTGCACGAGGTAAATTCCCTCAGAAAGGAGAGTTTATCGCTGACGGTTCTAAAAGGGAGCCTTTACCCTTTGGTTGGCTGCAGATTCAAGTTAAAGGTACAGGCCTGCCTGTTCTCGGTGGCACCTTTCCCTTTATGCCAGTGTAGCTCCAGAAGGAGCCCTGCTGATGGCAGGATCCCCCTCTCACTGTCCCACTGTCCTGTCTCAGGTACTACTGTCTTAACATAGGGTTGGGGTTTGTCCTTTAATCCATTTCTGACATAGAGGTTTAGCGATTTATTTTCCCGAATGTTCGAAAGGGCTGGTCCATCAGAGTGGAGAGCACACAGGCTGTACTTCTCACTAACCACGTGGGCCTCAAAGACCTGACGCTTTCTCTGAGCCTCAGTTTCCCTATCCGGCAAATGGTCTTGTCGATGGCCATGAGGATTCAGTGCAATAACAGGAGTGATTCGGGGAGCTTAAGAAATCTCCTAGGTCATTCCTAGAGTAGGTGCTTGGAAAGGTGTCTCGGATGAACAATGTTTGATTTCCCACCCACACCCATGTGTGATCCCTAAGGGACAGTGTGGCTGGCTGCTTGAGGTCAGAGAGCTGGGCCTGGCGAGTGTCAGAGCGTCTTCCCTCTCTCGGGACCTGAGCTGGAGAGGAGTATGGGCACTGGGGACCCTCCCAAGGATGCCCCTCAGCCACCTAGAGCATCAGTTCCTTGTTAGACATGGTAGATGGGATTTTGATGATTGGAAACGTAAGAAAGGCTGGAACCCAGAACATTCCGAATCTACTCTGTCACCCCCTCTATCCTGTGAGGACCCAGGCCGGAGAGAGGTATGCTGGGAAGATGGCCCACAGAAGAGACCAAACAGTCCTTTCAAAATATCTAGGCAGGCAACAGATGTCCTCTGATGCAGGGACATGTGACAGACTTGGACAGTGTAACTTGTCTGCCCCAAGGCATAAGCCAGACACATAATTCTTTCCTAGATTTTCCCCTCATCTCCCACCCTGGATTGCCTAGCTCTGAAGGTCACATCCCCAATGATTTCAAGCACAGAGAAGGTAGAACTGGGTAAAGGGGACAAAACAAAAGAAAAAGAGACACAGGAAGAAAGGGAAGGCATGGAGGGGGAGGAAGAGGTAGAGAGAGAGAGACAGAGACTGGGCTCACTCCATAATTTTTTTCTTTAAAAAATAGATGATCTAGATCTAAATCTAAATCTAGAGATAGATAGAGATATATAAAGGCAGCAGGGAATCTAAGTGACATCCTTACTGACATCTGAGGCTCAATGAGCTTGCTCACTCTAGATGGAGTCCCAGTGAATGTTCCAGGTTCTGAACGATCATATTGGCAGTTGCCCTATCTTAGTAAAAGGGGTGAGCATAGGCAGATCAAGCAGAGAGCCCTCCCACATCCCTTCTGCTGGGTGCTGTACCAGCTATGCCTTCCAGTCTCCCAGGGGTGAGGTTAAAGGGGCACAGCCCCTGAGCTACGGGGTTTGTGCCTTGGGACACAGGTAGGAGGCCAGCCGGAATCCGGTGTTAACACATCCCATGGTGAGGCTTAACACGGCCGACCAGACTTATCTTCACACAAGCCTTTGCAGGCCAGTTCAGCGGCCCACTCACTGCTCACTTAGACTGCAGAGTATCAAACTCTGGGAGGCATTGGGATCTACTGGAAAGTATGATGTATCTTATAGGCCTGTTCCTGATACAATAGTGATGGCAGCAGCTGCCATTGCCAAGGACCCATCCGATGCCACTGTGCCTTTATCACGTGACCCCAAGAACCCCTTGAGAGAGCTGTCTTTCCCTTTTTCAGAGAAGACAGGTGAATCTGGGAGGGTTGAATGGTCTGTGTGCCCCCAGGAATGCAGCCGGTTGAGTATAGCCTTATGCACATCGAAATGGAGAACCGTCTCTGGAGGGTTTCTCAACACCTGTAATTTTCCGAGTACCTAATAATTGCCGCGCAGGATCTGTGTGTCCCACATTCTTTATTTCCTTCTGCCTTCTTGGTGATTCTGTGAAGCAGGAGAGAAACTCTTCATTCTGTGGAGGAGGAAAACGAGAACAGGAGAGTCCGAGCTGAACCCAAGCTGACTCCTAAGACAAGGGCTGTGTGTTTCTCGTCTCTGTCCTTGGGCGGGGGTGAAAGCAGCCTGATCAGGATTGCTGTAGGGGAGAATGACAAAGGGGAGCGAGGCCTGGAGGCAGACCAACATGTGTCCACACACTTGGTAGCCGTGTAGTCTGTTGTGTCAAATGGACCCAACTTGATGGCCTGGGTTACATAGTGCCCCTCCCCCAAAAAATTCATGTCCACCTGTCACCTCTGAAGCAACCTTGTTGGAAATAGTTTTTGCAGATATAATTGTGGAAGTTAAACGAGGGTCATACTGGGCTCGGGTGCACACTAACCCCAATGGCTGGCAGCTGTAGGGGAAGGCCAGGTGAGACACAGAGAGAGGAAGACCAAACAAGCACAGAGGCAGAGGTTGGGGTGATGCATGTACAATGCAGAGAAGGCCAGGGCACCCCAGGGCCATCAGACAGCAAGAGGCAAGGGTGGACTGTCCTCTAGTACCTTCGGACGGAGCGTGGCTCAGCCAACACCTTGATTGTGACTGTCTGACCTCCAGAACTGTGAAAGAATAGATTTATATTGTTTCAACCACTGAATTTGTGGTAATTGGTCACGGCAGCCCCAGAAAACTAATGCAGCCAAGGTATTTGCTTGTTGAATTTGTTTGCTTTATGGCACTTAACCACAACGGGCGATCATTTTCTTTGTTAGGTTGCTTATGTGGGTCTGTCAGCCACAAAGCAGCTCCAAGCTGTGTTTAGTTCATCACCCCGTGTTTCCAGAACTTTGCCCAAAGTAGCTGCTCAGGGAAAGTGTGCTGAATGAATAAATGAATGAATGAATGAATGAATGAATGAGTGAGTGAAATGGGCTGTTGTGAGGCTGAAGCAAGGTAATATCTTGGGATTGCATCAAACAGTGTTTGGGCAAGAGCAGGCATGAAAAATAAAAGTGGTTCTGATTATCATTCCAGGCAGGAATTACATTTTTCTTAGGGCCCCTCTGAATTGCAGAGAGCCAACGGGAACTGGAGTAGTTACCTGGACGGAGAGAACACAGTTAAAGGAAAGGCCGTTTCTGCCAACATTGACAGGATGGGAGCCCCCCGCCCCTTTCTTGAAACTGCAGTTCCCTTTGAGGAAAGGAGCCCACCAGTGAGAAGGGCAGGGTCCAGGCAGTGGGGGGGGGGGGGGGGGGCGGGGGAGGCAGGGTTTTGCAGCCCCCTGACCCCCTGGCTCGAGGCCAGGCCTCCACCTTCCCACTCTGCAGGAGGCTTTGATCTCATCTCCCTGCCCAACAGACACACATTAGTCGATAATTCCGGGAGACATCAAAACCCCAGCACGAGCCCTTCCTCTGCCTGCAACCTCCAGAAGTTGCAAGCCCTGCTAATGGGCCCCGGATAGGTCTGTTCTGTTTCCCAGGGCCTGGGGTACTCTGTGTCCACTCTCTGTCTGCCTCTGACCCAGTGCGTTTACAGTTAAGCCAAGTAGCCCAAATGGAAGGGATGACCTTCACAGCGACTTGATTTACCTGTGGCTGCTGTATTATTCTTCTTGGCCTTCATTTCCAGGTGGTGGCACCCAGTGGGGCGGAAAGATCATGGGCTCAGGAGCTTGAAGACTTGGTACAGGGTCCCACCTCTGCATTTTGAGGCTCTGTGACCATCAGCAAGGCATACACATCCCCTGAGTCTCTGTCTCTGCCTCTGGGAGAAGAATCAGAAATATGAGTCCCCTGCACTGCCCGACAGAACTGTTTTGAGGCTCACAGGAGAAATCAGATGTGAGCGTGCTTTAGAAATCAGGAAGTGTCATAAAAATAGAAGCAATTATTACCATTATCCCATGACTCTGAGCTCATTAAAAAAAAAAAAATTCATTACTGACCCTGTGTTACACACTGCCGATGGAGAGACAAACAAAATTCTATCCCTTATGACTTTCCTAAACTATGCAAATAAGTCCTATTCATTACAGAAAAGAGAGAAAACCCAAAAAAGCAAATAATCATCATCACCACAGTTGCCACCATCACTACATTGACCACCTGGTTGTTTATCCTCTTTGGACTGTTGCAGCGTCTTGCAAAATTTTTTATTGTCTTTTTTTTTATTGCTTATTTTTGAAAGAGAGAGACAGAGCATGAGCGGGGGAGGGGCAGAGAGAGAGGGAGACACAGAATCGGAAGCAGGCTCCAGGCTCTGAGCTGTCAGCACAGAGCCCGACGTGGGGCTCGAACTCAGGAACGGCGAGATCACGACCTGAGCCGAAGTTGGACACGTAACTGACTGAGCTACCCAGGCACCCCCAATTTTTTTTAATAAATAAAAACACAAAGATGGAACATGCCATCCTGTTTTGTGACTTGGTCTCTAATGGAAAATATCATATATATCTTTCCAAGTCATTTAACTTATTCTGATGTTTCCCCCCTCTGGTGGCTTCTTTGTGTTTTGTGGCCGGCATCGTTTGGATTGGACTGAGTGTATGTGGCCAGTCCCTTGTCGTTGGATACGTAGGTTGTTTCCCATTTTTCACTGCAGCAAATATCACTGTAATGAATTTCCTCTCGCCCACATCTTTGCACACTTCCCCGATTGTTTCTGTAGAATAAATTCCCAGAAGTAGAACTGCTGGGTCAAAGAGTAAAAATGCACATTTTTAAAGGCTTTTGATAGTCAGATAAAACTAAAAAATCACCCTCCAGAAAGATTATACCAATTTAAACTCCCAACAAGACTGCACGGGAGTGCCCTGTTTCCCGAACTCTCGCCAGAGCCGAGCATTATCTCAGAGTGATTTAAAATGCCTGAAGAAAGGAATGATAACGGTTTCTACCCAGCACTAGCTAAAACACGAGCACTGCATATTGGCTTTCAGCTTGATAAATACTTTCTTATAAGGTCATAAATATCAGCGGAACCAAAGGTTAATGTAGTGTGCAATGCTGTAAAATTCAGCAGGCAACCTGCTAGATCATAATGATGCATTAGCACCTTTCAGTATGAAGTGGGATGGCTTACAAAGTCTGTTTATAAGTGGCCACTAACTCAACAAGTGCGTAATTGTGTCAGGTGGCCCCACTGCTCCTGCAAACATAATTTATTAAGTGCACACCTTGCCTTCCATTATATGCCAAGACTGAGAAACAGAGGCGGAAGGAGGTGGGGGAGGAGAGGAAAGAAGGAAAGAAAAGGATTCATGAATCTATGTATTTCATCCCTTTCGCAAGCTAGAGATCCTTAAAAGACCAACATAATTTATTGCAAAAAAAATAAAGCAAATAATCCCTTTCATATATTAGCAGTGAACTTACCACATGGCTGGCAGCATTAGAATCAGAATCAAGGCAGGCATGAAAATAGCTGTACCATTAGCAAGCATGTGCTTCTAGAAATTAGACTTTTAAATTATTTAGCTTGTGTTTTGAAGTTTGCGATTCAGATACCTCACGTGTTCCGTTTTTTATGCAGGTGGAAACAGGTTTCATGGTTGTTTGCTATTGTTCTTGGGTTGGCTGGTAAGAAGTTGAAACAGTTACAGTGATTAATGAACAGGAAGGTTGTGTGTATTTTAAGGCAGAAGAGTAATCTGTCCTGGGAGGAGACAAAACAGGATGGATGGTATGAGCAGCCACGTGCCTGTTTGGTTTTGCTTCTTTAGTGACGGACCAAATCCCAGGCGTCAGGGACAGACTTTATACTAAGCCCGTCTTAGCGTTGACTCAGGAGTGGCGCCTTGACTCCTTTGGAATTGTGTGAGAGAACTTACTCTGTACGATGGAAATAGGCGGGACTATTCACCATGCAAAATATCCCGGAACAAACCAAATTGTTCTCTACCTTCTCCCCCTCCCAGCCACCCATCTCTCCCCCCCTGCACACACACACACACACACACACACACACACACACACACACCACTTAGTTTTTTTCAAACAGCCTTTAAATCTGGTGCTGAACATTGGGAATAGAGAGGTGAGTGAAGCACAGCCCACAGCCTCCAGAGCCTTAGCCCAGTCTCATGGCGTAGAGCAATGCCACGGCAGACACGTTCACCGGGGCAGTGAGCGGGGTGCTCACAGTGGGAGCTCATGGTAAGGCACCAGGGACTGCTCTCCAGCCATAGTTGCTGCTTCCGTTCATCCCTATTTCCCACGTCTGATGCATCACAAGGAGAGCAGACTCGTTGCTCCCGCGTGTAACGCCACCACGTTCGTCTCGATGGTGAGTCATCAGCCCGGCAGCAGACTGGCAGAAAGCAGAGAGGCCATCCAGGCATGATAGCACTTTTGTGCCACACTGTTAACTAGAAACCCACTTAATTCTGCGTTAATGATGAGTGAAGTATTTACTATTAACAATCCACATTTATGGGTTCTGGAAGTATGTTGAATGAGACCAAGAAGCTGCTGCCATCACAGAGCTTGCATTCCAGGAGGCTGAACAAACGCATCAAAGTACTTGCTAGTTTTGCAGGTGACACGAGAGAAACACACAAGAGCCGTGCTGCATCATGTGGGGTGGGCAGGGAGAATGCTCTGAGGAGGTGATATTTAAGCTGATGACTAAGGATGACAAGGATCCAGTTATGGCAAACAGCGGAAGGAAGAGGTGCCAGGGAGGGGAGCCCACGTATGCAAAGGCCTTGAGGTGGGAAAGCCCCTGATGGTTTTGGGAGAATGAAAGCAGAGAGCTGAGGCTGTAAGACGTTCTAGAAATGAAATTGTAAAGGCAGGTCCTTGCTAGCCAAGCCAGGAGTTCAGATTTAATTCCAAGAGCAAGAGGAAGCTCCATGAGAGTTCTGAAACAATCAGGGTACCGCTTTCTTGGGTGGACCCCTCCCGAGTTTGTGTTTCCTTTCTTTCTTTCTTTCTTTCTTTCTTTCTTTCTTTCTTTCTTTCTTTCTTTCCTTCTCTCTCTTTCTTCTTTCCTTCCTTTCTTTTTTTTCTCTTTCTTTTCTTTCTTTTCTTCCTTCCTTCCTTCTTCTTTCCTTTCTTTTTGGTTGTTCTAGAGACTACCCTTAAGTGTCAGGGTAAACAAGTGATTTCTGGGACTCCCCCATCCATGAAGGTTAATTTGGCGACACAAATATCTGCTCCCAGGCTAGGGAGATGGCTCTCGTGATGCCCAGAGGGTGGGCTTTATGATCTGAGAGCACTTGGAATGTTTGCAGCGGCAAAGCCACATCGTCCCATCGAATGTCTCTTTCATTTTTAATGAGGAGCCTGGAGGCACTGTATAAATAAAACGGCCGAATTATTAAATTATCACTCTACAGGGCATCTTATATTAGTCCTAATTAAATGATGCTTTTCATATTAACAAACAGTGCTCAAAAAAGGATTCCAATTTTTAATCCTGACCTAACAGAAGTAGGAAGCCCTAGAAATTTCTAGAACATGCACAATGCCCCCGGACTCACTGGAGGGCACAGATGGTGAGTTTTCAGATGTCATTCTGCATTTGAACATTCCTGGTAACCACAGTGACTGTCCCCTTCACCCAGACGCAGACATCCACATTCATCCACACAAGAAATACTTCCAGGATTTCCGCCCCCTTAACCCTTGTGGGGTAACAGGGGCTGGACTTACATTCCCACCTCAACCAACTGAAAAAAGTGCTCCACAGATAAGGAGCAATGAATTTAGGTTTTGGACCACAAGGAGCACCAAGAGAAGGGAGAAAAATGAGATGAGCCCAATAGTGGCCCCAGACCACTACATGCAGAGGGTTTCCAAGTCCTAAGGCAAGTAGGGGGAACCCAGATAAGGACTATTTAGGGTACCAGACCCTAGATTCTGGGGACACAGTGGCGACTGACACCAGCAAGACCTCCAACCTGCTGAGCTTACATCATCATATGGGGGGGAGACAGTCGATAAGTAACTACATACATGGGGTAATTTCAGCTAGGTCAATGAGGTGTTTGAAGACACTGGCCAGAGCCAGTTGTGAGCATTGCTTTCCCATCAGTGTTTTCTGTGACATCATGTCTATAGCTTGAAATCAGCCGCGGTGAGAGTATTTGCACCACAAAGTTGGCAAGGCTTGTGTATTATTGTTGCTTTGGAGAGTTTCCTTACCAACTTACTCTTCAGACAATGTGGTCAGGGAAGGCTTTGTAAGGGAGAACCGTTTCTGTTGAGACATGAGGATGAAGAGCCATTCATTCATGGGCAAACCCTTGAGGGAATGTTTCAGCGGAGGAAATAGCATGTGCAAAGGCCCTGTGCCTCCATATTCCATTCTTCCACCCTCTCTGATGTTCGGGGAAGAAGTGTCTCCCTTCCCTACAATCCCTTGATGAGATTTCATCCACTTCTGTATATTAACCATATAATCTTCCCTCCCCTTTAAACTCCCATGTCAGCACAGTAGAGAATATCTTTATGGCGTTATTATGGCTGGATCCTTATGCTCTATTTTCGGATCTTCTCCACTCTGAGTCTGTACCTTTTTTTTTTTCCATAGTGGAATTTTACTACTTATTCCCAAGAATGATTCTTTAGTCCCTTGTCTGTGAGAACGTGATATTCTTTTACAGTTAGAGGAGATTTAAAAACAAAAACCAAAACAAGAATATTTCTTTAACATCTACAGGTGTAGGATTTAAGCATTGAAAGGTAGAAGATTTCAGAATACATTTTTCAGAAGCATTTTCTGAAGCCCCAGGGTGTCTTCAGAGAAAGTGCAGGGCTGGGATTCAGGGCATGGCCTTGGCAAGACCAATGGCCTGAGTAACCAGCAGGTCATTGTTAATTGATAACGATGCTTTTTTATGGCACAATCTGAACTAAACCTCAACTCGATTCTTAATATGCACCGCAGAAGCAGAGAGGAGAAATCCATAGTTCATGACCCATAAGATTTATGTCTCGAGCATTTCCAAGGCCCCATCTCTTTGTTTTCTTTTGTGTTCATGTGACCTGTTCACCGCTCTCAAATATCCTCTGACATATGCCCTCTGTCCTCTCACTAAGCAAATGAGATATTTCAGTACAAGCAAGACCCTCCCCTCTTTCCTTCCTTCCTTGCTTGCTTCCTTCCTTTTTTGTTTCTGAATTTTCCAATGTCGACAATTTTGTAAATAACAGCTTTTGAATAACAACTAAATATGAAAGTTAGATTTACAGGCCCCCAGGCGATGCTGAACCCTGTTGGGAAGGAAGAAAAGGGTGGCAGGAGTCACTAATCCAGCGAAGATCTCCAAGTGGCCAGGACCTCGGGGTTAGGATGCATAGCTCATTTAGGAAGGTGCTGTTGGGAGTCTGCCTGGATGCAGCTGTGTCCTAAGCCCCAGCTGCAAGGACATTCTTACCGCAGAATGGAGGGAGCTTCCTCCGTCCACATGTTGGGACAACCACAACCCAGCTTTGGTGGACCCCTGAGCAAGGAGGCTGGTTCTAGAGGACAAGAAGAGACAAGGTTTCTCATAGATGGTGACCTCCATACTCAGTGGCCGTCCAGACCGTCCACCTGGGGGCTCTTCTGGAAGAGTCCGCTTCTGCTCAGAAGTCATCACTGTATGCCAGGCTCTGCACCAGGCACTGGGGACAAAGAGTAAAAGACCCAGACCCTATCCTTTCAGAGGTCACAGTTTAGTGATAGGCAAAGTGACAGATAGTTTCAATTCAACATAATATTTTGTAGGATAAGGCTAGAGAAGCAAAGCCACCAGCAAAGTGACCACACAGCATCATCATACCAGGAACATCTAATCACCAACGGTTATCTTCCAGGCACTGTACTAAATGCTTTCTATGCATGATTTTCTTCCCTCGCAGCAAGCCTGGGTCTTATGTACTCTTCTGTAAAAGTCAATTTCACTGATTAGCGGCCTGAGCACAGAGAGGTTAGCTAATACACTCATGGTTGCACAGCAGGGATACAGAAAAAATCTGAACTAAGAAATTCAAGTTCTTGAGCTCAGCTTCTGAATTATGAGCTATTGGAACATGTAGCCTGAGGAACACGTTTAGCCTGTCTGTGTCTCATCAAAAATAGAAGGGTGCTCACAGCATACCAGCTCTGGAGGTAAGCAGCTGATTTTGGATGTCAGTGTATTCGGACGAGGGATTCAGGCACCTTTAGGCCCCACCCTTTTTAAGCCAAGCACCTAACACACACCTTAACGAGCCCCGATTTGGGACAATTTTTATGGTTGCAGAGTGCTTTTATTTTGTTTCATTTTCTTATGCAAAGCCAGAGGCCTGACATCAAACTGGTAATTTTGGCCACATTATCACCGTGTTGTAACCAGGCAAGCTTATTAGTTCAGACAATTAAGAAAATACAAGTGGAAAATACTTGGCTATTAGGGAGAAAGGAGTAACATAAATCCAAGATGTTGGGACAATTAGCATTTCCAGCAATAAAAATCAAGTGGAACACTAAGGAAATGAATATTATGCTTATTATTTAGCACTAACATAGCATTTTGTATTTATAAAATGCCTGATAATTGTTTTTGGCCATTTCTTTTGGTAACACTCTGATAAAGGACATTTGCTATTCTCAGGGGTGGCGTAAGGGGGGTTTAAGTGAGAGCCCATTAAATTACAATTCAAGTAATCTTCCCATCCTCTTCTTCTCAACTCAGATTTAAGTAGAGAAAGAAAACACCCAGAAATCCTGCTAAAATGTAAGTCATTTTATCTCCCTCCTTTGTTAAAAGCCCTCTAGTGGCTCACCCATTTCTCTCAGAGTAGAAGCCAAAATCCTCCCATAAATGCAACTTGATATCCAAGATTGGATTCTGCAACAGAAAAAGGACATTAGTGGAAAAAACTGGGAAAATTTGAATAAAGTCTGTAGTTAATAATATGTGAATGTTAACTCCTTAGTTTGGATGAATACACAGGGTTAGGTAAGATGTTAACTTTAGAGAAAGCTGGATGAGCTGGATTGCTTTCTTTGCAACATCTCTGTAAATCTAAATATATTTCAAAAGTTATAAAGCTATTTTTTTAAAGCCAAAGTTCCTGCAGTAGTCTGGAAGGCCTTATTACATGACACTTCGTTATACATGTGACATCATCTCCTATCTGCTTCCCTGTGATCACTCTGCACTGGACTCACTCTTCCTCATGTTTCTACCTCAGGACCTTTGCACAGTCTGTCCCTGTGTCTGGACTATTCTTGCCTGACCTGTCCTCATGGCTCAACAGTCTTTGTCAAATTTTGACTCAAATGTCACCTTCTCCAAAACCATTGACTAAACATTTCAAACCCTCCCTAGCACCCCAATCCTCATATTCAGTGCTTTGTCTCATAGTGCTTACATTTCAACATACTCTGCCATGTTCTATTTACTGTAGTATTGCTTATCAGTTTCTCCCCCACTGGAAGATAAGTTCCTTGAGGAGGAATTTTTGTCTGTTTTCTCCATTATCCGTTTCTAGCATCAAGAATTGTACCTAGCCCTTACACTTAGTGAATATTTGTTGAACCTCGCTATGAAATTCTGAACTAAAAGAAAAATGTAACACTTGCTTATTGCTTTGCTTACTAGGGCACTATGGTAAGCACTTAAATATGTACTTCGATAGAATTTTCATGACATCCTACAAGTTAAGTATTATTACTACTGTTTATGAAGCTCAGGTTTTTCCCAGGGTCACGAAGCTCTTCATCCAGATATCAGAGCCAGGATTCAAACCTGTCTCTCTATGCTGCTTCTGGTCCTGTTTCTCTGACCCTATCCTGTCTGTCAAAATCTCAGTTTCCCTCCTATCATTAAAACCATGGTACTTAGAGATCAGAAATAGCCTAACTCATGGAGTCAGTTGTTCATATAATTCAGCCTTCTTTCTCAGGTGTAATATCACCCAGGATAAATATATGGAACATATTATTTCCCTCAAAGGTCACAGATAACTCTGGAATATTGTGAGCTTTTCATAAGTAATCTAATATGGAACTTTGACCTTCAGTTTCTCCTTCATGAGCCTGATTTTGCTTTCAACCTCAACAATCTCTTGTGGATACAAAGTTTCATTCCTAAGAAGGAAAGGACACTGGTTTACAAGCTCCAGGCCTTAGCTCTGGGACCTCTTCTCATATGTACTAGCTCTATGGGCCTCCTCTTGAGCTTTGTTTTCCTCATCTGTAAAATGGCATATTTGCAGCACCAGCTTCATAGAAGTGTCATGAGGGTACGTGATGGGATCAACGTGAAGTAGTTTGTAAGTTCAATATATTTTATGTATCCGCATTTTCTATTACTGTTTGCATATAGTTGTTGAGATGAAGAAGTTGAAATGGATATCAAGGTTTATTTGGTTTTTTCTTCCTAGAACCTTCTTAGCTTCAGATTACTAAATTAGTGTAACACCCATCAACTGCTTCCATGAGTTCAAGGGATTTCTCCCAAATGTCTCTGTTAACAACACCTAAAAATCATCATCATTATCATCACCACCACCGTCACCATCACCACCATGGTCATCATCAAACACATGTTATTTACTAAACAATTACTAGGAGTCAGGCTCAAGGCTACATCCTAATAATATTATACTTCACTCTTGTTTACCATGAACCTGCAAAGCGAGGGTTGAAAACTCATTTGACAGATGTGGGAACTGGTGTTTCAGGGAGGTTAACTAATTTTCCCAGCATCACACAGAAGTCCTGAGACCGGGTCTGGAACCTAGGTATCCTTTAGTTTATAATCTAGCCCTTTGTCCACACCTGGCCCTACCTTCTTGCCAAGAAGAGTTTTAGAGCCACTGGCAAAATGACCAGAAGACAACATCTCTTGTGGGGAGATGGCTTTTCTCAAGCTTTGTCAGCATTTTCTTAAACTGTGGCCCAGACCCTACTTTTATTCAAATAGCCTGGTATGGGCTTGTTACAAATGAATATTGCTGGCTCTAGCCAGTGATGTGCTGGTAGGTGTTTAACAACCTGCTTGGGGTTGAGGAGGTAGGACGGGAGGTGTTCAGGAGCCTGAGGTGAAGCATTTGCCGATTTCCATGGTGGAAATACTCCCACCCTGGTCCTGTTCGAGCTACCAGTGCCTCGTCACTGAACACAGAGTTGGCAAAAGACATACAGGAGAACGCTGTTTTATGGTATCTCGGCCATTCAGGTACAAAAGCCAGAAAAACCATATAGATAATAGTAAAATGTACCAAGAGAATTGGGAAGCAATGCGCTTTGAGTATTTATTACGTATTTTATTTAATTGTGGGTTTATGTTATGTAATTTTTATTAAAGGCCATATTTAACAATAGGCTCAAAAAATACCTGAGAAATAAACATCCCAGACACCTCCCTGTCTCTACTCCAAGCTGATGAAGAGGGCACTGAAAAGGTTAGAACCCTGGCATCCGCATTTCTTTTTTTATTATTTTTTTAATGTTTATTTTTGAGAAACAAAGAACAAGCAGGGGAGGGGCAGACAGAGAGGGAGACACAGAATCCGAAGCGGGCTCCAGGCTGAGCTGTCAGCACAGAGCCCTGACACAGGGCTTGAACCCGCGAATCCTGAGAGCATGACCTGAGCTGAAGTCAGAGGCTTACCAGACTGAGCCACACAGGCACCCCTAGAATCTGCATTTCTAAAGAGCTCCCCCCCGCATGATCCTGGTGCACACTCAAATTACTGAGCCAGCGCCTTTAGCCTTTTCTTAGAGCACATTTGAAGTAAGTGTATGAAAGTAACATATAATATGATAAGCATCTAAAAAATGTAGATGGGATTCATATTCCAGGCAAATGCTCATGGGCAGCTATGCTAAATGAACTCCACTGTTACTCATCTTAAAAGGTTTCTTGAAAAACTGAATAAAAATATTCCAAAGTTTTATTTTATTTTACCTTCAATGAAGCATGGTTGCTCCATGTTGAAGAATAAGGCAGTAATCCTATTTCCCTGGCAGCCAGCACAGGAGGACGGTTCAGAGGCCCTTCCTGAAAGGCTTACGCAAAGATAACAAAATGCCAGGAAAAGCTGCAGGGCAGGGCTGAATGGAAAAGGAGGCTTGTAATCTCAAATTCAATATAAAAGATCGAAAGCATCAAATAATCAGTCAGCAGTGAGCCTCCCCATCAGAATGTTCCATCTGCCTTGGAATTCAACTTTGTGATTGTATTATGATGTATACATTATACATCTCTCTCTCTCTCTCTCCATATATATAACTTCCTAGAAAAAGCTAGGCACATCTGAGGTCCCATAAGGAAGTCTTGCTTGACTTTTAGAAGAGAAACTCATCTGAAACATCACCTCCCTTTACCCCACCCCCACCCAATCCACCTTAAAACCAGCAAAGTCTCTTTTCTAGACACAAGTTTTAATCAGAGAGAAAGGCATGCCCCCCAAATCAAGAGCACTCCAGGAGCTATGTACAAACCCTGATACACAAGAGAGAGCCAACCCAAGGCTTGCAATTTGCCCTCTAAACAGTGATTCTGCTTTTGGAAGGTGGACATGGAGGGAAGTTAAAGAATTTCCATGACTAATGTTTACTGAGTGCTCAGGAAATGCCTTAAGCCATTGGTAAGCACTTTGCCTGCTTTAGGGTTTTAATCCTCCCCCTGTCCCTTGGTTCTTTTCCAGTCACATTGAAGGTAGTCAATCAATAGCCTTTGAATGAATGATTTCACAAATCCCCATTTTAAAGCCAGGGGAGGTAAGGTATCAAGGGGTAGAGTCACATGTCCAATATCAACCACACTTGGTTTCTCCTCATTGCAGACACGTAAACTCGCACTGTTGCCTACCCAGGGTAAAAAGGGGTGGCCATGAGGGTGTTAGAGCACATCAGGGTCACCCCTGAGGATTATTAAAACGATTCATCTTGGGTCTACAGTTACAAGTGGTTACTTTGGGAGTGGGGACCGGAAGTCTGCATTTGCAGCAAGCTTCCCCAGGTGACTTAAAGGTGACCTGAAGGGTGTACCTGGAGATAGACTGAGGTAGCATCCACAGAGCTCTCTGCACCTCCACCTGGACCCAAGTGTGTTTGCCTTTCAGACCACAAAACCTGCGTCTTGCTAAGGTGACCAAGAACCCCTTACCAAGGTAGGGCCCCTCGCTCAACCCACCCTCCTGAATCTCGGAGTCTTGGCTTTGAGACCTGATGGGTACCTGCAAGACCACCAAAACCAGGGCCTTCATTTCTTTGGGTGCAGTAAATCTCCTCCAAGAAACAGGACACAGTGAGAAATCGGTGGGAGTTGTCCTTGAATCCACATCTGCTGAAGTGTAGGGCCTCCACTAAGAGTCTTTCTGGTTGCCAGACTGATGTCATCAGACATCAGATACTGTCACCTGCCATGTGAGCCAACCTTGCTTTTTAAGTAGCATAACCAAGAAAAATGGAAATGATGGACTCCAGATACACAGCACTTTGAAGTGGCCAAAGCACTTTCTGGGGCAGAATCCCCTCTGTTTCTCTGGGATCCGAAAGGGAGCTGCATTGTTGTTCCTCTCCCACAGGTGAAGAAAGGGGCACTCTGACAGGATGTCACCCACCGTCATGGCTATCATCCATATCTGACCACTTCAAGTCTTACCTCTCCTTATTGGAGCCTTGAATGACACAATTAGATGAGAAAGAGCCCAGGACTGGTTAGATATTTCTCTTTCTTCATTTTAAGAGTTGGACTTTTAGACCTGTGAGCCCCGCTAATACACAATTGCCAAGATGAATAAGACTGTCCAAGCAGTTTTCCATATTCCCCTCTTGTTGAATTATGTTTCCGAAGGTCCTTCAGTAAGAGAACTCACCCATTGTGCGTCAATTGTGTCATGCCTTATTTTTGTCCCCTGCCATACCAGGAGATCCCACAGGCTCTGGGTATGTCTTCTTCATGCTTTAAGCCTCACTTCTAACAAATGTCCTTTATACAGGCGGGAGCTCTTTAAATGCCAGCCAAATAGAACAGTGTAGACCAGAGTACTGACCATCAAACAGTGTAGACCAGAGTACTGACCATCATCCATCATGCCCAACTATGGCCCACTGCCTTTTTTTTTTTTTTTTTTTTTTTGGTAAATAAAATTTTATTGGAACATGTCATGTTCATTTGTTTAGATACTGCCTGTGGCTGTTTTCCCATGCAACAGAGACAGTATGGCCCACAAAGTCACACTATTTTCCATATGGCATTTTTAAGAAAAAAAAATGTGCTGTCTAGGTAAAGAGCAAACTGGAGAGGAGTTGAAGTCATTTCTATTTTCAGAGTATATTTCTTAGTATTTCCATCTCTTAGAATATATTTACACTCCTCCCCACCCACCAGTGCAGGAAAAATTAGCCCACTGATGAATAGAATCTGGAACTCAGAAGTAATCCGAACCATGTCAGTTTTCAGAAATTGTGTACTTTATGTGACAGGATTCTTTGACTGTCAAATGCAGGAGAATAGACATATCAATATTCCGAAGAATGATATGTATACATGTCTCTGGGTATACTGGAGAAACCCCAGTACACCCAGAGCAAACCCCTCACAGTGCTTGTGTCTTTGTTCAAAGCATTTATACAAAGAAAGAAGTAATTAGTAAGGAAAATCCTGGGATTTTAGCTGAGATCAGTTCCATCTTAAATTCATCACCGAGTTTCTGCAACCGTTCAGCAATTTTCTTAGGTCTGGAAAATTTGCATAATGTATAGATTTGCCATTTGGTTAAATTAAATCTTGCATAATACGTTGGGAGGGGACATCTTTGAGCTGGGTGGATTTGAGGATTCAGTGCAAGATATCAACATTTTTCCTTTTTAAATCGATATTTAAATTGGCCTTGATTTCTGAGTGGGATGGGTTTACGAAAACCAGGAGGCTAGGGCTGGGGTGAGGGTAGAGCTTCAAGAGAGTCACTCCTGGGGAGGGAGAGCGGGCTGCCAGCACGAAGGGGAGTTCGCCAGCTCCTTCCGGTGGATGCTCACTGAGCTGGAGAAATAGAAGACTCGTCCTGATGATGCCATCAAAGCAGAAGGCAGTGCGGAGTTCTTGGGAGAACTTGATGTGTTCCTTAAATTAGTTGGGTGCAGTGAGGTCATGAACGTAGAGACTTGTGCCTGCTTCTTATCTGGGGAGTTATTACCGTGGAGGCTCCCTGGCATAGTCCCAAACGACAGGATGGGAGAGAACTGTCATGGAGAATGTGTTAGGACACCTGCCATCTGCCCTGGCTCTTGGGAGAGCCTAGAGGTCAGAGGACAGGGAAGGAGTTTTCAGGATGCTCAGAAAACCAGTGCTGACAGAGGGACCCCCATCTGAAAGGAGAGTGGGCAGCTTGCTGGCCGACCTTGACGATACATTGCCTTCTGCAGCAATGGAGGGCGAAGGATTGGCAATTCACCACCCCCAAGCAACCCAAGCATACCTACACCTCAGGCTCCCCCACACCCACAGAAGCCCCCAGTGGCCCACGAGTTCCAGCAGAATGAGAGAGAGAGCAGAGACAGGCACTTGCTACTGATCACCAAGAGGGATCTTGTTTCATTGGGTGCCCTCTGCCCCCTTAGTCTCTTCCCCCAAACCCCAACTCCAAAAGAGAAAGACCTAAGAGCAGAATGAGGAAGAAGATCCCAGAGGCAGCTCCCCCCAGCAGACAGAGCCAAGTGCTGGATAGTAGGGGCAAAGAAGCAGGAAATGTCCCCTGCTTGAGGCAGGTCCATCATGACACAGGTCTATGAGGACACGGGTCTGGAGTAACAGGAAGAGAATTTGAATCCTACTGACTTTGGAAGCTTTAAAATGGATTGGCCTGAGGTATTTTTTAAGTGTATTCATATATTTTGAGAGAGAGAGGGGGAGAAAGCATGAGCAGGGGAGGGGCAGAGAGGGAGAGAGAGAGAATCCCAAGCAGGTTCACACTGTCAGTGCGGAGCCCAATGCAGGGCTTAATGTCATGAACCGTGAGATCGCGACCTGAGCTGAAATCAAGAGTCAGACGCTTAACGGACTGAGCTCCCCAGGTGCCCCTGGTCTGAGTTTTTAATAACCACATGGCCAGAAAGCTGTTGCATCGTCTTTAGATGTCATTAAGGGATTTGACTCGGGAAGTGTGGTGCCTGGGCTCTCAACCATTCTCCCACACCACCAACTATGTACTGACTGAGCATCTTGAAGCAGCTCTTAGCCCCTCTGAACAGCCATTCCTTTATCATAAAATGGGGACAAATGATAGAATCTTCTTTTCTGAGTCATCAGGTGATGCAATGAAATACAATGTATGCAAAGAGCTTAGCAGAGTGCTAATCATGTGACCAATGTTTATTAAATGGCTATCAGATGTCAAGCACTATTCTAGATGTTAATCATCATCACACTTAAGGGCCAGGAAGGGCACTTAGATATATTGACTCACCTGTGCAATGCTAATAATATTTCTATTTTCTAGATCAAGGAAACAAGGCCCAGAGAGGTTAAGTAACTTGTTCAAAGTTACACAGCTAGGAAGTGGTAAAGCTAGAATTCAAACCCAGATCACTCATTCCAGAGTCTACAAATGTTTATTGTTATTGTTATTAGTAGTGGTAGTTATTTTCAATTCCTTGTTTCTGGAACTAAAAACTGAAACTTTGAACATGGAGAAGGAAAGAAAGAGCTCTTTCTGGAGTCTTATGACTCCTGTCCACTGAGAAGTAGACACCAGCTCCCAAATGTACACACATACACACACACACACACACACACACAGACACACACACAAATATATATATATATATATATATATATATATATATATATATATATATATATGTAGTAGGTGCTCAATAAATCTATTTTGAATGACTGGATGAGAAAACAGCTGGTTTCAAGCCCATTGAAACTCCTTTCTCTCCCCAGGACAAAACATGTCACATTCCCAGGTATTCGCAGGCTCTGCTTTAATGACACTACTGTAGACTGAATTGTGTCCCCTCCCCTTTATGCTGAAGCCTTAAGCCCCCACGTGATGGTATTTGGAGGTGTGGACTTTGGGAAGTAATTAGGGTTAGATGAAGTCATGAGGGCAGGGTCCTCCCGTGGGAATCTGTCCTTATAGGAAGAAGAAGAGAGAGACAGCATTCTCCCTCCACCAGGAGAGGACATAGGGAGATTATAAGCCAGAAAGAGAGACCTCACCAGCAGCCAAATATGCTGATGCCTTGATCTTGGACTTCCCAACCTCCAGAACCGGGAGAAGTAAATGACTGTGGTTGAAGCCACCTGGTCCATGGGGTTTTGTTACAGCAGCTCGAGTGTACTTATACAGACACCTATGCAGCCCATCGCCTTTACTGAGGTGTTAAACACTTGGCCCCTTGAATGCTCATCCTATACTTTCAAAGGGTGAAAAAAAAAAAGAGCAAGAGAATTTGGAGTCAGCCCTTCTGTGTCCCACAGGGCTTCTGCTTTCTGAAGAATTTCATCATTCCAGCAAAGCATTGAATTTATTCGGGTTGAGGGAAATGTGATGAGTTTCTTAAATCTGTGTCACCTGGCTGTGGAATCCGCCCTGCCGAGCTAGGAAGGAGGCATTAACTACATCCAAAGCTGTGTGATTAACTTATTTGTTTGCCTACAGAGCTAAAATGAAAAATCAGGAAGCTGAGTGAATCTGCACGAGCCCCGTTTTGAAGTAGGATTGTGAGAAAACCCGAGACGTGGGTTTTAATTCACATTCCCTGGGCTTACCATTATTATTATTTTTAATGGAAAATAACTTCACACAATCTTGCTTCGTTTTAAATGGAGAATGTGCAATATTGTCTAACGCAGGGTATGAAGTTGATTTAGTATGCATGATTTTCTCCCCCTCCCCATCCAGGACTTTGGTTCTTTGTACACATTCAATATCGTTACATTTTTTGCTTAGAACATATATATTTTCCCCCTGAACTTTTCTCGATTGCTTTTTTATCAGGTTTACAAATCAAATCAAATAGGTATATTGCAGAGCTCTGTGATACCATTTTCTGAGCTTATAGTACAATGTATTGAATTATGCCACTCCAGCCTTTCTTTTGCTATTCTCTCCAGATTGAGAGAGAGGGACTGTGGACCCTGTAAATTCACTTGGTGCCCAGCATTACTGGCTAAATCAAGACCACTATTCAGGCTGTAAGAAGAGACAGAGCAAGTGTTCGTTACACAAATCAATTTGGTCCAAAGTACATCGCAGTGGGTACTCAACCATCGCTCACATAATATTGTCAACTTAATCAAATAATGCCTCGAAGACACTCACAGGCTTTTCTCTCTGAGAAATAACTTGATTGGTGGAGGAGGAAGAAGCAGCTGGCTATTCAAAAGGACACTTTTTATTTATCACTGTAAAGCACTTTGGGCATGGAGGGGAGGAAGCCCGCAGGATAGGGGAGATGCTGGATATTCATTAGGCTGTACGGGGGTTGGGGGGGGAGTTGTGCTCGTTAGCATCCTGGCTTGGGTGCTGGGTTTTGACACGCTCATGGCAGAATTGGGGATGCTCATGGAGACAAAAGAAGCTGGGCCCCAAGAGGTGTTCTGGAATGACACAATAAATATTTGCTGGCACAGTAAAGGGCTTCAAAAATGATTCAGTGTAGTGTTTGTCTTTGGGATGTTCATGTTCTAGTAGCACAGACAGGTAAGTAATCTGATAATAAGGAACATACATGGTCGATAAGAGCTCACCAGAGGGGAGCACAGGACTCTAGGGGCTCGGAGGAGGCATCTGAAGCCACCTGGTTTGGTTTGATTTTGGCCAACTGGTTGAGACAGAGCCCTGTTCACAGAGCTCATCACTCTGGTTCGAGCCCAGACAGAGAGCTCAGGCAGTTAGACCTCCAGCGAATCTTCACTCCTCTATGCAAGTGCTTAGCAGTTGCCCTCTGGGGCTGGGCTGTCTTTAGACTTTCCATAGCACCTTCCTCTTGGCCTTGACAAGCCATTGGGGTCTGGAATATGGAGTCCAGCAAATGGACTTAGATATCTTAGGTTCCATCCTGGCTCTGCCATCTCCTAGCTGTGTAATTTTGGACAGGTAACTTAACCTCTCTGAGCTTCAGTTTTTCAAACTGTTATGGTGATCAGTGGGATAAGGTATGAAAAATGCCTAGCAAGATGCCAGGGTCACAGTAGGACCTCAGCACAGTTTTATATTTAGTACCCATCCCATTACCCGACCCATTAGCTGATTCCACACTAGGCTCATAAGCAATCAGGCATTGGTAGTATTCAGCATCAGATGTCTCAACTCAGGGGAGAGTGGAATGCCCTCGCACAGCACTGGTCCTGATCCAGGGATCCGTGGATATCTGTGCACCCTTCAGGGAGTCTGTGAACTCTGTATTCAGGGATTAGGATATTAATATTTCGAAGGGGGCATTATTCTGCCAGCTGGAGGTATCTGTTGAGCCATGGCTGGTATGACTGAGGAACTGAATTTTTAATTAGGCTCAACTGTAATTAAAATTTAGACACTGACACTTGATTCCATTATTAAAAGCCTTTTAGGTGTGTTTTGAAAATCTTGGCTATTCAACTGCCAATTTTTCAAAGTCTAAATATAGATGAGGTATTTCTAACGAAAATGCAGTGTCCATATTGAGATGATGAGCTGTAGTACAAATTATTTGAACATCTCAGAGACTCAGAAAAACAAGAATGTAAAATATCATTTACATTAATTACACGCTGAAATAATAGTTTTGGTAAATTGGATTAAGATAAATATACCCTTAAAGTTAATTCCACATATTTCTTTTTCCTGTTTAGACACGTGGCTTCTAGAAACTTTAAGATTTTGTATGTGACTCCTATTTTATTTTGTTGAATGACTGCTCTAAAGTGTGTGATCACTGTCTCTGAACCGTATCTAGTCTTATGTGATGAGTGCATGAGTTTTTAATTTCCATCGTGCAGGGGAAGAAAATAATTTTCTTTGTATTCTTCTAGGTTCTTGGCTGAAACACCCTGTGGTAAAAGAGACAAACAGGAATTTAATAACATGTCTACCTTCTGTAGACAGGGTACCTACCCAAGAAAACCAAGTAACTCCCTGGCATGGCCCAAGCCACCAGCTTAAACATCATCTCCAGCTGAAGACAAAAGATGTTGGGAGGCCAGGGGAGCCAGCAATGGGGAGGTTATTAGGAAAACACGGTAAATAAGGGTGAGGTGGTTATGCAGATTTAGGTCCTTGACTTATCCTTTGAAGAGAGTTTCTAGAGATTTAGTTACTTTCTCTTCCTGGTGCCTCCTGAGAGGAAGACACCCCTATAAATGGAGAATTTCCTTATAAATGTGAATGTCTCTTACAAAGGGGTATTTTCTACTGTTTTTGGAGCTTCTCCTGTGTCTGCTCTTTCTCAAAAATAATTGTCCTGAAATAACCCTTGTGCCAAAGAGGCGTATTTTGGGGTGGCAAAATATAATTCGGTACAGTTCTTGTTTTCTTAGGGTTAACGCCCTTACTGCAGGCACTCAGCACTGTGCTTCAAAGTCTCTGATTTCTCTCCGAGTTCTGATTTCTGCTGACAACTTCACCACATCTTACTCATCCGCCCTTGTGATGGTCACCTATGTTGCCTCCACATAGGTGGTGGTGGAACCTTTTATCCTTACTTGAATCTGAGGAGACAGGCCCAGAAGGGTTTAAGGAGCTCGGCTCCTATGTGACAGAACTGGAGTTTAGCTCAGGGATGCCCAGCTACAAATGTCCTCGGCCTGCGTTACCACCAGGTACCTGGTCACCCGGGGGAGATAGCACACAGGTGAGCTCAGCAGTGCCTCATGGGCTCAGAGCTGAGCCCGCGGGGCGGGGCCAGAATCTGAAAGGCACATACAAAAACTATGCGGATTCTCTCCAACAGTCATCCCCGGATTGGTCGATATCAAAATCCAATTTCACCAGGATTAGCCTTGGGTTGCTCAGAGCTATTCATTGAATTAGGAACGATTATAGCAGAGGGAGCCCCGCGGTTCTTTATTAAGGTCTTTGCGGAAGCACTAAGTGATCTTCGGGAGATTAAAGTGCTGGTGGTGTTTTCTTAACATTTATAACCTGCGCCGATATCTGGGGAGTTTGTTTATTAGGAAAAATTCTGCGGCACATATCCTGACTCCTAATAGGGCTCTCGAACTGGGCCAGAGTAGAAGCTGGATTTTGCCATCCTAATGAGCTTATTTTCGAACCTCTGCCAATGGCTGCCTGGAAACACACCTCTTAGGGTTAATGGACTTTCCACTCGTGTGGGGTCCTGCAGCCTCCCCTGCGTGATGGGGCCTCTGCATCTCAGGGTCGTCCGTATCCACACGCCCGAGAAAAGAACAAACCCCAATGGTTTTAACGCTGTTAATAATAGTAATGATATGCATTCCCTGTTTGTTCATGGGACTTAACTGTTTGCAAGACTTGGATTACACTATCCCAGTCTGAAGGGTCCAGGACAGATGTGCATCCGCAACTAAGAGTGAGAGACGTGAAGTTAGCATTTGTGCCGCTCGCTGATACCAAAGCCAGACCTGTTCAGTGATGCCCCAGGCCCTTGCTGAGAACTTACCGTGTGCTCCAGATCAGTGGTTTTAGTCGGTACAGTTCCACCCCCCACAGGGAGCACCTGAACCCCCGAAGATAGTTCCGGCTGTCCCACTGTCGTCTAGAGGATGGAGGCCAGCCCCAGGTCAAAGAGCTAAGCAGCCCCCACATCACCATTTCTGGTAGAGAAACTGCTCTAGGTGTAGGGCAGAACAGTGAATGGAAACTCCCCAGTCTCTGTTCTGTGGACTTTGCGTTCTGGTAGAGAAGACAGGCACAGCAGAAAATAACAGAAGCACGTAAGCTAAAAGGAAGAAGTGATACGTACTTTGGTAACGGGCAGGTGAAGATTTCTCAGACGGGTCATGTCTGGGCAGACAGCCGATGGGCAAGAGGGGGCAAGCCGGCCACATAGGCATCTGGGGAGAGAGTTCTCCAGGCAGAGGAATAACCGGTGTGAAGCCTGAGGAGGGAGCTTGCCGAGTGGGCGGAAGGAGGAACAAGGTGGCCAGTGAGCAAGGACTGGAGAGCCTCAGGAAGCAAGGGGGTCAGGGCCAGGCCATACTGAATATCACAGCCCAGGATGAGGGCCTGGGCTAGAGGGTCCAGAGAGGGCAAGTGCCCTGGCCGTTCTCCTTCTGCCTCGAACATCCTTTGTTTTCTCAAATTCCTCTCATCTCTGAGCGAGCAGATCAGCAGTAATTTGCTTGGTCTTTATGTTCTATCTTCTGATCTCCGAAACATGGTTATGAGGTATCTTTCCAGTTCAGCTGCGTCCCACTTAGAGCTAAAATGATACTTAGGAAAAAAAATCAGGGATAAATCAAGAGTTCTTCTTCGAGCAATTAATTCCAAGGAAGCCTTGCCAGGCACCAGCCTCAGGGGATGCAGCTCCCTAGCAGGGAGCCCCTGGCTTTGGGGAATACACGTTCTAGATGTGCAGTTCCCTGCGCAACCTTCTTAGAATTTCTACGTTATTTTATTTTTGTCGGTAGAAGTTTCACTCTGGGCGTTCGCCGTAAGCTTCAACCTTCTCAGGGATGCCGTGACCGCTTTAGCCATCTGTGTGAGGTACAGCTCTAGGCTCAGGGAACTGGCAGACCTGTCCTTGTTTTTGGAGTATCGGCTGCCTCTCGGGAGGCTGGTGGAGAGCGTCTCAGTCCTGCTGAAGGGCATCAGTACCTCCAGGGGTAGGGATGGAATGGCGGCCAGGGCGGCCAGGCTGGCAAAGGGAAGATTGCAGTCCCCTCTATTTAGGGAACTCATTAAAGTTCCCAGGGCGACAGATGGGAACCTGGGACAGCTCAGGCAGAGACATTCTCTATTCTTCTGGACCTGGTGTGGGGCGAACCCTTTAGAGAACCTCAGGCCACCTTAAGTGGTAGAAAATGAATCTCCTCCTTGACTACAGCTACCCATCCTACATGTGCTTCCAGTTTGTTTTCTTGTTTAATAAAGGGTTGTAGTGGGTTGAGTGTGGCCTTCAAAAGATATGTCCAGGGGCGCCTGGGTGGCGCAGTCGGTTAAGCGTCTGACTTCAGCCAGGTTGCGATCTCGCGGTCCGGGAGTTCGAGCCCCGCGTCGGGCTCTGGGCTGATGGCTCAGAGCCTGGAGCCTGTTTCCGATTCTGTGTCTCCCTCTCTCTCTGCCCCTCCCCCGTTCATGCTCTGTCTCTCTCTGTCCCAAAAATAAATAAACATTGAAAAAAAAATTAAAAAAAAAAAAAAAAAAAGATATGTCCATGTCCTGACCCTTGTAAAGCCATGAACGTGGCCTTATTTGGACAAAGGGTCCTTGCAGATGTAATTAAGTTAAGGATCCCAAACCAAGATCTAGGGTGAGCCTTAAACCCAGTGCCTAATGTCCTTATAAAGAAGAAAAAGGCAGACAGAGATGTGAGTCTCAGACACACAGAGGAAAGAAGGCCGTTTGAACACAGAGACAGACTGGGGAAAGGCAACTGCAAGCCAAGAGGCCACCAGAAGCTGGAAGAGGTAGAGATGGGCCTTCCCGCAGAGCCTCCCGAGGGAGTGTGGTCCTGAGAGCACCCTCACTGTAGATGTCTGGCCCCTACAACCGTGAGGGAGTACATTGCTGTTGCTTTCAGCGACCACATTTATGGTAATTTCCTAGGAGACTACAACGACCTCAAACTCAGGCTTGTCCTGAGGATGTTTTCCATGAAAGTTCCCAGGAGAAAGGCAGGGGAAGGCCCTCATCCTGACCTACTCACCATGAGAGTCAGTGAGGACCACTCTGGAAGGCCTCACCCCGACCATGCCCCGGGTTCCGGAGTAGCCATTTTGCACAGCCCCGGTCTCGTTTGGTCCACTTGTGTTACGTCCCAACGTGTAAGCAGGCGTGCTTGAGCTCACAGATCCGTTTTTCTTTCTCGGCCTCTGGATCCTGACGTCATTCTCTTCCCTCTCCTCTCCATCCACCCACGATATCTGAAACACTGTTGGTTTGTTTTCCATTTTACATGTTATCTTTAAAAATTACCTTTAATACACAGGTATCCCGACATAACAATTGATGAGCATTTGTATACATGCCCACACTACAAAATGATTAATTGAGCGTTGTATGTTTTTTATCAAAGGGAACAACGCAAAGATTTCTCCAAAGTCCTGTTTGACTAAAGATGATTAATTTTAATTTTCACATGAGCGGCATAATGCTATTAATCATTTAATATGTTTAATCATAATCTCTGTAATTCCTAATTAGGTTTATTAAGCTGAAACATCCAGCCGTTCTGTACAAATCCAAATCTAAGTTTCTTTCTTGGGATGAGAAGGAATTTGTTTTAATTTGCATTTGAACAGCAACTTCTTTCCAGAGGAAAGAATCTAGAGCTGCAGGTTCAGGGTCTCAGCAGCTGCTTGTGCTGACAGAGCTTCTTAGGTTAGAGTACTAAGACCCCAACCATGTGGTTCAAGGACATGTCGCTGGCTTTGTTGTGTAACCAAACCTCCTATTACCAGCAGAGAAAACATTCGTGCTCTGTTTGGGCCTCGCTGTTATAAGACTGCGTTTTGACTCCCTTGAAGGTGCCAAGCAGACCGTTTGCTCCTTCACTTGTTACTTTATTGATACATTTGTAATCCCTTCCGCTGTTCAGTCAGTGATTCACCCAGCCTTTCAACCTGCATGTATCTTTTGTCGGCTATAGCTCAGCTCTGGCGTCCTGTGCTGATCACATCATGCCCCGCGATGATCATAGGTGGCTCGTCACAGTTTTTATGATGAAATATATACTCTTGCTCTATGCATAGGGCCGTTTGTAACCCAACCGCCACTACCCCCACAGTGTACCGTTCCGTCCTTCCTTCACATGACCTGCACTGACCAGTGATCACACGCGGAAGCCCCCTGAATCCAGAACATGATTTCACCTTTGCGTCTTTGCATGTGCTTTGCACACTGCGGGTACAGCATCCGCCCCCTTCATCTGTTCTGTTAGACACCTCCCACTCAAAACATAACCCCCCAGAACTGGCAAGCCTCTTAAGGCATCCAGCCCTGCAGCGTGTCCCTGATTCAAGTTGACGCAGCCCTCTATGATTCCCTGTGATCCCAGCCTTGCAACTGTCTTTTTCTACCCTCTTTCTCTTCCTCTGAACTGGAAACTGAATGTGTTTGGAGGCCTGACTTAACAGATCCAGTGTCTAGTAGTTGCTCAGTAAAAACATGTATAAGAAGCCATGAGAACCTTTCCTTTACCTGAGAGAGGGTTTTTCACTCCTCGTTTTGACATTTAAAAAAAAAAATCACCATAACTCTAAAATATTCATCGCTTTCCATTTACTGACCGTATGCCATGTGACAAGAACTCTGCCAAGTTGGCATATGTGATTGCAGTCAGTCCCTGCAGAGCCTTAGAAGGTGTGCATTATTATTATTACTCGTTTTCCAGGTTAGAGGATTATCACCATCCTCCTGCCTATTCACTCCAACAGCATAGACAGAATGACCAAGTGCATTGTTGTTGTTGACATGACATAGCACTTCAAGGTTAAAGAAGTCATCCAGGGGGGCCTTAGATACCAAACCAGCTTGGAACAGTCTTCTGCCAGCCCCTGGGAAGGTCTTGCTTTCAGAATGCAATTCAGGGGGCGCCCGGGCGGCTCAGTGGATTAAGCATCCGACTCTTGATTTCGGCTCAGGTCACTATCTCACAATCATGGCATCAGCCCTGAGTTGGGCTCCACTTTGGGAGTGGAGCCTGCTTGGGATTCTCTCTTCCTCCCCTTCTGCCCCTCACCCTGCTAAAAATATAATAATAAAAGTTTTTTTAAAAGCATCAGAATGCCATTCAGGATGTATCAGTAAGGAGAATGGAAATGAAGTCTGCCAATAAACACACGTACTGACAAGACAGTCACAAATTATGCCCATGTTATTTTGATATATATATACAATATATATTATATATATAATATAATACATATATATTATATATTATATATTATATATTTTTTTTGATAAACATATATCAAAATGTATATATATGGCATATATAAAACACTTATGTATATAAAATAAACATACATATTTTTTAATATATAAAAATACATATTTCACTTTGTGAAATTGTTTCCTTCTCTGTGTCTTTATTATTTTACACCTGGCTGACTGCATTGATAGTTTCATCCCAGTTAATATGCTTCTAAACTGTTTATAAGTAGGTGAGGCTGGTTCCTTGCTCATCAATTTGATGGGCTTCCACATAGGTTTTCCATCATGGTTTTGGAGAAGCAACTGACTGATGTGAATGGCATCCACTGCCACCCAGAGGCAAGAGATGCTAATTGCAGAGAAAGTTTCTAGAAGCATCTCTAGAACCAAGAGTACCCATACCCGTCATGGCTATCAGGATACCAAATGTTACCGTGACTTTTCTCCTGGTTCCTACCCATATCCAGGTGCCGATGTAATATCATGTTGTGCAGACTCATTTTGGCAAGAACGGGAAGCAGAGTAATGAGTTATGCTAATAATGTAACCTTATCTACACCAACATGGTCCACAGAATGTCTTGCTGTGCTGGAGATGCTTTAAACCTGCACCGTCTGACATGGAAACCACTAGCCCCAGGTGGCTATCGAGTACTTGAAATGTGGCTAGTGTCAATGAAAAGCTGCATTTTACATTTTATTTAATCTTAATTCATTCAGATTTAACTAGCCACACGGGGTCAGCTGTAACGGACACGATACAGTTGCACAATCAAAAAACGAGAAGTTAAAGCCTTAATAATAAATTAAGTCAATCAGATGCTTACTTAGACTGCAGAGCACCAAACAACCTTTCCAAATGTTTTATTACATTTGCTAATATTTTATCTTCACACTCTCAGCAATTAGGTAGGCGATGTTTTAAGATTTTGGACACCTTTGATTAAGGGATACACCCTCTCCTAGCTTCAGGGATGAGGTTTTCTCTGCCTGATTATTCAAACTCCCCCACCACCTCCACACCAACCACCCATCCCCTTGCTTTATTTTTCTTCCTGGCGCTCTCCTTCTCCCTGCTGCCTATTTCGTTGTTAACGAGCTCATTGCCTTTCCTGCCCCCCACCCCCACCATAAGAATTGCGCTCCACGAGGGCAGGGAGTTTTGTCCGCTTTTCTCGCTGCTGAATCCCAGATCCACGTTAGGCTCTCAGGGGGGCTTCAGAAATGTTGAGTGACTGAATGACCCAGCACTTCTTTCCTTGTCCTTGTTCCCTTGTTCCAGCGTTTTCCTACCATTTAGGGGGAGCAACAGCAGTTTGGAAACAGCACGTAGGTCCACTCAGAGCCTCTTTACTCTTGTCCTTTTAGCAGACAGATGACGCAGCACCGACGGATGGCCAGCCCCAGACACAACCTTCTGAAAACTCAGAAAACAAGTCCCAGCCCAAACGGCTGCATGTCTCCAACATCCCCTTCCGGTTCCGAGATCCGGACCTCCGACAAATGTTTGGCGTAAGTAGTGCGTTTCTCCTCTGCAGTGCCTGCTCTGGGGTCCCCAGAGCCCTCTCTTCATGTAAGTTCTGAAGGTGAGATGTGGACAGAGGGGAAAAGAAAGGCATTTTAGATCCTAGTCTGTAGCTGTATTTTGGCCAGAATCTCTTCACGATTTCAGTATCCATTTCTTTGCATGTGTTCACCGTGTTCCCACTTGGCCAAATGGTGTTCTGCTAATTAGGAACGGGAAAGTCAGAAGGAAAATGAACTCCCAGATAAAACAGCATTGAAAGAATCTCACTGATGGTCCCAAATCAAGTGGCCCGGGACCCTACATCACGGCTGAAATGAACATTTTGTGTCTTTTTGGTTCTTCCCTCTATTGTAGTTGACAAGTTATCACGACATTTTCCTGCATATACCTCACTCTTTCCCAGGCACTGTGCATTTGGATTTCAGATGCAGCTTTAGAGAATAATTAGTTCTGCCTAAAACTTCATTAAAAAGCAAAACCAAAAAAAAAAAAACCAAAAAACACTAAAGACCTCTAAATCTGACTTGCATCCTGCCATATACATTCTCCTGGAGTTGGTGGTGAGGATTCAGAGGTTCTTACTGCGATGTTACCCCCACAGAGGTGGCTTTCCAAGGCACCATGATGGAAATGCAGAGCAGGGCGGAAGCCACGACCAACCTAGAGAAAATAAATGATAGGGTTGCTTCCTTGTAGGACGCCATGACTCTGATTCTTTTCCTGGACGAAATGTCGCAGTGTCCACCTTGAGAAGGAATGAGCTAGCCGTGTCTTTGGGCTCAGTTCCGCCAAAGGATAAAATTCTGACAGCGCTTAGATATCCTTCATTTGTGGTTATTGTTGTTGTTGTTGTTTTTGCAAACGTACTCAGCCTGTTTGTTCATGACATCCATCCCAGTATTGATGGGAGGTATCTGTGGATTCCATGAATAGAACCACACCCTTAGCATTTTACTTAGAGGAAAGGTTGGCTGCTTGGAGTTTCTTCTTCTAAGAGTCCGTGGATGGATGCAAATGTTACAGAAGGAATAAGAAGAAGCCAAACTGTAATGCCTAACCCCGGGGAAGAGTAGACCTCACCTCCCCCCCTCATGTAAAGGGGAGCGCTGGCTCATCACTCTGCGACTGTGGGGTTAGCTCGCTTGCACCTTTTATTTCTTTAACATGCATGATGTTTATCAAGTATGCATCTGACACAAAGACAGAGCAAGCGTCCTCATATTCAGATACCCAGACTTGAATCCTGACATTTCAGAGGAAAAGGTCAGCTTCTGCACTTTTATCTTCCTCGTTTGGTAATAACCTTGAGTTGAGCCCTCTAACTCTTGCCGAGTGGAGATACCCTCGGGCACTCTCAGGTCAAAGATGACTTTGAAAAGTGCAGAGCATTCAAAGTGAAAGTGGAGGTCAAGTGTGTGTAAAGCAGTGAGACCAGGTTTGAATGATGGCAGCCAGAGGAATTAGATTCCTTTTGCCACGTCAGGTTAGAAAGTCTTGCTCTGTGGTCCATCTTCCCTCGTCAGGTGTCACTGGGTTGTTGGCTTTGAATCTGGCCCTCTTAATGACCATCCTGGTGGTCTTTTAGAGTGTCACTCACTGCAGCGGCCCCCCTGCAGGTGCACTTCCCTCCCTGGTCTTCTCTGTTATCTTAAAAGTCACCAGAGGACTACACAGCCAAGTCAGAGACGTATTGGAAAAATCCACAGCTGGAACTCCCAAAGAAGGATCCTGCTTGCACGGATATCTGATCCTCTGTGTCTTCCCGGGGCCAGGGCAAGCGGTGCAGGGCTGAGTCCTGCCAGAGACTGAACACACTACCGGTTGTCAAACTCTGATCACAATCTACTGGTTTCAGAGCCAGTATCTGTTTGTAAAAGTCAAACATTTTAAGCAACTGACAAGACGTCGTCGACTTGACAAGATGATAGATACGCTTAGTATCAATTAAGAAAATGCAGCATGCCTTCAGTAATATTGAAATTAATTTTGCTCATCACAAACAGCATCTGTGCTCATTTGAAAAGTACGCAAGATTTTTTTTTTTTTTTAGGAGTTTCAGCTATAAAAATGTTCAGGCACATACGGATTCCTGGATTCTTTGTAATAATGCTGAGGCCTCTTTGGTTTACAACCTCTGTTCTGAAGAATGGAACTTCAAAGCTAAAAATCTGTTGTTCCCAGCCAAGCATTGGTGGTGGCAAGCCCATTCTGGTTATACGACAGGCTTGGTGGCTTGAATCACATTGAAAGGCATCTGTACACATTCTGATTGGCTCCCCACATTCCACTTGAGAGAATTAAGTGTGGTTTCTTTGCGGCCATAGTTACTGTAAGATACCACATTTTGATTCCACTCAGGCCTTTTCCAAGTCGGCTGGACATGAGATCTCTTTTTGCCTTTTATTGCTCTATTTTCCCTTTGTCCCTTCACTTTAACAGGAGCTAGAATGGGGGTGATTGCAGAGAAAAACCCTCTCCAAGATTTTTGGGCTTTTCTCCTTTGTCTCTTTTGTTAAAGGTGGCCATGGGGATTTGAAACTGAAACCAAAACAAGACAAAAGAGGAAGTTCTCTTCTCAAACTGCCTAAAACCTGGCCGTGTTCATAAACAACTTTTGCCACCATTAGTAATTCAGCCGTGAAGTTTGCAACTTCTGCAGGCCTGATGGTCACTGCAAGAGGCTCACATTTTGTTTTTAATTTGTGACTTCAGGGCCTGTTCATTACGATTCTGGTTACCTTTTTCCACCATGTACTCGGTACTTGGCATTCTTTATTTCCTCCTCCTTTGGATGAATTTATTCTAGCGTTTGGCGTTAAATCTTCCAAGTTCAGGCTTGCTTGCTTGCCTTCTTTCTTTCTTTCTTTCATTCTTTCTTTCTTGCTTGCTTGCTTTTCTTTTTTCTTTTCTTTACTTTTCCTTCCCTCCCCTCCCCTCCCCTCCCCTCCCCTCCCCTCCCCTCCCCTCCCCTCCCTTCCTCTTCCTCTTCCTCTTCCTCTTCCTCTTTCTCTTTCATAGAACAGTCTTTGGTCAAGAAGTTACCTGGCCACAGTGGAGCCAGAGTCTTTTTAAAACACCAGTTGGGGCAGAAAGGAACAGATCAGGGGCATTGGTTCTGGGTGTTTCACTGTAAGAAATATTGCTTCTGGCCTGGCTACTTCAGTCTTGAGCTCTGTCCTTATGTCAGGAAGCATTCGCAAGAGTGCCTTTTCTTTATGTTTGAAATCTTGATGATCCCATGAAAGAAATGTGTGGATTTCCTCCAAATTGATTGTAATGGCTTGCTCTTGAGCAAAATGATTCTTTACCTTACCTTTAGAAGTGTACAGGTACCTAGGTGAGTGAGAGAGGTGGTTATGATATATCCAGACCACTGACAGGACACATTGTATCACAGGACTGTTTTCAGAAATAACTACTCATGGAGTATAGGATTCAAATGTGCACAATACCCGTGTTTACAGCACAGCCTTGCTTCTGTTATCAAAATACAAACCCTCTAGGCATGATGCATGATCTAGTGAAATCACTCATAATTGTCACCCAGAAACAGACCACATGACTTTCAGAACATGCAAAAGAAGCTTTCATGATCACCTCTTTGTAATAAAACAGAGATGTCTGCCCCTTTAGTGTTACTGGCAAAGTTCCATGCACCGTGCGGTTAGAAGCAATGAAGGCTTTATTTATTTTTATTTATTTATTTTTTTTGGACCTGGCCTGGTGCCTCCTAACTTCTGCATTCCAGACATGAAGCCAACCCAAAGAAAACTGAGACGGTGCCTTTTCTTAGCCTCCATGTACACTCTTTGAACTAACCTTTACTTTCATGTTTTATGCTGTAACCGTTGAACATCGTTCACAGTTTTTCAGGGAAATATTATTTGATCTGAGACTGTCTGAAAATGCCTGGTACGTACCTGCTCCAGTGCATGCCTGTAAGCTTCTGGATTTTGTTCTTGATACAGCTATTGAGACCCCTTGCGTGGATTTGGAGTTGTCGTGGAACGCGGCTAACCATGGGTGTTGAGCAGACAAATGCGAGTTAATGTCTGCGAGCGAGCCGTGTCTGTTTAAACTGAACGTGTGCCAGCTGTGTTTACATCATTAGTACCAAACTTCCCAATTAAACTGTTGATACTATAAATACAGTATGCAACTGTCTTCGAAATGGGGCTCACACCAGTATTCTTCTTGCCCGTTTGCTTCGCTTGCTTCGCTGGCTCTGAGAATCACCCACCCAGTAGCAACTGCCAAAGAGGCAAACATTTGAGACCATTTCAGGGCATATGGTGTCATTGTTTCATTTAGGGAATGACACATGCTAGGATTACTTCTTGATTGGTTGGTTCTGTTTCAACCAGATCTTATTTTAAAGGGAGTGTTTTCATGTTGACTGCTTAGAGAATGTTCCGTAGATGACATTTGCTTCATGGTTTTGGAAGGAATCCTTTTCAAGCTTCCCCGCTCATAAATATGTGTGCTTTCATGCTCTCAGGCCTGAAATAAATATGATAGCATCTGTGTGGACTGAATATTCTGAGGAGGTTATATCAAAATCACTGCTTCGGAGGAGTTCACAAACGGGAGGAGTTTTTACTATCAAATTCAGCTCCCCTTTCAACGGCAAATCCTGCATTTCCCAAACCTGGAAGTTTTCTTCTTCTATTTTTAACAACTTTCTCTGCCCAAATCTAGGGCACAGAAAATGCTCCATAGAAGAACATTCTCTTGACCAAAAGGAAATTAGAGTGTCCATCAATTGCAGGGTGAGTTACCTATGAGTTTCTTGGTATTTCCATCTCTCCTGCTGGCACTGTAGTCCTCCCCTGTCCTCTCCCAGCCCAACTGCTTCTTTGTTTCTTCCTAGCCTTCTACTTCTCCGGGAAGAAGAGAAACATGTCCGCTCCACAAGACAAATTCAAGGTGCAGTCCCCTGACCGCCTCTGTATCCTGGGGGATGGGCACATTTCCATGACATAGCTTTGGATTCCCTTTTTCTCATCAAACTACTTTTGTTTCAAGGTTTTGAGCTCTTTCTCTTCAACTGGAGTGTGCATAGTTTTTTTTTCTGCCTTTCCAGGGAAGGTAGATTTATTTGTATGTTCCAGAGGATAGCCTCTGTATGTTTCAAATAATTCTGTTCTCAAATCTTAGTTGCACCCTCTTCGCACTTATTCTCAGGGCCCCCTGGTGTCCTGTGTATAGTGGCCAGGGGAGCCGTCTTCTCTTCTCTGTCTTCTTATCTTTGGTTCCTTTTCTTTCCCTCCCAGCCACTCTGTCCTCTGCAACATGGAGGCTGCTTAATGCTTTCTACCCTGGGGAAAAAGACAGAATGCAGAATCTCTTAGGGCAACAAAGGATGCAATAAAAATCCAGGCTGCAAAAGCAAATGGAATAATACAAAAGCTCAAAATAAAAGAAAAAAAGATGGACATACTACTTCGTGTGGTTCCATTTATTTTTTTAATCACTGAAAGGAGCACTCGCCTTAATTCTGCATCAGGGTAAATTTCCCGTCATACTTTTCCTGGGCCACGTCGCATACTTTCACAACAACCCCCTCCCACCTGCACACTCAAAAAAGTTAAATAAATAAATACCCACTGTACTTCATGCAAGCTAAGACAAAGGAAGAGACTCCAATGTCAAGGGGAAAAGATTTTGGACTATCAGATGCTTCTGATTCCAAGTCCATGTTCCCTTTCTTTAAAAGTATGAATCGCAAATTGTTTGACGGGCACGTCTCCCTAGGACTATGAGATTTAGCAAATAAAGACAAACATAAGATAACAATAGTTGAATTTGAATTGTAGATAACATATTTTATTAAGTATAGGTGTGTCTTAAATATTGCAGGGGATGTAATTATCCTGAAAAATTTGAAATTTAAATGTAACTGGGCATCCGTGAGTTATTTGGCTGCCCTATTTGTAATCTGAAACCATGTTTCCGGGCCTAAATGTGTCAAGTTGCTTTCACCCCTTATAGAGTCTATTCGTGCTAATTGTCTAAAAATCTATTTGTTTGTTTAACAAAATGGGGAATCATTTTGAGAGAAGTACATTTCAGCCCGAGGGCCAATCACAGCTGCGCTGGTGTCTTGATTATGATGGATATCCACCTGGAGGATCTTGCTTTTATCTCTTTGGACTTGACTTCTCTTCCATGGCCTCACTGTTCCTCTAGCTTTTGCTGGGGCCAAGGGCCCTAACCCTCATCATCAGATGCTACCTGGACATTTTATTATGAAAACCACACCTCTTCCAGGAGGTTTCTCCCAGTAGCTAGTGGAGTAGCGTAGCATAAGAGCATTGATCAGTTTACACACCAACCAGTTTTCATCTTCGCTGCTCAGTGCCTGGGAAAGTTATTGCACACACATAAAAAAAGGAAAATGGAACTAACCAGTTGACCATACATTTTGCCCCAGGCCAGTGCTACACCCTCTCACATGGTGGGGTATCCAGCAAGATGGAAATCTGTGTGTGGTTCCAGTCTCTTGGTTCAAGCACTTCTCTAAGGATAAAACAACTTAAAATGCCTATCCTTGATAATAAAAGAGGAAAAAAAAAAAAAAACCTCTGACTTGGGATACAATTACCAATGTGCATAACATGATTTATTCCATTTCTCTTGCTTATAAAACATTTCTATTTCTTTGCAGCAATTTGGTAAAATCTTAGATGTTGAAATTATTTTTAATGAGCGAGGCTCAAAGGTAAGCAATTTCATTTACTTCAGGATTGTTTAGCTTATTTTTAAACGTTTGCTCTGCATAATGGAAAACAACTGCACTGTTTTAATTAGCGCATTGTGAAAATACGCTTTAGTGGGAATTCCTTTAGAGACCTCCTCCAGTTTCCAAAATGGTGGGAAATACATTGGGTTTAGTGTAAATGTATGAGGGGGGGGTAATTTAAAATTGTTGTTTTATACCTATCTATTTATCTATTTATATATCTATTTATATATATATCAAGTTTCCAGAGGAAAATTACCCATGCTTAAAAAATAATGTTGTTGCTACATTTTTGTTTTTCAGTGATAATTATGTTCTTTATATTAAAAAGTGAGTTGATAGTCTCATGCGCAGGTAAATATGTGATTATTCTGTATTAATAAAGTGCAGTTATTTTCCTGGGTTGTAAGGGAGAAAATTTCACATACACCAACCTTTTGAATGTAATTGTTTTCCTTAGTATATTCACCACTCCACATTTTGCAATTTGCCATTGCTTTGAATTTTTTCCCCCTAGAGGAGACCAATTTTAAAGTAGATTTTCCTAGAGGTAAGAGTGTTAGTAAATCGAGGGTTATATGGAAAGGCCCCTTCAACATGGAAATGCATTAGGTTGGGGGGGAAAGGCCCATGTCTCTCAATGTATGCCCTGTATCATTCAGTGGTCATCGAAATGCAATCCCCACAGGAGCAGCAGGACTTAGGAACTTACTTAGAAATGCAAATTTCTCAGGGTCCAACCCAGCCCTAATCAGATACTCAAAATTGGAGCCCAGCAATCTGTGTTTTATGAGACCTTCCAGGCCTGTTGTTACAGTTCTAAATCCCTGGTGCCAGTCCCCAAGCTGTCCAGAATTCCAAGCTCCCTTCTTACATCTTCAGACTGTGAAAGTGGATATTGGGACAAATCGCTTGCCAGATACAGAGATACTGGAATTAGGCCTATAACTTTCCTTATACAGGCGACTTGGGACAAGTCAGTATCCAGGAGGGTTAAGAGAAGAACTGTTTTTTTTCCAAGGGGGACAGTGCCAACTCTCTTGGGCATAGCATACCTCCTTCCATGAAGCAAGCATTTGAATGTATTATTCCCTGGGCAGTCTGCACACTTACCCTCCTGAATGGGATGCTGCAGATTGCTGTGAGGGAAGAAAATCCAGTGTTCTCCTCTCCATAGCCAAAATGATGTTGCAATATGCCAGATGAGGAAAAAAAAAAAAAAGAATCAATTCATTATACTCTCTGGTTCTGCTTGTTCAGGGACCTTCTTCCTCCATAATTTTGGATTTTTTTTTTTTTTTTTGTCATTCTTATATCAGTGGTGGGACCTCTAGTCTGGGAGAAACGTAAGTTAACTTTCTGCTTCTTGTGTGAAAATTATTACAGGGGCTGTTTCTATACCTGCAATGCAAAGTGCATTAAGAAAAAATGTGCCCTCGGGGCGCCTGAGTGGCTCAGTCAGTTGAGTGTCTGACTTCGGCCCAGGTAGTGATCTTGCGGTCAGTGAGTTTGAGCCCCACGTCATGCTCTGTGCTGACAGCTCAGAGCCTGGAGCCTGCTTCGGATTCTGTCTCCCTCTCTCTTTGCCCCTCTGCCCGCTCACACTCTGTTCTGTCTCTCAAAAGTTAGTAAACATTAAAAAGAATTTAAGAAAAAATGTGCCCAGGGGCACCCGGCTGGCTCAGTCCATCGAGCCAGTGACTCTTGATCTCAGGGTTATGAGTTTGAGCCCCACATTGGGTGTAGAGATTACTCAAAAATAAAATCTTTAAAAAAGAAAAGAAAAGGGGCACCTGGGTGGCTCTGTCGGTTAGACGTCCGACTTCAGCTCAGATCATGATCTCGCAGTCTGGGAATTCGAGCCCCGCATCAGGCTCTGTGCTGACAGCTCCGAGCCCGGAGCCTGCTTCAGATTCTGTGTCTCCCTCTCTCTCTGCCCCCCACTCACACTCTGTCTCTCAAAAATAAGTAAATGTTAAAAAAAATCTTTAAAATAAAAAGAAAAGCAAAAAATGTACACGGCCTAATCCCTTTCACTCAGGCCTGATGCGTTCCTGGCAAAATCCTAGAAGATGACCCGGAATGTTGGCCAACTTCCTTCTAATCCTGAGTCTGTAATGCTACTGCTTTTAAAGACTGCCTTTTTTAAGATTTCTATTTAATTTATATTTTGTTTTGTAACGTTTGCCCGTTGGAAAAAGCTATTTAATTCCTTTCGAGAGCTGTTTTGGGACATTAGAAGAATATCGTTTGCTATTTTGAAAGTACAGTGGAGGTACTATTTTTAATACTTCCCCCGTCGTTGCCGTGATTAGCCTGTCTCTGGGGCTTTAGCAATGAAGACCAGTTAAGTTTGCTGCATCCAGAGACTGACTTTGTGAACCTGCTTTTTCCTTTTGATTAGAAGACATCAAAAATAGCCTCTCTGGCTGGGTATGCTTCCTCGGAAACAACCCGTCTTGCAGGTGCTGACGGGAGTGTCATCCAGACAGTCCTTTGGGGCACCTGCTAAATAGGGACAGCAGCTCACACGAGGACATTTTTCATACTTGGCATCATCCTTTACAGGAAAGGGCCCTATTTAAAGGAACACTGCCATTTAAATAGTTGAGGAACCTGAACCATTGTGAGGACCTCATTTTCATCATTTGGTGCAAGAGAAGCAGCCAGGGGAAGTGGGTGGCCCTTAAGAGCTAGGAGCTCACCTTCTGGCCATTCTCTTTGGAGACGGTCCCCGAGGCAGGTCCTGCAGTGCCCAGTGAGTACGGCTGTATGTTGGGGATATTTGGGGGTGGGGGGGTGTGCATGTTCATATACCTTATACAAACACAGACAGTGCCTATGTTATCCTGAGAATGTAGAGCATAAATGTATACACAGGTAGCAAGTATACGGGGAAACCACATTTTAAAAAGACGTGCCAGACTTTGAAAATAAGAATATGATAGCATTTAGGGGTCAGAGATCTTAATTTTTTTTTTCCTTTATGAGATTTAAAAACATTTTGTTTAGCTCTAAAGTATTGTGTTTGGGGGATACAGCCAGATAGAGCTACTTCCTTTTTTTTTTAATGTTTATTTATTTATTTTGAGAGAGAGGGGGCAGGGGAGGGGAAGAGAGAGGAGGAGAGAGAGAATCCTAAGCAGGCTGTGCACTGTCGGCATGGAGCTCGACGTGGGAGTCGAACCCATGAACTGTGAGATCATGACCTGGGCCAGAACCAAGAGTCGGATTCTTAACGGACTCAGTCCCCCAGGCGCCCCTAGCGCTTAATACATGTAGGAAGTATACAGTCTGATCTTTGATTCTGTAGCTAGCTGTGAGGACTGGTTCCCTTCCAGGTACAAGAAGACAGGTGAATTCATGGTAAGGGAAACAGAAGTGCTTCCTGTCCTCATAGATTTTCCTGAGTAGTTGGCAGGGGTGGGGGCGGCAGGGAGGGCACCCAAATGCAATATTGCAGGCTGTGCTGTGTGGCACGCAAGAGGCTACTGAGAAGCCAAGCAGGCAGACCCGTGTTGTGAGGGGTGGTAAGGCTTCTGGGAAGAAGGGACGTTTAAGCTGCGAGTGAACTTTCTCATGAGTAGGAGTTTCCCAGGGAAGGGAAGGAGGTAGGTCAGGTGGTCTTCCTGGGAGAAGGAGCTGTGTGTGCAAAGGTGAGTGGGAAGAAGTGAGCTGTGAAACTCTTAGTCCCCCAGAAAAATGAATCTTTAGAGTGGTATCAGCAGCCCCCTCTTCTAGACAGGTCTTTGCACCAGCAACTAGAGGAGTTGGGTTTTCACGTAAGATGAAAACAATAGCACACTCTTCAGTCCTGGGTGCTTCAGAGCCTTGACTTAACGTACAAAATGTTATTTTTGCATTGATACAAAAAGGAAGGTATCCCCCAAACAACAACGACGACGGCGACAAAAAGAAGGTATGACCTACCCATATACCTGAAAACCAAAATGGAAAAATAATTGAGATATGGGAAGGTCAGAATTCACGAGTCACGAAAGACTTTTTTTTTTATGTCTATTTATTTTTTGAGAGAGAGAGAGAAAGAGAGAGCAAGCAGGGGAGGGGTTAGAGAGAGAGGGAGACAGAATCCCAAGCAGACCCGTGACGTCAGCACAGAGCCTGATGTGGGGCTCGAACTCAAGAACTGTGATATCGTGACCTGAGTGGAAATCAAGAGTCAGATGCTTAACTGACTGGCACACCCAGGTGCCCCAGATTCACCAAAGGCTTTAAAACAAGCAAGTCACACTGGCCTTGCAGCCCATCTTGGGAGCCCCGTTATCGTGCACACATTACCAGGTCTCTTAGTCAGCTTTGTGCCTTCTCTCTGCTCCAGCCATCTCCTGAGGTGGCCCTGGGACCAGTGCCTCTCCTGCAGCAAAGACCATGTCCCTCCGCTCTGTGGGCCCCATGCGCTTGAGATCTGCACCCCCTTTCCATGCTCTCAGGCCAAGTCCAAAACATGCTTCTTCCATTTTCCCTCTTTAAGTCTGAGATAAAAATATCCAGAATGTTTTTTAAGAACTCCGCATTGTGCTTCCTTGAGATAAAAACCTGACCCTGATGTAGGTTAAAAGAAGTAACCTCAGTACTGGTCTTGGACTTACCCAGCACCTGCACTTGGCCGAGAGGGTACCTAAAAACTGCCAAGTCACTGGCATCCCCCCCCAGATGAGAATTCTGGCAATCTTCTGGCCCAGGGAGGCCATATCACTTCTTGCCTGTGGGGAGGTGTGACTGTCCAATGGAAAAGGTAGGACAGTCCCTTTGGTATTTGGGGACTGTCTCTGGAATAAGCACTTCTGAACCTGACTTTATAGAATCTTAACTAGTCATCTCAAGAGCAGGAAAGAGGTATTGAGGACCTCAAAGAAAAAGAGAGAGAGACAGACAGACAGAGAGAGAGAGAGAGAGAGAGAGACGTTTAGCAGAAAGTGAGAGTAAGAATAAGAATCCATATATTTAGTATCTTATTTTAAGACAAAGGGAGAACTTAGGAAGGTAGGGAGCCACTTGCTTTGTAGTTTACGAACTTTCCATGGGATTCTAAACCTATTTCTATCTCCACCTTCGTGTGTCCCTGATGCACGTAGTGCTGATTTTAAGCCAGTATCGTCTGCCTTGGAGCCAGACAAGAATCACGATGACGTGATTCTTTGGGATGACGTTTGGCAGGTGGGTCGAATGTTCCGTTTCCCCGGGTGCTGTGATGCTAATGACTGCTACCTGCGGATAGCAATGAGGCCACAGAACCCTCCATTGATAAGACTTGGACTGTGCATTTTCTTTGCTTGCTAGGGAGAGAATTGCCCCTGCTATAGCCAGCGTCCTCGCTGCCCTTATCTGTTAGATGTATGACATTCTGTGCATGCTAGGTGGTTAGGTTTTGAGGGGAGGAAGTGGACATTGCCATAAGATAATGGCTGTACCCCTGCACTTTGGATCCGAATAACCAATTCAGATAGATATCCACCTCCAAAACTCACGCCTCTCCATCGGCTGCTCCCTGGAAGTAGGCAACGTAGTATTCCACCTCATACAGTGAACCGAAACTGTGTTTGGATGGTGCCTGGTGATAGCAGAGGCCATGGAAATGGAGTTGCTGGACCACACAGTAGCTTTTTCAACAAACAGATTTCTGGGCTCCACTCTGGAGCTCTGATCAGGTAGCTCTGAGCCCTGTCAGGAATCTACTTAATACACTGTATTCCCCAGTTTCTTTCATTGTGCAACCAAGTTTGGGACCCACTGGCCAAGAGTCAGAGCCATTAATAGAGCAAACCCCCCAAATTGTGTCTTTAGTCCATTGAGGGGTTATTATTTCAAAACTAATCAGTTTGCCAGTATATTTGGATACCTAATGTGGGTGTGAGACCAAGCAGGCCCTTCTGTTATGGAGCATAAAGTCTCATATTGATCAAATAATCCAGAATTGTCCTACTCACAGATCCTCACTGTGGGAAAGATTATGAAAGATTCTTCAGTCTAGTCCTCCAAAGTAAAGCTGCTTCTATTTTTTTCCATTGAGTTCTGTCACATAATCACTTAATTTAGCTTGAGTGCATCCACACCTGGTATCTTCTACCCATGAGCCCATATTGATGTTGGAAAGTCCTCACTCAGGCAGACCATGGGGCAACACCTCTCTTAACACCCTGAGGTTTGGCAATCGCTTTAGCAACCTAGTGAGGGGTTGGGCGGTAGCACCAGCTGGTTAAGGATCACTTATTATTTGTAATTACTGTCTATTTCATTAATGAGACTGGACGTCAAACTGCCCCAGTTAAGCTTAAAACCAGCTGTCCCTTTACTGACGTTTACTCAGTTCCAAATAGGAATCCCAACACACTGCATTGTCTCACCCAGTTTACGCTGTGAGAACCAGAGCAAGTTGGGCAAATTTACGCTGGAATGGTTTCAAAAGGTTGGTGTATATTTCTGAACAAGATGTACAAATATTTTTAGGGGTTTTAAAAATAATGTGTCATATTTTCTGTACTCTTCTTAGGAACAGTGTCAGTGAAGAAAAAAAGGTGGCTTTTGACAATGTGACGTTTAGCGGGGTTGTTTTTCGAGGCTGAAATGTTAAAACAAAGTATGCCAGTAGCGAAGTACAGGGTCTAGTCTAATTTGTTACCTATCAGTAAGAGAGGAAGTGTCCAGAGTGTTACTGTGAATAACATTCTATGAACAAAAGCTTCTTTATTTTCTACCTGTTGATTTGAGAAATGAATATCAAGATAATGTGTTAGAACGTTACAGTATATGTATACACATTTCCCTTTTCGGTTAATGAAGTAGCCTGGAAAGTTAACAGATACAGAAGGACAAATGTTTTTGAGGCGGGGTGGGGGTAATTAATACAAAAAAAGTTACTTGAACTGTTTGCATTGTTATTAATCCATTGATATTTATTTCAATTCATTTCATGTGATTATTTTGTTTATTAGATCAAAGAGTTTGAGATTTATTATAAAAAAAGGTCTTTCCTTTTTTTTAGGCTTCTGATTTTTATTTTTGAGAAGTAAAGGCTGTAAACTTGACAAATTTGAATAACCCTAAAAACTGCATGAACGAGAGATGTTCTTAAAACCACACGGCATGACTCTGTAGGCAATGTTAGAAGATTTTGGCATTCATTGTTGAATTTCGTGCACACGTTTTATTTTATTTTATTCTTAATTTGCATGTCCAGAAAGCGGTTCCTTTTTTCCTCCCCCCCCCCCCCCCCGTTATTTCATTTTCTTCTCTGTGAAGACACTGTAAATTGATTTGGACCTCATTTCCTTTCTGTTAGAGTTATTTTCTTCTGTAGTGTCATGTAGAGAGGTATCTTTGGTATCCTTTGAATTCTTCAGGGGGTTACAGATCACGGGTGACAGAAAAAAAAAATCTCGTTCACATGTGTCGCTTACTTATTGCACACCTTCGTATCCTTATAATTTCTCTAATTTGCATGTTACAGAACTGAAGCCAGGACAAGCAATAGAACTTAAAGCGAGAGAACGTTCCGCAGTGGTCGTTGACTGGAATAATAATCTGCATGTTGTTTTCCCTTTTCCCTCCTGCATGCAGGGATTTGGTTTCGTAACTTTCGAAAATAGTGCCGATGCGGACAGGGCGAGGGAGAAATTACACGGCACCGTGGTAGAGGGCCGTAAAATCGAGGTGCATGTCCAAAATATTTTCCTTTTCATCTTTTTCATAAATGTCTGCTTCGCGCTCATTTGTCGTGCCAGATGCATCACCGTGTGTTGTATGTGACCCTGTTCCCTCCTCACTGTTTATATATATATATATATATTTATATATAAAAAGGAAAACTGGCCTTACTTTTTTTTTTTAAATTTTACTTTATCCTGTCATTCTTATTACTGATGAAAAGGTGAATGGCAATAAGGGAGACAAAGGAAAGGTTAATCGGAACTTTTTTTTTTTTTTTTAATTTTCTGTGTTTTATCATTAATGGGTGCAATAGATTCCCAGCCAGGGGAGACAGAGTGCAAAACCAGACAAAATACAGGGCAGTTTCTTTTTTTTTTTCTTTTTATCCTTTTTTTTTTTCTTTTCTTTTCTCTTTCCACTGCAGGGTTGACGAGGGATCCACAGTGGTGTCCAAATTGAGCCAAATGGTGAAAGCAGTAGCATTTGAATGTACAATTGTTTTTTGTTTTGTTTTGTTTTTTTACATGAGAGGTCTTTGTCACTGAACCTTTCATTTTTTTTTTTTTTAAACAAGCCAGTTGGAATCTTTGTATCATTTTGATAATGAAGTGAATAACCAACAGGATTTCCTGTTCAATATCTGGCCCCTTTTCACTGAAAAAAATAATAATAATGAATAAATATTAAAAAATGCTAAAATTTCGATACTCAGAATCTACTCTTTCTACCACTGGATCTCCCTCAACCTGGCCACAGGGTTATATTTGTTAAAACTTAAAAAAAAAAAATACCAGTTAAAAATGCTTTAGTCTTTGGAGTAAGATGTTGCATATTTTGCCTTTCATTTTCCCCCCCCTCGACGATAACGCTTAGGCCCCTCACCAAACTCTCAGTAACCATGGTAACTGTATACAAACCCATGCTGGCGATGGTGGTGAATGGTAAGTGGTGAAGTCCATCTGCCGCTTGACGTATTTAGTGCTGATTATCTATATACATATATATACCACGTGGATTTTTTTGACTTGTCGTATTAAGTTTTCTTGATGCTCTATTTTTTTGGGTACCGGTACGCCTGTAATTGAGTGTACGTTCTAAGCGAGCCTGGGAGGCACTGATTGGATTGGGATATGACAGTGCACATCTTACTCAGATTGTTAACTCCATATTGTGTTAAACGATGCACCCTCTTTTATCCTTTTGTTAGCTGTGACTTTCAAGCTTGAATGATCTTGTTAATTCTTGCTATGTCAAAGGCTCTTGTTCCTAGTGTTGAATGCTAGATGTTGCTTCCCCAATGGTTCTTCCTTCCTAAAGTGTTGCACACGGCTAAATCTTGTTTGTCCCTTTTTTTCTTTTCTTTTTTTTTTTTTGTTTTTTGTTTTTTGACATTTATGTTCCCTTGTACCTTGTCTCTCCCCCCTTCTACTCCACTGCATGTTCCTTCATATGAATTTTATTTTGTGTTTAAAAATATTTATTGTTTCTGTGTTACCATGGAGTACATGCATGCTTTTCAATCTTCAATTATGCAGTTCCTTTTAATTTGCTTTTATTGTCTCCTTATTAAACTTTTAAATGATATGACATTGCTTTATTGAAATGATTTGTAAGTTAAAATGGTTATGAAGTAAATGTAATTATAAAAATGTATGATTTTGTTATGCATCTACTGCCTTTTATAAATTAAAATGCATTTTAGTTTTTTTTTTTAAATAAGTAATCACAGTCATAATGCATGCAACTAATTGAACTGTGGGCCAGTCCTAGCATTTGTGCTCATTTGAGTTTTCTATGTACGTAGGTAAATAATGCCACAGCACGTGTAATGACAAATAAAAAGACTGTCAACCCTTATACAAATGGTAAGTAGAGATTGGCCTTCAACAAGCAATCATCTCTACCTCTGAATCTATTCAATGATGTAACCGGGGGATATGTTTCAACAAGCCACAGTCGCCTCACAGTGGCTCCCGTGCCCTAACTGCTGACCTGCTACAGTGAACCACCTGCATTGATCAGATACTTTTCAGGGACGACACATACCCGGGTGAGCACTGAGGCAGGGACAGAGTTGTCCGATCGCCACGTAGTCCCCGTGAAGCTATTGTGACACCGTCTGCCAGTGAGACTTCAATAATCATTCTTTAAACAAGATCATTTCAGGGCTGAGGCAAGTTTTGTTTTCGGGTAGAGCGTACATGCCCTTCCTCCAGTCCCTCTAGAATAACTCCCATTTGGAGTGAGATACAAGTAATTATTCAGGGTTACCTGGGTCACTTAAGTTGCTGTTATTATAGAAAGTTGAGGGAGAATGGAAGTTTGGTTTGTTTCCTTCCCCCCCCCCCCTCCTTGTTGATCCTTAGTCATTTCTGGAAGAGGGACAGCAGAATGTGGTTCTGGCATTGAGTCTGCTCTGGAGATATTAGGATTTTAAATGGCTTGGAGGGTGCTTCCTGCTGAGCTCCATAACATGAGTGCGGTTTTTCTGTTTCTCTGGGTTGCCCAGTGCTGTTTGGGGACAGATACAGATGTTGCTGTATACTGCAGACCCCTTCAGGACAATGTATCTCTACTTGCACTAACCAAGAAGCTGTCTCAGAATTCCTCATAATAAGATCTCGCATCTGTACAAGAATTGAAAAGTTCCACCATTTTGATTCTGTAATCCTTCTCAGAATACATCTCTCTTAAGATACATATGGGGGGCAGGGGAAGCTGCCGGTATGCTAATCACATGCTTAATTGTGCCAAAAAGCTAGGTATGAATGTAATACAGTAGGTTTAATTATAACCACTCAGTGGAACATTATACCCACTAAAATGAGCAAGATAAGGAAGATGCAGGGCTTCCTGATGAATGAAATTTTTTCTTAATGAAAAGGTATAGCATGATTTCAACTACACTATGGAAGGCATTACGTCAAGATGCTCACGGCTGAGTTGAATTATAAGACTGGAAGATATTTTTCCTTTGTTTTGTAGGTTTTTAAAAAATAATACAGTTTGGGGCGCCTGGGTGGCGCAGTCGGTTAAGCGTCCGACTTCAGCCAGGTCACGATCTCGCGGTCCGTGAGTTCGAGCCCCGCGTCGGGCTCTGGGCTGATGGCTCAGAGCCTGGAGCCTGTTTCCGATTCTGTGTCTCCCTCTCTCTCTGCCCCTCCCCCGTTCATGCTCTGTCTCTCTCTGTCCCAAAAATAAATAAAAGTTGAAAAAAAAAATTAAAAAAAAAATACAGTTTTATTACTGTGATAAAGGAATGATATTTTCCATTTTTAACTTCTTAATTACATGTGCAACATGGAAATGCAGACTCATTAAAAAAAATGAAAAAATGAGAAAGAAACATTAAAGGAAAAGGTAAATATATTTTGAATAATGCCACTACCAGCTTGGTATTCTAGTTCCCCCTCGGAGAACACCACCATTAGATTATTGTGTGTACTTTAACTTTGCTTTTTTATGCATGTATATGTAATATATATTTATAGTATTCACAGTATTGTGTATGTGCTTTTCATATAAATTATGTCATGGTGTGCACATCATTTTTAATTGGCTTTTATAAATCAATATGGAGTTCGTTTGATGTTAATACACGGACCAAACCCATTCTTTTTAGTGGTTACATAAGATTCCATGAAATGGATATATGGGTTTAGTCTTACCTTCCATACTGATTGACATTTAATTATTTAAAAAAAATTTTTTACATTTATTTAATTTTGAGAGACAGAGAGAGACAGAGCACAAATGGGAAGAGGAGAGAGAGAATGAGACAAAATCTAAAGCAGGCTCTAGGCTATGAGCTGTCAGCACAGAGCCTGACACGGGACTCGAGCTCATGGAGTGTGAGATCATGACCTGAGCTGAAGCCAGACACTTAACCGACTGAGACACCCAGGCGCCCCATTTTTTTGTTTCTGTTGTTAAAAACGGTAGTATTAGCATTTGTTAGTTTCGGTTTTGGTTTTCCTTGTCTTGTGCCAATGGCTACCAATTTGGCTAAGTCAGTCCATTCCTATTTTTAAAGGGGGCCCATTACACAGAGAAATACTGTCAGTTTAGCAGGGTTCTAACTTGAAAGACCAGAGGATTTATCTATTCTGCTGACCCGGTTTCTAGCTGCAGCAACATCCGAGACATGGCCTGAAAGGGAATAGAAAATTTCCACAACAGACTCTGAATGCCCAGTGCTGAAATGAAGCAAACTTCTGATTTGTATGTCATGAAGCCTTTCTACTTGGGTAAAAACAAAAAACTCTGCAACTTGCCAGAATTAATGTGAGATGACATTGACCCGACTATTGGCTATTTCCTTAAATTATGAAGTAGCAACTGTGTGCGTATGTGTGTGTGCATGCACACGTGCTTCCACGACCACTGTCACGCATGTGCAGAGGTGGTCAGGTGTACTGTTCACGTGAGAAAATGAAGCAAGGGAAGCCAAATGTTATTCTGTAAGCCATATGGATGCATATTTATTTTAAAGAGTTATTGATCTGTGTCCCACCTGGGGGTTGAAAACTGGCCCCGTGGAATGTGGGGACACAATTCAAAACTCAGTCATTAAGGGACACCTGGGTGGCTCAGTCGGTTAAACGTCCGATTTTGGCTCAGGTCATGAACTCATGGTTCGTGAGTTTGAGCCCCGCGTCGGGCTCTGTACTGACAGCTCAGAGCCTGGAGCCCACTTCAGATTCTGTGTCTCCCCTCTCTCTGCCCCTCCCATGCTCATGCTCTGTCTCTCTCTGTCTTTCAATAATAAATAAACGTTTAAAGAAAAAAAAAAACCTCAGTCACTAATAGCCAACATCTCTGGAACACTGACTGTATGACATTCTGTTAAGCATTTTAAATGCACTGGGCCCACATGAAATCCTCTAAAGAGGACATACTTATCCCTATTTTAAAGAGGCAAAAACTGAGGCTAGAAGAGATGAAGTCATTAGTGAAGTCTTTCTCTTTTATTATGAACAAAATCTTGTTACATTGCTTTCCCTCCATCATTTACAGAACTGCCCACAAATGGTAACTCACCACAGTAACAAAAAGATTGTTAAGCGTTCAGCCCCAAATCCCTGCCAGATGTTGGCATAAACATCCCACATCCCATTCCAGGTAGCCATGCATTCTTAGCTTCCAGCAGGAAGTCATGTGTGTTTCTCATACATGTTTCTGAAAGGGGTCATTTGGAGGCTTGTCCCATCACATGGGCTGAGTGCAGGATGCAAGGGGTGGATGGACCATGACAAGCAGAATTTACTTAAGAAACAAATACAAACCCTAATTACATAAAGCAGCTGGTTTCTATAGAGGACACCATGGTGACTTTCGGGATTCAAAGAAAAGCAGTTCTCAAAGCCTGTGCAGTCCACAATTCATTAGTATCATCACTACAGATAAACTGCCCCATAAATTGCAATATGATTTAACCGAAAAGATATGGGGCCCTCTCAGATCCTCAGCAAGAGTGACTATGTTAAGAGGGAATATTATCACCACAAAAAAGGAAGGAAGGGAGGAATGGAGGAAAGAAGGAAGGAAAAGAAAGAAAGAAAGAAAGAAACAAAGAAACAAAGAAAGAAAGAAGAAAAAGAGAGAGATGATGAATATGTAAATTAGCTTGATTGTGTGCATATTTTACAACGTATATGTAATATCAAATCAACAAGTCGTACACCTTAAATACTTACAACTTTTAGTTGTCACTTATACCCCAGTAGAGCTAGAGGCAGGGAAGAGAAGATAAGTCAGGACCCACGAAGTCATGCTGAAATGAGAAAAATAAGTGACCAGTGAGATTCACATATTAGCCGTCTGATTTATCGTCACAAACCACCAACTTCCACTTTGGCGAATATACCTTCTTAGGATCACCACATTGTGAGGTCATCTTCACATGGTGAAGTATCACTGTCGATGCTCCCATCACATTCATGCATTCCTTCAGTTATGTGTCCAACAAGAGCTTAGACAGCTGCAAAGTTTCCAGTGCGAGTCACAGCAGACCCTAAATGCAAGTAGGTGCCTGGCTACGAGGCTCTGCTACACAGATAACAATTCCATCCTCATGGTGTTCCATTTCCTAGGACATTTGCACTTAGATGTAAGAGAAGACTGTAGGATGACATACAGGGATCTGCAAACACTATCCAAAAGCTTCGCAAAGAGGGAACAAGGCTGCTTCTGTATTGTTGACTCCCCCTAAGGACAGCAGCCCTCAGACAGGAGCTGGGGTCCACTGTGTTCACTGCAGACCAAATGGTTGCAATGCAACACAAGTTGAGAACCACATTCTCAGGGATTCTCTGGATGTTGGACAAGCCTGGGTGTTGGATGTGGCTCTTTTTTTTTTTTTTCCTCAGATAGCTTGGGGAGGATGAAATTGGACCAAAAAATCCAAGACTATAGAGAGAGAAGTAGACTTTGTATCAGCTCTGCCTTTGACTGGCTACTGAACTGCAGGCGAGTCATTTAAACTCTCCACACACCGGTGTTCTCAAGTAGGAACTGAGTTATAATGGGACCTACTTTCTAGGGTATTTGTGCTTATTACGGAGATAAGTACTCGACACAGTCCCAGGGGTACAAAATGCCCTAAAAACTTAATTACACAATAATCTCAATAATAAGTAGTCATCTTCTTTTTTTCTGTAGATAGTAAGCTGAATTTCCTGATAGACATACTAATTTAAGGATCAAATATTCAGATGCCATCAGAGGCTAGCCAGTAAAATAGACGAGCAGGGAAGGTCTGAAAGACTCACATTCTTTTTTGCACTTTCATTTTCATACTGGGCAAAGCAAGATAGTTTTCTACTAGAAGAAAAAACAGGACAGGATAACAATAAAAGATTGTTAATATTTGGCCTCAAAGCCAGGCATATAATAGGGAGCAGGTATGTTTGTGGCTAACTGGGGGCTAAGTGGAGTGTCCCTGGTCACTTCTAGCAAATTTGTCCGTGTGGGATTCTGAATCAAAAAAATGGTTATTTCTACTAAACTTTCAAGAAAACCAGAAATCCTGTATCTTAGTGAAATCTAAACGTTGGCAATGAATATATGTTGAAAAAAAAAACACCACCACCACGGCGGGTGAACCAAACACAATGTGCAAGTAACTGTTCATTTTGGGTATCACCTCATGCACCCTTTCAACTACCAAAACCCTGGCATCCTCATTTGATATCTTTAGAAAGCATTGGAACAGTTCTGGGAAACCCCAGTGGTGTATTTAAGGGTGCTTTCTTGAATATGTTTCTTCGATATCCAGCCCCACAAAGCCCTAAAGAAGACACATGCAGATTTTTTTTTTTTTTTTGCGCATTCAGACTTGCCTTTTAACACCTAATGCAGCCATAGTTAACAGTGTTTTTCTACAGCTGGCTGGCAGATGACCTTTGAGAAGCTAAATTTGAGGAGGGGGCTAGCTGATTTGGATGCAGCCCCTTGAGGCCCAGCCACAGAGGGGTCTCTATACACAGCTCCTGTGTCTGGTCTCTGCTCCCTCGCCTTCTTGCATGGGGGGCCCTGCGAGGCTGGGAGCAATGGGCTTTGTCAGCTGTTCTCTTTTGTTATAAGCCTCATTGTTCAGTTTAATGTCCTTGATCAAAATCTCTGAATTTGCAAGGCCTGAGGATGTACAGACTGCCTGAGAACTTAAAACCAGGATCATTTTGTCCATCTTCCTGACAGTGCAGGCTCCAGTCTCCAGCAGGGTTATCCCAAGGGTCTCTTCCAGGTACTGGAAGGAGTCACAGGGACTAGGAGGCTATTTGCATGCAATTTGCATACATTTACATAAGCCGGCATGAGCTTTGTAAGTCTGAGCAGGGGTGATTCTCAAGGTCTGTATTCTTATTTCCTCTGCCTTGAAGACAGTCACCCCTAACAGGGTCCTTCTTTATTAGATGTACATCAGGAAGCAGGTCATTGGAGGTTAGAAGGAGATAGAATCCTAGCCAAAAGGGAATGAGTCTATTAGAAAAAGCTCTCTATTCCTTCTGTTCCTTTAGAGCAAAACTTAAGTAAATATTTATGGAACACCAACCATTTGCAAAATGCAATTTTAGGTGCTGGGCATTCACACTGGACAGCAGTCCTGTTCATTTACCATTAATTTTAATGAAAGAGAATGGTTATAAAAACAACTGAGAACAAGCAAAGAAAGAAAAATAAAGATGAACCCAGGTAGTGGGTGCAGAAAACAAAACTGGAAATTGAATCGGTGTATAGCTGAAGGGGGAGGAGGTGGCCTTGAGTAGTCTGCCCCGGGAAGACACTAGAGACCCACATAACATCAGGTCAACTTTATCAGGAGTTGTGGAGAGTTCTCCAAGCACAGGGAGCAGTAGATATAATCTAGAATGATCTACATTGATGTAGAATGATCTTGGGTGGTTTTATAAAGATTTAAAAGTGCAGTGTCCCTTTGGTTTGGAGAGAAGGGAACCGTGCTATGAGATGGTGGCAGCGGAGAGGAATGGACATTAAGCACATGGAAACATCTTTTCAAAGTCTAACCAATAGGATCTTCTGGTGGATTGTAGGTGGGATATGAGAGTAAGGGGAGAATCAAGAAATTATTTTTCAAGAGTTTTGTTTTGAGGAACCAAGCAGATGGAAGTGTCATTTGCTGACGTGGGGAGACTTGATGAGGAGCAGGCCGCAAGGGTGTAGGGAAGTGAGAAGTTGGGTTATCATGCCTGTGGTGTGGGTCAAAAAGGCCTTTGTTTTCCCTACAGTGGAAGCACAGCAGCGTTGTTTAGGAAGAAGGGCCAGTGACAGGGAGCAGGACAAAACCTGCACTAGTGCTCCCATGACATTTCATTTTGCAGCTCACAGATTCCAAGCTGGTTTCTTGTGAAGGAGACCCTATCATTTACTTCCCTCAATAAATACTTGCAGACAGGAGATGGCATGTGTCTCCTGATGAGGCAGAATGCCTTTATATATTAAATGAAATTTTTCCATGAATAGACTTGGTAAACTGGTAGATAGTTGGTAAGTTGGTTAATAGATAGATAGCGGCATTAAGTAGCCTGCTTTGGGAAGACAATGGAGGCCTAAATAAGATCAGGTAAACTTTGTCAAGAGCTGATCGATGATGGATAGATAGATAGATAGATAGATAGATAGGTAGATAGATAGAAACAGATGAGAGAGAAGGAGGATAGGGATAAATGATAATAGATGGATAGATGAATGGATAGATAGGTAGATCAATGGATGTACAGATAGGTCGGTATGTAGATAGATTATAGATAGATAGATGAGAGAGAATAAAGATAAAAAATGATGGATGGATGGATGGATGGATCGATCAATGGATATATAGACAGGTAGGTAAGTAGGTAGGTAGATAGATACATAGAAGGTTTCAAGGAAATGAGGAAAATAAAGGCAGATGAGAGAAACGTGATTTAAGATAGTCTTAGATACCTCTGAGAAATCTGTTTCTGTGAGAAAATGAAAGGCCATTGGCATAACTTAGAGTCTCGGAGAGTTCCATCAAAATTAATCAGTGGGTCAACATTCAGCGAATGGTGTGTCACAGGCCTGTGTGCAAAAGGGAGTATTTAAGGGACCTCATAAGGACATATACAAGAAACAAAATCTTACTTCACTAGTAACAAAAAGACCCTGTCTCCACTATCTGGAAAAGGTAGGGACATGAGCAGGGTGTAAGATGGGGAGCAAAAGGACGAAGAAAAAGAGTAATCAATTCATAACTTAATTATTCATTTAGTATGGGTCCTTATGTACTTCTTTCACAAATCCAGACTTCTGTGAAGGACTAGGGAAGGAGACCATTAAATATGTCGATATAATCCTGAAACTTTAATTTCAACCAGTTTTCTCTATTTTGGGCTTGATTCCAAGGTCTAGAAATGTAGACATTAGTTCCCATGTCCCCAGAAATTGGGTATTTTTTTTTAGGAAGTAGTGGAATTTTAGTTGGTCAAACTGAAGTCATTGTCCACATTCATAAAACACATTTTCTGAAATGTGCCAGATAATTTTTATTTTTATATCACTATAGAAATTCCTATATGACAAGATGTGGTTAATGTAAGAGAGGAAGGTGTCAGTGTGACGTTTCAGAAACCGTTGGGGCAACACATCTCAGAATTTTATGTCTCTTTCTGGTGAAAATGGGGCCAGACATTTCCATTAATAAGCCTCCCAGGTATGCAAGCATAGCACTTTGAAAAATCCTATCTTAAGACCCTCCTGGGGGCTGTAAAGTTGCCAGCTTATTCAAGTTGGATGAAAGCTCTTAGATACAGAAAATTCTTGGAAAGTTGTAGAAAGTTCTTTGGTCCATCCAGGGGCCTGTCTCTTGAGATATTGAACCTGTGTGTTCCTTAAAGGATGAGTAGATTGTGGCTACCTCTTGGCTGGTCTTACAGGTGCATCGCTTAGGTCAGATGATAGGATGTCCTACCCCTCCATCTGGGAAGAGCTTTCCATGTCAGAAATACCTTCTCTCACATCCCACCTTTCACCATTGCCTTTTCTCAGGAGCATTTGCTAAAGGACCCCGGGTGTTTTACCCTCGGCCCAAGGACACAAAGTTTTCCGTAAAAGGCAGCACACCTGACCTTCTTTATCTTTCAGGAATTCTATTTAATGGATGTTTTCATAAAGACTTAGCAGCAGGAGCAGGAAATGATTACCAAACCCTAAAACGTGGCCATTCTTTGGAGGTTGTTCCCTAAATGATGCCCAATGGGTGTGTAATGTGCACAGCTTCTCAATTTGCAAATATTCTTGTATGTTCTTTTCCTGAGTAAAAGTTCCTAAGGGGCCAGGATTCATTTGACAGAAAATGCTCCATCCAGAACACTGGGAAAATTACAGGATTCTGTTCCTCTTATACACAGGTTGTTTGAAAGTTACCTTAGATATCATGCATTGATTAAGAATTTTTATGGTTCCTGAATGTGCTCAAATGTATTCCACACTTAATCTCTAGTGGATAAATGTCATTTTCTTTGGGATGTAAAAAGCACTTCGGAATTCTCTGGGTCATAATTAGGAATGACAATTATCAGAATATGTATCCGCAAAGAATTCTGTTTATGTGAGCTTTCAAATTTTGGGGGACTAAATGCAAAGGGGCATATGACGGATTACCTAGCAGTGATCCATGAAAGAAGACAAAAAATTTGCAATTATTATAGTGGTTCTAGAGAATATTAGCATGGGAGAAAATTAATCACCACATCATTTTCAAAAAGTTCACCTGTAGCTGGTCAATAGTTTCCATACTATTAACTTGTATTGGCAGCCAATCAAAGAAAGGCATAAATCTGCCTTCCCAGGTATAGGTTACAAATCATTTTTATGTATCCCCAGACTGTATACCCTCTGAATATAAAATTAAAAATATATATATACACCACCCCATTTGATTTGTGTTTCACTTGTAGTGATATGAGTTGTTGAATCAAATGTGATAATCATGTTTTTGTGTATTTGTTTCAAGGCTGGAAATTGAATCCAGTTGTGGGTGCGGTCTACAGCCCCGAATTCTATGCAGGTAAAAATTTCCTCCGTGCATGACTTCTTCTTCGTCTGTTCTCAATGTGTTTTGCCTGCTACTAGAGAATAGGTGTCATGAAATAATCTGAACCAAGTAAAATCCCTCTCCTCAGAAGTTCAGAGGGACTGTTGGCTTTTTTTTTTTCCTAAAGCAAAACCAAAAGTGTTTAAAACCCTTTAAAAAACGAAGGGGCATCACGTATGTGTTTTACACTGTGAGGTACGCGTGGAGCCCCTGCTCCTTATGATGTTTTCCATTGATTTTGCCTCAAAAAAGCATCGAGGCTTTGTTCAAGGGTATGTTGAACGAACGTGGAGCTGTTCTTGCCCACTTTTATTTAGTATCCCTCCATGTGTTTTTTGCCATACGTTTCCGTGTGGGGTCGCATTTTTTTTTTCCCAGCGAAGCTGAGCTGGCTCACTTATTCCACTAATGTGGCAGTGAGTTGAAATTGCCAAGAGAAGGATTATTTAGAAAACGAGAAAAAAACGAAGTGGTCTTTCTTTCTCCATGCATCACATTTCCTTAGCAATTCCATATTCCTCTCTCCCCTTGGCCCTTCCCTGCTACCCTCCAGCTAGCGGTTGATCGGGAAATCTGTGTAGAAAACTTGGTCATCACATTTTGAGAGAGAATGACCCAGAAGAAGCAGTGGCTGAGACTGGTTCTGCTTGGCCTGTTACTTCTGCCTGTTATCGTGTTGTCCATTAACAAGGTTGCATTTGGGGTGCCTGGGTGGCTCAGTTGGTTGAGCCTCCGACTTTGGCTCAGGTCATGATCTCACACTGTGAGTTCGAGGCCCGCGTCGGACTCTGTGCTGGCAGCTCAGAGCCTGCAGCCTGCTTCAGATTCTGTGTCTCCCTCTCTCTCTTCTCCTCTCCTGCTCATGCTCTGTCTCTCTCTGTCTCAAAAATAAATAAAAACATTTTAAAAAATAATAAAAAAAATAAAAAACAAGGTTGCGTTTAACACCTTAGAATTTTAGTAGTTTCCACGCGGGTATGGAAAAGAACCCTTTCTTTGATGGGGCCCTTGCTCTTTAATAAGGAGAAATAAATGACCTGTTGGTCTAGATCCACTCACTTAGTGACCTCTTGATGGTAAGTAAGTCCTACCCCTTGCTTGGTTTCTTCCGGGATGCGTTCTGTCATTTTTCTGATCCTGAATCAACCCTAGTGCATGACAGGAGAATATGGGATATTCAGATAGCTATCCAGCAGAGTAATCAACTTGACAAAGAAAAAATGGTAAATCTGGGAAAACCCAAGATGATAGGTGAGTTCTGGATTTTGGACAGGCAATGTTTGTTCCTCACATGTGGTTTCTACCCCAAGCCTGGGTGAAGTCCAGCAGCTCTATGCCTGTAAAGTAGCTGTGCTGACTCTTATTGGGGGAGCAAAAACTTATCTGTAAGTCTTTCCATGATTGTATGGTGGAACTCATTCACTGAGAGGACATTTAGCAAAGTGGGGAATGTGAACACTGTACTCAGCCCAGGTTCGAATCCTGGCCAGCTGTGTGACTCTAGGCAAGTTACTTAACCTCTCTGTGCCTCAGTGTCTTCATCTGTTAAGCGGAAGATGATAATAGTAACAAACTCACAGGTGTTTATTAGAATTAAATGGGTTAATATGTGAAGAGTGGTGCATAGCAAGCAATACATAAACATTGGGCAAATGAAAGCAAATAAATGAACGTTTCCCTCTCTGCCATAAGGGCATTATTCTCCCCAGAATGAGTCCAGAACAAGAAGCAAGAAGTCATCTGATGAGATAGGGTATAAATGTGTGACTTGGGATAGGGAGAAGTCCATGTTTCTGGTCCCATGCAGTGTAGTTTCTGGTCATCTGACCTAAGCAACCAAAATAACACCAAACCTCTCCTTTAGAAGGGATTTCAAACCTCACTGCATATCTGTGGGTATTGAAGAGGACGTTAGGACAGAAGAATCCATTCACACTGACTTGTATATACAAGAATAAATTAACCTGCATGACTTTTAGAAGGTTAGAACAGCCATTCAGATCAGCCCTGAGCCCAGCTGCAGAAGTTACATCATGGGAGTAGTGGCTACAAACAAGTTACAATAAAGATTAATATTTACTTGAATATTATCTGTAGTCAGGCACTGTTCCAAGCACTTCACCTTAATTAATGTATTTAAATCCTCACAGCGGTTTTCCAAGTGAGAAAACTAAAGTACATAGAGTACGAGGGCACCTGGGTGGCGTGGTTGGTTAAGTGTCTGACTCTTGATCTCAGCTCAGGTCATGATCTCACAGTTTGTGAGTTCGAGCCCCACATCCGGATCTCTGCTGGTGGTACAAAGCCTGCTTCGGATTCTGTCGCTCCCTCTCTCTCTCCGCACCTCTCCCGCTTGTTCTCTCCCTTTCTCTCTCTCTCTAAAAATAAATAAATAAACTTAAAAAAAAAATAAAGTACGTAGACTACCTTAGCACTAAAGGGCTAAGATTTCAAGTGGGTAAGAAGCTAGCTAGACTGTAAAACCAAGAGCCTGGGTTCTTTACAACCGGGTTAATATGGCTTCATTATCTTTTTGTGTGAATACTAGAAGTCATACTTCTTCTTGAGTGTGGCCTGTGGTGGTAGATCAGGCAACTACAGCTCTATGTCCAAACCAGTCCAGTTAAAGAAGAGGAGTGAAATAATAATGTTGGCTTGTTCCAACAGCCACAGCCACCATATCCTCCACATTTAGATGAGTTAACTGGTTCTGTCAGGGGCAGTTTTAAGGAGTCCACGCACCCAAATAATTATTTCTACGAGATGCTCCAATAAACTTAAATCTAAAAAAAAGGGGGGAGGGGCATGGGTAAGTGTCACTTGAGAAATCTGTATATGCATGTTAGTGTTGCTACTACCCGGGGTATCCTTAATAATCAGGAACTTTCTCTTTCTGCCTATATTATCTGTATATGGAGGTCAACAGAGTACATGATATTCAGAAATGTGGGGAAATGTTGCTGCAAATCCAACACTCCAGAACAAGTCCTTTGAAATATTTGAAGACCCATAAACACTGAGAATCTAGCTAGCTTACGTCAAAAGTTACGGGCACCTTAATGCATAGATGCAAATGCAGATGTGGCATGTATTCATTTCCCTATGCAGGTATACTTACTAACGTCATCCACTTGAATATCCATGGCTAAGGATTTAGGGGGCTTTGTAAATTCCCCCAACTATAAACACAGCCTGGATTTCTCTTGCAATTTCCAGCGTGCCTCAAAGCCGAAATGAAGACCTTGTCATTGATTCGCTGTGGATATTTAGCAAGCCAACCCTGTATCTGCCTGAGATAGAAAGCCAGGCTTATTAGGCACTTTTCTATATAAGATTTTGTGTTAATGACAAATATCATGATATTCCCATAGTATAATTATCGATTTTCTGAAGCTTATGCAGAATTAACAACCCAGCCTCCAATTGTCTCTCAGAACGGGGCATGAAAAGTTCACATATTTTGTAAATTAAAATCAATATTTTCAATCTCTCCTAAAGGTAATTTTCCTAATTTAGTGGACTTTTCCCTAACATTTATTTTCTCTTTAATTATAAAATGGCAGGTTATTGATTTTCGTATATAACCTCTTGACGCCCTGAGTGCATTTTTATTGCTAACGCAGGGTTGGGGTGGAGAGGGCAGAAGCACCTCTTAATGAGGATCTTTAATTACCAACTGAACAGTATTAATTTGCTTTGATAAATTATTACGCACACTCTCCCTCACACACACATAGCAGGGGAAGCATTTAGAAAGACGTTGTGAAAGGCCTTTCATTTCGGGTGTTTTTCTGAACTCTTACCAAGTCCTACCTGGAAGAATGCTCAATCCAAAACTAGTCTTCAGAAGCAGGTATGCATAAATAGGCATATCCTATGAATCTCCTCCAAAGACAAGTGGATGTTTTCCTACAAAGCTGCAAGGCATTGATTATTTTGCTTACATCTAATCATCCTTGGGCTCCTTGGGGCTTATTCTCAAGATAAATCATTGATAAGTCAATTAAAAAAAATGTCCAGGTAGATCTCAAAGACTTTAGCCAGCATCTAAGACCATTCCATTTTAGACTTATAAAAAAATTGAAGGCATTAAATCAAAGTACACTACCTGCAAATTATGCGTTCCCAGTAGCATGCTTCAAGTTACTTAATATAATTAGAAATAGTGTTTCTAATCATCTCAATGAGGAGGCATCAAAAGGGGTTCCCCCTTCATTGTGAGCCATTCCGTTACTATCTAATAAAAAGATTAAAAAAAAAAAACAGTGGTGCCTTTTATGGAGAATCATGATATCTGGCCAATGAAACTGTTGATTGAAAGCACGCACCTTTAATCTTCATACATAAGTAAAACAAAGTAAAAATAAATAACAGAAGGTTATACACAGTTGTCGACACAGTACTGACAAATGGCAAATTCGTCCGTTTCTCAATTGCCGGTAAGACGGCAGAGAAGCTCACTCACACCGTATATCATATCTGCCAACTCATTTCTGTGATTAAATATTCCATCAGTGGGGCTATAAGGCGGCAAAGCTTAACAAGATTCATAAGAGGCACCACTTGAACACACATAACTCACTTCCGTGGATGTGAGTTTGTACACCCCGCCTGCAAAGGAAAATTGGAATTGAGTTAAATTACTCCACGAGTCAATAGGGAAAGGAAAAGACTTACCAATGCGATGCAAACCTGAGATGCAGGTTAGGTCCCAAAGACAACAAAGTAGAGAGATGCAGGGCGAATCAACTTAGAAACCTTGAAGATGGTGGTGAACTCTCTTCTGGGAATACCATTAGTATTAGCAGTTTTGGGTTTTTTTGCAAGGGGGAGTAGGAAGCGACCCTTAATTGGACATTCCTCCTAAAAATAAACGTTTCTGGTTTCAAGACTGGGGGGGAAGTACTAAAAGAAGCAGGCTTGGCTGCAAAGTCACATTTTAAAGGTGGTCAGGTCTTGAAACTGGGTTATCCTGGGGTGATAGGGAGGATCAGATAAGATAATGGGTGGAAAAGAATTTTATAGACTGTAAAGTAAAATCAAAATATAGGAGATTAGTGTGATCACCGAAGTTCCCTAGATTGTTTGTGTCCACATCGGTAAAAAACCTGCCCACAGACCACATGCCTTGATATCAGGCTAGATGATGGGAAAGTGGATTGGGATCTCAATATGAAGTTTAAAAATGAAGAGGTTGGATGTAGCACTCTGTGATTGCTTATCTCGAAAGGGCAGCTGTATTTGACCTTGGATTACCCGTACAAAGGTATTGGTTTTCTATGGGCTTTTGGCCACTGTGAACCATGATTCACATATAAGAATTGAGTCAAAAGAAGGTAGATGTAGGTCTCCCCCCTGGTGGCTCCCCCCATAAGGGGTCATAGAGAGAATGACCTTTAGCCGCACTTTTGGATGGACTTCTTTCCAATTCCCCTCCTGCAATTTGGGTACAATAGCATCTGAAAAAAAGTAAGACTGTCAGAACCTGTGATAACTGGGGTTCCTGACACAGGCTGCTTTCCTTTTATTGGCCACCATCCCAGACTTGGGTTGGGCTTGGAATGATGTGCCCAAATCCCGGGTACAGCATATGCGTTTGGGGTGACTACCTTAGCATCCTGAAAGAACGTGATGTGGGTCTGAAAGGTGTCTGCTACCACTCGGAGCCCCTGAAAGCAGCTAACATGCGGGCATCCCCAGTGGCTCTAACGATGCCCACATCCACCCAAAGGACCAGCCTCGACCAGACTCAGAGCAATGGTGCCTCATGAACAGTGACCTTTGGCTCTGCAGTGTTTTGTATAATTCACACATCTGCCAGATTCAAATGCAGTGCACTTCAGTGAACTGAAACAGAAGAGTCCAGATTGAAGTCCCCAAGCAAAGGATTTTCAGCCTAGAAATGTTCCACTTCAAAGACTTTATCTCGTACATCTGTTTACCTCCGCCTCCCCTTTTGGTTGCAATTCACTTGCCTTCTCTCTTCCCCTTTCCCCATCTGTCTTATCAGATTGCACTCCATCCCTGCCCACATTTGGCCATAGTTTTTACCGGTGTCCTTCCTTCCCTGCCCCACGGAAGGAATGCAGCTCAGCTTGGATGGAATCTTTGGGGAATTTTGATCTTCAAATAGGATCAGAACTGGATTATGTGCTCAGAACTACACTTCCTCGATAAAATTAGTTCTCATTCTGTTGCACGGAAAGTCTACCAAGGAGGCCTCCCCCAAGCAGGAAGTGACAGGACTCTTAAAGGAGAAGCCCTGAGTCGGCACCATGGGAGGAAGACGAGGTTTGCCTTTCTGGCTCTGGATCGATTTCAAAGGGAGCAACCCAAAACATCAGCAACAATAAATAAGCCACTCTGGGCACTGACCCGAGCCAGGCACCGTCCAAAACACCTTGCCTCTCCTTGAATCCTCATAAAAATGTTATAGCATTCTCTTCAGTATGGAAATTTTGAAACCAGGGCTTACTGAAGAGTTTATCTCATTCCTTATGTCACAGAACTAGTATGTAAAAAAAATAGGTTTCTTATATAAAGGTCTTTTTTTCTGACCTCAGAGCCCACACTTTCCATTACCTTGTTCAGCTTACTCAGTAGGACTAGACTGGGATATGCCTGCCGTGTCTTCTATCCTGGAGGTCATAGAACATACTGAAAATGAATACAAATATCTGTGCATGTAATATTATTTGCTGCACGCCAGACTCCACGTTGGGATCTCCACATATGTTTACAGAGATTACAACTCTGGAGGACAAGTGTCATTTCCTTCATTCTGCAGATAAATGAGATATCTAGTAACGTTATGTTGTACAAGGCTGTTGACTTCAAAACTTCAAGAGCTCAGTCCAAAGCCAAATCTTAGTGATTCCAAAGCCCATCCCATTTTATTACACATTACCTCCCACATATGCTTTAGTTAATCTAGTATCTTGGGTTAATGATTGTTAACTGGCAATAATTTTGCCATCTCCCCCCCCCCCCCCCCAGAGGAACTGGGAAATTCCAGGAGACATTTTTTCATTGTCACATCTTGAGGGGGGGAGGGCATGGGGTGTTGGCTACTGGCATCTAGGGGGTGGAGGCCAAGGATGCCGCATAACATCCCACCATGCACAAGACAGCCCCCACCACAAAGAATGATCTGGTGTAAAATGCTGATATTGCTGAGGTCGGGGACCACTGTCCCGACAGAAGCAGATTAGTAAAAATGTCACATATGCACCAAATATCTTTCTCAAGCCCTACCAGTAACTCCTGCGAAAGATGGATAAGCATCTGTAGTCATCAGTGGCAATCAAAAAGAGACCTTCGTTCAAATGTTTCCTCTTCTGGGCATTACTTTGTGATTTTTGACTCCAGAATGGAAAAAGCATAAAGCTTGATTGTATGCTGTAGAACTGTGTCAGGGGTCCATGAGACCATCCTCAGGCTCTGTGTTTGCTTAGATGTGCTCTTAGGGACTCAGCAAGGCTCTTTTAGTCACAGTTCTGATTTATTACAAAAGGGTACAGATTAAAAGTCAGCGAAGGAAGTGGCACCTGGATGGCTCAGTCGGTTAAGCATCCGACTTCAGCTCAGGTCATGATCTCACAATTCAAGGATTTGAGCCCCACATTGGGCTCTGTGCTGACAGCTCAGAGCCTGGAGCCTGCTTCAGATTCTCTGTCTCCCTCTCTCTCTGCCCCTCCCCTTCTCATGTTCGCTTTCTCTCTCACTCTCACAAATGAATAAACATAAACTTTTTTTTTAAAGAAATTAGCAAAGGAAAAGAGCAAATGAGTTAGAATCCAGAAGAAACCAGGCAAAAGCCTCTGGGTGCACCCTTACAGTGGAAGTACGCAATGTGCTTAACTTTCCCTGCAGTGGTGCCTGATGGCAAACACAAAGTGTCATCAGCTGGATGTCAATCCGCTTCCTGGGAGGCAGCCCCATAGATGTGGAGCCCCCGTATGACTGACCTCAACTACTCAAACCATAGCCCAAAGAGCAAAAGGAAGTATTCACCATACATCACATTGCTACCAGAAACTATCTTATCAAACTGGTACTGTGTGGCCCAAGGCCTCAGGCACCCAGGAACAGTTTTATCAGGTAGAATATTCCAAGGGTTTACAACTCATCTACCAGGAGGTGTCCAAGGGCCAGTCCTGAAGACAAGCATCCTGGGGGGAATGTGCAGGGTTTAAGCAGCCCAGACCTGTGGAGTTACCCCTTTCCTACACAACAGAAGGAAGAGGGGGAGGGGTGGGGTTGAGGAGGTAGAGAAGGAGAAGGAGAAGAAAGAGAAGGGGAGGGGGAGGAGGAAAAAGGAGGAGAGAGAGGCGGGTGGGGGAGAAGAAGGAGAAGCTGGTTGCGAACTCAGAATACAGAGCTCATATATATAGAAGGTCATGAATGTAGTGGTCAGGAGGAAGGAAGGTATAAGATGAGACTTACCACTGCGTGTGTTGGTTCTAGGAGAAAAGATCAAGGTGGATTTAGTTATGAAAGAGAAAAAAATGTGTGGCTTTTCACTTAGAGCAGGAGTCTGCAAATGTCTTCGATAAAGGGCCAGTCAGTGAATATGTGCAGCTGTGTGGGCGGGCAGAATCGCAGTGCTGAAGGCCTGTGAAATGCCAGGTAGTGTGGTAAGCACTGGGGGAGCCCCTCATCCCTCTGAAGTTCCTTAGAGCATTGAGAGCGGCAGAAAGATAAACTTAATGTATAATAAATGATGATGCCTGCCCACCAGAACGCTAAAAAAGGAACAACCCTCTCTGCATTAGGAGCTAGGGAGGGGGTATTAATTGGGTTTTGAAGGATAAGGAAGAGTTCTCCTGGGAAGAAAATGAAGAAAGATCTTTGTGGTGGGTGAGTTAGAAGGAGTTTGGTAGAACCCAGAAGGGTTTCTCAACCTTTATCTGCAGAATCCATTGAGAAGTATTAAAATTAAAAAAAAAAATACAGGTGCTTGATCTGCACTGGATATAGAGATTTCTGTGGCAAAATCAGGTTCCCCCCCAAAGCTGAGAAGTACTGATCTGTTGAGATCAGAGGGTACCTTCTAGAGAAAAGTTGCAAAAGCCCTGACAATGCTATATAAAAGGAATGTGGATTCTGGAATCTGTCGTTTGAGTGACAGGCAACCATTGAAAACTCTGATAATTAAAACATAGAATAAAACGAACAAGACCACCCAGCGATGAATTAGCACTCCTATCTGCCCTTGAAACAAATAATAGTCTTATCATGAGGACTCTTACAAATATGTGAACCAAGCCCTAAAAGGCTGAAAGAGGTTAAACCGAATCAGCAACTTCTCAGCCGTTGTAGAGATCAGGCTCCAGACAGACCCCAGGATTACTAAGCCAGTGCCTGACACGGAGGCTATTATAAAACTTGTTTTCTGGCTTTGTCCCGATCTCTTCCTAGAAAAGCAAATCTGCAGACTTTAAAAATGACACGATTTCATTTTTCTTTTTTTAATGTTTTAACTTGTGTCGCCATTCGATTATAAATCACGCAGTTTTGGTGCTTGCCACTTTTCGCGTTCTTGACAAAATTTATAGTTCAGTGTTATTAGCCCGACCAATTAAGTTGTATATAAATAAAGACGAATTGGCCAAATATTGTTTAATACCCTGTATGTTAATTATATGTAGATAATCATTCTCTAAGCATCAAATGAAGCCGTCTTTTAAAAATGTACTGTTGAAGAACCAACAACACAAATAGCAAAATCCTACTTAAATTAACTACGTGGGTGACAGTTAATGCATTTCTAGAACTTCTATGGACCTGTTACAACCCATTACAGTCGAAATATTGGTTTATGAAAAATTAATAAAGCCAATGGAAAATGGAACCCAGCATCTGCATTAGCTGTTCACAGCAAAAGAATCAGGCAGAATTAATTATGCCGTATGCTACAATCTAATGAGTTTTTCATTAAACAGTATACCATTACGGAGACTGAACAAGGATTATTCAGGGAATAATGCCAAAGGCTGTTTTTTTTTATTTATTTTTTTATTTTTTGGAGGAGATTAAATTAGTTAATGGGTTTTACATTTAAACCCAACGCAGAGGTTAATCGATGTACGCTTACCATTATTTTAAACCCAGTGTTGTTTTAAAAACAGGAACACCCCAATATCACTGATATTTCCTCTGGGGGAAAGAAAAGATGAGTCTATTTGTGTGTTTCTAGTGTTTGTTTGATAGACATATGATATTGTAAAGACCTTCTGAATTAATTTTGTCATTTTTGAAAACCGTTTTCACCAGCTGAAATATTCTATTTGCTTTCAGCCCACGGGTGTGCGTGTGTGTGTTTGCGGTGTGGGAAGCTTGTTTAAACAAATGTATCTGATTTTTCTTTGGGAGATTCAAAGTGGAAGTACATTTTCTGCTCTTACCAAAAGAGTGGGGTCAGGAGTTTAAACCTAAACTGGGATGGGAAGGGGACTCTGGATGAATCTCTACCCCCATTCCACAAATACTTCGGTTCCCACTAAAATACAGCTCTGTACTAGCAAGTGAAATAGAAGAGGGGTCCCAAGGGAAAGCCATCTAGGGGGGTTTGGGGCTTCTGCAGCATCTCAGAGGTTCTTATCCCTAGGAAGAAGAGAGAAAGAGAGAAACTGGGAGAGAGGAAGAGAGAAAGAGAGAGGGAGAGAGAGAGAAAGGCAGTCTGGGTGATTTGCAGAGACTTGTAAACTCCACGCATGTTAGCTGAAGTGCAATTTCTCATTTGTTTCCTTCATAATAGATTACAAGCTAAAATGTCTTTACGAGATGCAAGATGAATGTAGTTGAAGGGGTCACATTTCAGTTCCAGGGAGGGGTGTCCTCTCCCCATCCCCCTTTGAGGCTCCGCCACAAGGCGATTTGGGGCCCACACCCATGCAGCCCCATCTCCTGATTCCTCAAGAGAAGCCAGACACCTGTCTTGTGACATGAAATTCCCCCAGTGTAAATGTTGGCAATTAATTCCCAACCTTAAAATGCTCTCCATTCATTGTTATATGTAGCATTCTGAGGCCACACCCCCCAGTTCAGCAGCCGTCAACATGCTTCCCCATTCTTCAAGGAACAGTGGGACAAAAGTAGCCCCAAAGTGCTGTATTTGGGGATTCAAAGTCATAGTAATATAATAATACTGTAAGTTCTTTATATATATTATTCAGTAATAATGCTTATTACTGGGGCCACTTACTATCCACGATTTGTCAAATCCTTCCGTGTAGCAGATCTGATCCTTTCAATTCTCAGTGAAGTAGGGTTTTTTTGTCCCTATTTTACAGATGTGAAAACCAAGTCTGGGATGTTAAGGGACTTGCAGAAGATCAAAGAAACTTACACTTAGTGAGGCCAGAACACAAAACTAAGCGTTAAAACTCTCAAAGCTCATGCTTTTTCAGCCGCACTGTGAGACCTTGAGAGTTCACCATTTCTCCGCCCTCTGTGTTTCTTTCCTCCCTGTCTTACTGAGATCTTGCAAGTGGGATTTTCTTATCTATAGAAGATACATCCTGCCCAGAGGCTTCCTTGGTTGGATTTAAAACCCTATCACAGATTCTTAAATGTGATCATGAGGTTCTAGCAAACATTTTTAGCCTGGAAGAGTCAGGTGTTTCCAGCCAGAAGGCAACTGTGGAACTGTTTGATGTGGCTTTAGTGCAAATGGGGTAGATTTATCACCCCACTGTTGGAGAGGATGTTTCAACACCTAAAGACCTAGGATCACTATTAATAAGCAGATGGAGCTTCGTTAGTGAGTCTGAGCTCTGGAGTCGCACCAAGCTGGCTCAGATTTGTTTGGTCTCCTATTTTTCTCTCTCTGGGCCTTACTTTCCGTGTGGGTTTGATAAGAAAAAGAAAAAAAAATCATAGTGTGTGCACGGCATACCTGATTCAATACCTGAAACTCAGTGGCATCATTAATATTAGCTATACTTGACTTCGCTTAAGCATTTTACTATTGTTAGCAGCCTAGGGCATCCCCTGGGATCTGATTAGAAATGCAGATTCTCATGACCCACTGCAGATGAGAATATGCATTGTAAAATCGCCCCCAGGTGATTCAGCACCCCTTAGAATGTTAGAAGCAAGGCTGTATCTAAGGTTGCCCTGACCTATATACTAAGGGCCATAACCCTGAAGGCCAAATACCTTAGGAGAGAAAAGTGTTTCCATTGTTTTCATTATGGTTACCTTGCTGGCCTTCCACAAATATCTTACAGGACAATTTTTTTCTTGTTGTTTTAATGTCATGAACAGCAATGAATCAGAAAGAAAATTTTGGCGAGCATTCAAAGAATATGTCTTTAAATTTGGGGGGTTGATTGTTTTTAACGAAAATGAAATAAAGTTAAATTTTAGAAAGTACTGATCGAATGATATTCTCTGAAATAGTCAGTGACAGCTTGCCAGGGAGGGACTAATGCAGTCCCTTTGGTGTCTTCCAAACAGAAAGGGGAAATTAGAACAGGGGTCAGCAAACCTTTCCTGTAAAGGTCTGGAGAGTGAATATTTTAGCCTTTGTGGGCAATAAGGTGTCTGCTGTAACTTCTCAGCTCTGTCTTGCAGGATAAAAACAGTCGTAAGTAACATGTAAAGGAACAAGGGTGGCTGTATTCCAAGAACACTTTCTTGATAGATACTGAAATTTGAATTTTATGTGATTTTTCACTTTGTCACCAAATGTTGTCCTATACTATGGATTGCTTTTCAACCATATAAAAATGTAAAAAAACATTCTTAGATCACAGTCCATCCAAAAACAGTGCTAGGCTGGATTTGGCCAAAAGGCTCTAGTTTGCCTCCACCTGATTTAGAAGATGAGCCTTAAATCCATGGGTCCAGGAATCTGGTTGGTTTGACTTGCATTCAGCACTAGAAGATTTCTATCTGTGTGACCTTGGGAAAAACTCTCTATGTCTCAGTATCCTCATCTATTAAATAGATGTAATGATAGTACCTGTCTTACAGGATTCATAGTAGGGGATAATAATCCAAATTAAGCATCAAGTGGGTTTGCTTAGTACCTATCGGGTATTTGATAAGTAACTTTTGGAATCGCTACCACTGATGTGTTTATTATCATATTGCGTCAATTGAATATTTTCTGTAAAAACCACTCTTAGCCAGAATTTTGGTGGCAGAAAAATAAGAGCAGTTCAAGTAAGTCGTTGCAGTTTTTTAATCACAGATAATCAGGGAGGAAGTTGTACAGACATCTTCATGGTATTCCCGGAACTTTTTTTGTTTTTGTTTTTGTTTTTTTGGTACAGTCTGAAATTATGTCAAAAAGAAAAGTGAAAAGAAAAAAAAAAAGAAGAGATCATGTATTTCTTTTTAATTATTATGAAAATCCAAACTTGTATAATAAATTGGAGTAAAAGATTATTTATACTGTATACAGATTCACTTCAGGGCTCCTTTAACTATGGAAGTCCCCTGGTTCAATTAAAACATGATTCACTTTATAAGACTGAAATATACAGACAGCATTTTCTGCAACATCTGTGCCTAAATGCAAATACCTCAGTATTTAAAGTTGGGCCATAACCCTTCAGAGAGGCTCATCTTTCAGGCATGTATAAAAGCATTAAGTATTAGCTGTGAAAATACTCTTACATGGATCAGCTGAATGCTGGTCTATGTTGAAAAATGCATAACTAAAGGGGCGCCTGAGCAGCTCAGTCTGTTAAGTGTCCAACTTCAGCTCAGGTCAAGATGTCGAGGTTCATGAGTTCTGGCCCCTCATCGGGCTCTGTGCTGACAGCTCAGAGCCTGGAGCCTGCTTCGGATTCTGTGTCTCCCTCTCTGCCCCTTGCCTGCTTGTACTCTGTCTCTCAAAAATAAATAAGCATTAAAAACAATTTTTTAATGCATAACTGAGGTGGGGGGAAAGGTATCTACAGCTCAGGGGGACTTTGGATAAATGTGTTGATTGGAGGCAATAACCTCCATTGGCCGGGACCACATGGCTCCCTCCCAGACCTCTATATCTAGCATCGAAGTTTGGTGCTTGAATGGCCCTCACGTAGTACAGAGCCTCACTGATCCTCAGGGCAGAGCTCCCATGAGGCAGGCAGGTGTATTAGTGTGTTGGGGTTGCCATGCCAAGGCACCACTGACTGGGTGGCTTGAACAACAGAAATATATTTTCTCACAGTTCTAGAGGCAAGAGGTTCAAGATCAACGGGTGCTCAGAGTTGGTTTCTTCCAAGGCCTCTCTCCTTGGCTGGTAGATGGCCATCATCTCCCCGAATCCTCACATGGTCTGTATCCTAATGTACTCTTCTTATAAGGACATCAGTGACACGGGATTAGGGTCTACCTTAATTTTAATCTAATTACCTCTGTAAAGAGCCTATCTCCAAATACAGTCACGTCCTGAGGTCCTGGGGGTTAGGACTAAACTGTATGAATTTGGAGGGAACACTCTTCAGTCCATAAAAGTAGGGCAGAAATGAGAATGTCTTCATCTGGATGGGAAATCAAGTGTGGCCTCCCTAGGATTATGCTGTTGGTGACTTTGCATACCTTCTTTAGCAGCCCACCTCCAAAGAGTTTGACAGATTAGTTAGGACTGGGTGTTGTTACTCTTTGTTCGAAATGCCAAAAAAGCAGAGACAAAAGTTATCAGCATACAAAAAGCGAAGATAAAAAATAAATAGGCTCTATCTCTTTGCCCACACAAGTTCTCAGACCAGATATATTCAGCCATTTTTACTTTTTATTCCTACACCTGTGGAAGATGCCCTTAGGCCCGGATTTTTCGAAGTGCATCCACGGAGCAGGAGAATCACCTGGGTTGCTGATCAGACGTGCAGATTTCTGACCAGCCGAGTGGCGTTCTCTGGGAGTGGTGCCTTTGAAGGCACACGACTTAACATTCTTCCCAGGGGATTCCTAAAGTCTCCCAGGCTTGGAAAACCTCCCGTTTTAGGAAGGCAAGCACTCACAGCACTGAGGTTTGAGCGACTGGCTCTCCATTGTTTCTCCAAGGGTGGTCCCCTGACAACAGGCGACACTGTTGAAAATGCAACCCTGGAAGTAGGACCTGGTTTTCTGTGTTTAAAAAATCCCCTAGGTGGTTTTGATGATGCAGGTGATTATAAGAACCAGCGGGGGACTGAGGGCAGGGCATGACTGACAGTCACCTTCTTAAAGTACCCCTCCTACGAAAAGGACCTTTGCGGGTTCCTCTTTCAGTGAACTGTCTCTTTGTCACCCGCTCAGAGCTAGTTTTTTCAATTAGGACCAATGTTTTCCTGTTTATATATTTTTAAGTTTATTTATTTATTTTGAGGGGCAGAGAGGGGGGAGAGAATGGGGGAGGGGCAGAGAGAGAGAGAGAGAGAGAGAGAGAATGAATCCCAAGCAGGCTCCATGCTGAAGCTTGGGGCTCAACCTCATGAACCATGAGATCATGACCTGAGCTGAAATCAAGAGTCAGCCTCTTAATCAACCCAGCCACCCAGGCGTCCCTCCTATTTGTATTCTAATTTAAAACAATGCTTAAAAACTCCTTCTGTGACAATGGAAGTAAGGAGTCACTGATAAAATGAGTAATGTTCTAGAAGTCTAGATAGCTTGTTTCTCACCTGGAATTCGCCTCTGACTGATGATAAGTCTTTTCATAAACGACATCCTTGTTCGTGCCATTTTTCCCGTCTCTAAAGAGGGAATAATACTACCTGACACCTGTTATTAGGGAGGAATAAATGCAGTGTAAAAATTTTTTTGGCAAATATTGAATAAAGACTTCCTTTTTTGTGTAGAAAATGAAAGTATTGTTTTTAGCTGTAATTATAACTATAGTAATACATTTTTAGTTATGACTGCAGTATATAACAAAAATATGGAATAACCAGTTTGCCAGTCAAAATGGTCACGCTTAATAAAAATTATGCCAAAATTACTTTTAAACTTCATTGATCTCAGCAAACCAAAGTAAATAACCACGGTGTCTAAGGTTTTGGGGGTCAATTCAGACTCATTCCTTTGTTCACTTTCTTGTATATGTATTTGTTCCTGAACCTATGAGTACGAAAAGAGACAGTGTGTCATTCTTTTGAAGGATGCATGAGGCTTAGTAGGTGTGGCCCCAGAAACCACACAGTGTCCGGCAAGTGGTAGATGTCACTACGTGCCCACCCAATTAATGACCGTCCTTGCAAGCCACCTTTCCTTAGCTGAGCACTAGAGACAGAGAAGCTCTATACTGGTCTCCTGTGTTCATTCACCATTTGCCAGCGGGGCTTTCCTCTTAGCCCTCTTTCCAGAGTCACTAGGCTAAGTGACATTGGAAAGCAGGATCCTAGCAAAGGGCTCCGTTTTCAAGTGACTCAGGATTAGCACAGAGATGCTTGTGGAGGTTCAGACAGCACGTGAGACTCTCAGAACCTTCCACAGTAGGTCGTCCCCAATCCCCATTGGCTCTTGGAAGATTAATGAAGTGTTGTTGTTATCTTTGTGTCTTTAATTTTTTGTTTGTTTGTTTTTATTTCGGTAGAGATAGGAGCAGCTCTCCAAACATTCTAGCTCATCAGCACCTCGAAGCTAGAGAAGTGAGCCACTCCAAGTTGCTAAGCAGTTGAGGTTGACATGTTCTTTGACGAGCAGTTTCTCTGACATGATTTTTTCCTTCTTTCTTCTTTCTTTCTTTCTTTCTTTCTTTCTTTTTTTTTTTTTTTTGTGGAATTCAGAAAATACAGGAAGGGCCTAGTCATTCACACTGGGCTACTTGGAACTCTGCCTATTTGGTGCTAAAGTGGAAGGGCAGACTTTCAAAACAGCCTCTCTTCTCTACCTTGCCCTCATCCATTCTAATTGTACTTCTTGGGAGTGCCACATGGCTGCCTGTCCGAAAGTCTGTAGTTCCTCTCATCAGGTTCCCCCGCTCCCCACCGCCCGCCTCTAAGCCTAGGTCCCAGGATCCATGGGGATGAAAGACGACTGGGACATGATTCATGGCCTCTTGGAGTTCGTAGCATCCATGGTCAGACACTCATTAGATAGATCAGTACAATAATCTAGAAAAGCAGAGGAAGGAAACTGAACTTGGCAAGTAGAGGCAAGTAGATGTGGTTTCTAGGAGGCGAAGCCAGAGCAGTGTCCATAAGGGGGAGAAGAAGCAGCCTCTGTAAAGGCAGAGGTGTGAAAATGCACCTTTGTTCCAGCTGGTTTGACTCCAATTTCCTCACCTAAGAGTTGGCAGCAGAGTAGAAAGTTTAGATGCTTCCTCTTCCCTGTCTGTGATAGGAATCACCCCTCTGAGACTTCTCCATGTCCCTCGAGGGGCCAAGAATGATCCCCACAGCTGTGGGAGTCTTCAGGTAAGAAGAAAGGGCTGGGTTTCCTACCTGAGACACAGACCTTGGCTCACTGTCTGTCAGCTGGAGGGTTCCGAATCCTGCCAGAGTGGCCCTGTAGATCTGCTGGAATCTTGGATGCTGATGATGGTGGCATCACTGAGTATGACAGTCAAAGGCTCTGATTATTCCAAAGTGTCCGTCTGCCATGTGGAGCCAGTTCCTTCCTGCCAGGCACAGAATGAGGCTGCTTAGATTTCATATTAATCTGAGTCAACCTTAAAAGAACCAGAGAAGGGGCGCCTGGGTGGCTCAGTCGGTTGGGCGTCCGACTTCAGCTCAGGTCACGGTCTCGCGGTCCGTGAGTTGGAGCCCCGCGTCGGGCTCTGGGCTGATGGCTCGGAGCCTGGAGCCTGCTTCCGATTCTGTGTGTCCCTCTCTCTCTGCCCCTGCCCCGTTCATGCTCTGTCTCTCTCTGTCTCAAAGGTAAATAAACATTAAAAAAAAAAAAAGAACCAGAGAAGAGGAGGAAACAAGTGAATCCCGTAGACAGATAGGTTTATAACTCACTCCTTGTGGACTTTAGGCATGCACATCCCCAGCTGTAAACAAGGGGCAAAAGCAGGCTCCCTCAGGAAAGATTGGTTAGACAAAGCACTATTTTTATCAAAGAATCTAGAAGTGTCTTTACAAATATAATAATTTAATCATACTCATCAATCCTTCTGAAGGTCAGGTGTTTTGCTACGGGCTGGGAATAGTTGAGAATGGTTTGGCTCTGACCCAGGGGAGGCTCCCTGTGACTAAGACCAGTATGTAAATGAAAAGTTGCAGCACAAGTGTGACAAAGGACTGACTAGGGAGATTTTTCTAAGTGTGATGGGAGTATAGAATGGGGAATGACCCATTAACTCCTGGGGACAGGGAAAAGGAGAGGAGATTTTAAGTGACACAGTTGGAATTGGGGTGGGGTCTACATAAAATTAAACGTGAAACTCCCAGAATTCCTCCCTAGATGACATAAAGAGGTCAGTTTCATACGGTTGAACCTCACAGATGGGGCAGGAATGGCATGGATGTTTCATCCCTCCACCAACTGATTAAATGGTAGCAACTGCCTAGAAGCTGTGTTAAGAACGATTCTGAGGATTCCAGAATAGGAAAGGATACTGTGGAAATTGATGAACAGTCTGTCCTAGGTAGGGAATGATGTCCAGTGGTAGAAATTGAACACAGTTGCCATCTTTAAATTCTAAGGAGGAAAGCCCTCCTTCCTCTCCTCCCACAAAAGCCTGGATATTAGAGTAAAATTGCTTTATAAGCAAAGGCACAGAAGTCTGAGAAGTGCAGGATGTCACCATGGTGGCCAACAGTTCATGCTTAAATGGAGGTAAAAGGTCTATGTTGGGGGCATGGGGCATGGATGGAAAATGCAGTGCAAGAGGTTCATTAGAAAGCTGTATCACAAGGTGCCTTGAATGACCTTGTAAACACGCTTCATGCTGCCACATGTACCTTATTATCTATTTGACTTACTTTTTGAAACCAACACACATGACCCACCCCCGCCCCCCAAAATGCATGGAGGTTACAATGTTCTTCTCTGCCTCTTTGTTTTTGTTTAATTCAAAGCATTCTCTCAAGAAAAGGTCACAGAGTACTAAGAGAACATACAATAAATACTTTGCAAATTAGAGGATGTTTTTTAGGTAAAATAAAAACCAAGTCCTGTGACAGTATAGGTTTTGTTTTACAAAGGTCAGAATTATTGCATAAGGAATTGGTTTTTTTTCACTACCAAGAGGACGTCCAAAGAAGTTATTTCAATCCAGTTTCTCAGAATCTACAGCGTAAGAGCATTAGGAAAGCTTCATTATGCCCTGCCAGGATTTAGCTTTCTAGAGGGAATCTGTGTTGTGTCCCAATGGGATTCTGTAAATTGCATTGAGAGTGTTGAAAATTGACCCTAAGGTTTTGACTGCACAATACCGCAATGTCCTTCTGGATATATTTTTGCTACAACTGTGCTATGTTTCTTTTGAAACCACGGCCCGCCAAGAAACTTCAGATCTCATTTTGAAAAGTGGTTTTTAACCAGAGGTGGATAGGAGAGACCCATGGAATTTCTCACGGGTCCCACCCTAGAAGGTGCTGATGTGGCAGCCATGGGTGTATCCTATAGAGATGTTACTGTGTATCTAAGGTTCTAGCAATGAGCAAGAACACAAAGATGGATGCGTCTGCAAAGTCAGACTCGGTACTCATTGATAAAGAAGAGCGGGGGTCAGGGCATGTCCTTCAGGTGTGTAGCCCATCCTGTTGGTTGATTTTGGACCCCATGCCCCAAAGATCTGGTGTTCGGTTTGTCTGCTGTTAATTGCCATACTATGCCAGTTTCTTGTCCAAACCAGAAGGACTTGCTGAAGAGAAATCAGACCATGTGAATGAAGTCCCCGCTTATATGTTGGGTTAAGTTTTTTTGTTTTTTGTTTTTTAATAAACTAGAAAGAAACATCACTTCAGCAAAGTCTGATCATGACTCAGGCCCAGCCAGACTCTGAATACATTCACTGCCAAGAGAAGGTCAGTCACTCATGCCCAGACTTTTGTGGGGGGCTCTTCTCCGGCTGTAAGTGTAGGATACCAGGGTAAGCATCAGAAGGATCAGGGGACATTTCTTCAGATGGTCCATGGGCTGCTTCTCCTTGTCAAAGAATGGATGGATGTGGCTGAGCCAGTGAAGGAGGAAGGGATTGTAATAGAGCTTTGCTTTACCTGGAAATCATGTACAAAACACAGGGAAACACAGGGAACAGAGGGTAGAAGTGGCTCTGCAGAAGCCTTCTCAGCCCTCCTCATGGGAACCATGCATCCTGGCTCCATACCTGAAGGATGGTGGAGTGGAGGTCATGGACCTGTGTTTCGTTTTTCACTTCAGGAAAGATGGCAGCCTCTTAATGGTTCACATGGCAGTCCCTCTCTGCTTGGCAAACCCCCACTCACGCTGCAAGTTTTCACTATACTTCCTTTGACCTTGGGAAAGATACTTTAGGATTCTAGAACCCCTTCGTGAGCAAGGGGTGGCAAGTCTCCAAGCATATGTAGGTGAGCTCACAGTAAGGCAGGCTTCTTCTCATGGGGGAAGCCTTCCAGCTGTGGCGATAGGTAGCGGATCCAAAACCAGATGGAGGCACTGCCCTTGCCCAGCCAGGCAAGTGAACAGAAAACACAGGAGCCCATTTCCGTCGTCAGTAATGGGCTGACAGTTCCTCAGACGTGTCTCTCATCCTTTTCAAAGTCTCCGAGTGTGAGCTTTGCAGCAGCAGGAGAACGGATTTGATACCCTGAGGATCCCTGACCCTGCTCATCCTCAGAGTGGGTGGATGTTCAAAACACACATAGATTGAGGAGATAACTCCAGATTCCACCGTGCTTCCCCGCTGTAAAATTCCATTGTGCCAGGAGAAGCCCGGTGCCCTTTGCTTTAAATCAGGCAGAGGACAGTCAGCTCTGAATTGCAGGCTTGGTGAGACAGCTCTCCCACTGGAAGCCTGAGAGCTTTTGCGAACAAGTAGGAAACCGCAGAAGCCAAAGACTGTCTCACCTCAAGCCCAGCGTGGGCCCCCAGATGGGTCACTTGGAACGTGAAAGTTGCATTCATTGCCTCCCTGCTGCACTTCTGTTCTTCCCCTGAAGAACGAATTCAGAAGGTCTAAAGTGTGGGGGAGGAAAAGTTTTCTCCAAACAAAGCCCTGCACGTGCTGACCCTTTGCTAAGTGATGATTAGGTGGCAACCCCTGTGTTGGGCGCATCTCTAGCCATACGATTCACGACCCTTCCTGGAGGTAGGTATATCCACCCCGTTTTCCAGATGGGAATCCCAAGGCACAGAGAGGTACAGTAACTTGCCAAGATCACACAGCTAAGTGGTGTCTGAGCCAGGCTTATCGTCTACTTCCCTCTGATAATTCTTAGGCTCCCTCTGAAGTATGCCACACTGCCACCATCACTGATCTGAAGGCGGTTCCTGGGGCCCGCCAGACCCCACTACGCAAAGCCCGGATGACAAGGAGTGACGTTTTCTTGGAGGGCTGGGGAGGGTGGGCTTCCGAGTCCCTTCGGCTGAGATGGGGCTTCCGTGGGTGTTCCCACGATGGGCACGGGGATGTGGCTATGTGTTCGTGTCTCTGCCTTTCTTGTTTGCGTTGCCGTGAACTCTCAGGTGCAGTGTGCCTGTTCCCCAACCAGATGCCATCTGTCTCTCTCTCATAGGTACGGTGCTGTTGTGCCAGGCAAACCAGGAGGGATCTTCCATGTACAGTGCCCCCAGTTCACTTGTATATACTTCCGCAAGTAAGCCCACTGTTGTGGCTCTCTTCCTGTTTTGTGACATAAATCTGAGTCCAATCACCCTCCCTGCCATGTAAGTTCCCCTCCCCTCCCTCTCTGCTCCACGCTCCCTTTGGCTCTCCACAAGGTGAAGTTGGTTCCCATAAGCATGTCTCTGTGTTCCCTGTCGCCTTAGCATCTAATTCCTTCACTCATTACATCTGAATGCTCACTTCCCGGATGCCCCAGTCATCCTTTGTTAAGACCTGTCAGGATCAGGTCCAATGGATGGGACATGGGGCATTCGTTCCGGGGGGGAAGGCGCATGATGGTGGGGGGAGGGGGGGTTTTAAAGCTCACTGCCTGCCTTCTATCCCAGCTTTGCAAATTAACATGAAAATAATGGATGTATGTAAAATACGCAGGCCATCCAAGCGATACCCTCCCCTAGCAACAGGTGCTTGGATGTCACTCCCCAGCACCATTTTCTCACTGGAAAACAGCGACTTGTTTGCAAGGCTGTTCTGCCCTTTGCTGTGTGATTCTATTGAGCAGGGGGAGGAGAGAGAAGAATGTGGCTCTCCCCCATGTAACTGGGTGGGGGAAATAGCAATAAAAGCTACTTTAATAGATATGAATGTGGCCATCAAGTGGGGAGAAGGCCCAAAAGTAAATATGGAAGGTAGGTCACAATGTTGGTGTGGAAGAACCAAGGATTTCTCTGCCTGGGATGGATGCTCCAGGGTGGAGAATGCCCCACCCCCACCCCAGTTCCTAGAACAGGTTGAAGAATTACAGTTCTCATGGATTCCATCATGGTTACCCGAGCTGGTTTGCTTCTCCTCAAAAAGACCCCTGGGCACAGCTGAGACTTTCTCATGTATTTCATGGGTGATGAAATCCCCTTAACTGCCAAACAGGTCCTCTTTGGGATCAGTGCTCAAAAATGAGTGTGGGGACAGGGGAAGGTGGGCTGCTAGAAGCCAGTTAGAGAAGAGGGATGGTGGAAAGCAGAGGCAAGAGGTACACGATGATCATATGAAGATGAGACAGAGAGGAGTCCTCCCAGAGTGCCAGTCAAGCATCTCAATTCCCGAAGGCTCACAAAAACCCAACTCTTTGCTGTGGGGCACAGGTTAGAAGCAGTCACCCGGAGCCAGAAACATGCCTTTGACAAACCCGAGAGTTTCTGAAGGCACCAGGCTGTAGGGGAAGCCTGTGTTCCTCCCAACCAGCCTCGTATCTTCAATAGCAGTGTGGGCACTCATTAAATTCAGGGTATCTTTCTGTGTCCCTGAGATACAAGAATCTAAACATACTGGCAAGAAGTGGTTCTTTCTAAATGTATGGAAGTTGCCCCCTTTGGGCGGTGTAAATGTGTGTGCATGTTATCTCATAGAATTAGCACACTAGTACACATTTTCACATGTGAACCTTGTTTCATCCTTGAAGTCTGCACCAGGTAGGTATTATAATGTTTGTTTTACAGCGGAGGAGTGGAGGGCACCACGACGGAGTGATAACCCAGGATCATACAGACACAATGTGGTAGATTGGTTTTTGGAGCCTGGGAAATTATTCAGTGTTTGACTGCTTTTATGACTCCCTTTGACCCTAAATATCATCATCATTCCATTGTCCCTATCCCCCACCTCCTCTATAAATATTATTTTCAGAAGGAACGTTGGTGATTCAAAACTTACCATGGTTGGATTCCAGAGTGTTGGTTTGTTTTGTTTTTTGTAACATCGTTGTCCTATAGAACTAAGATGAAATGTTCCTTATCTGTACTGTCCAGTACGTGGACTCGTGGAACACAGGCATTGAATTTTTTATTTAATTAAATTTTAATTAATGTTAGTCTAATTAGCCACATGGGGCTAATGGCTACCATATTGGAAAGCATGGCTTTCAGTGATCATATGAAATACACATTTCCGTTTCAGTTCCCTGTTCAGAAGTGAACAAAACAAATGAATTCCAAGTTGGCTGGTTTGAATTGGTAGGTCTTCTAAGGCAGCTTTAGGGAAATTGTGTGTCATAAATGTCAAACATGGAAAGGTGTCACAAATTCTTCCTATTTAAAGTGGGGGAATTATACAGAGGAAACAATGTCATCTGAAGCAGGGGTCGGCAAACTGCAGCCTAGGGGCCAAATCCAACCCACAGCCCACAGCCTGTTTCTGTAAAGCTTGTGAACTATGAATGAGTCTTAGATTTTTCAACGGGTTATAGAAACAAAACAAAAGCATAAGACAACGTGTGACAGAGACAGAGATGGTCCATGAAGCCTGACATATTGTCTTTCTAGCACTTTACAGAAAAGGTGTGTTGATCTCAGATATAAAGGGTCCATTTAATTATTGAAAATACAAAATGGTAATACCACTTCACGGTTTATACATTTTTTTTCCTGACTTTAGAAGTAAAAATTTATAATAATGATAGAAACTATATAATGTGTGTCCAATACCCTTCACTTTTAAATTGCATAATCAATCATAGTACCTACACATTTTTCATCCAATTATTTTCATTTATTATCATGTCATGTGCACTTTCTGAAAATATGTTAATGGCCTCATAATATTCTATCATTTCATGATATTATATTTTAATCTGCCCCCCCTTCAGGGTTGGGCACTTAGGTTGGTTAGGAATTTTTCAGAAATATTAAAGAAATGTCCTTGTACAGAGTAGTGCTAAGGAAACAACCTCTGATAAATAGCTGCTCCTCCTACCCCATAACAAAGCAAAAACTAATTTCTTACAATAAGAATCTTCACTTGTCTGTCCCTTAAGCAACAGTACCCAGACAGACAAGCTCGGTTAGTGTTTCGTAAGGACAGACAACTACATGAGCCTTCTGCTTCCCCACGTGGGTCACCAGAGGGACTATAGATTGTTTCCATCTTGAGGCCACAGTCCTGAATGCCAAGATAATCCATTCCTCCCTGAGACACGTTGCTCAGGTCCTCTGCTTTAGTTGTCCAAGTGAACAACACCTTTGAGGACTCGACTGTGTGCAAGTTGTCTGGCTTCTGTATAACATCTGGATTTTCTCTTCCAGATTAAGGTGAAGGCTCTAGAGCAAATTCACACCCTATGTTCTATAAACAAAATCCTGCTAGCATGTAAAGAGCCATTTTTGCTTGCCCTCTGTCTATCTCTCTATGTCATACACACACACACACACACACACACACACCAGGGGCATGCACATGGCCACATGAAGTTCATATCCTCTCTGGCTCCGACATATACATGGCCGAGAGCCACATCTCTTGTGTTTGGGGTCCGAATGGTGTGGCCTCTTTTTGTCTAAGAATCCATCCAGCCTTCTTCCCAAAAGCTGAGGGTCCCTTACTTCTCAGAAGTCTTATAGGAGACACCTGCTTTTTAACCTGAAAATGTATATATTTCTCATGGCTATCTAAGAATTGTACTCTTGGAGAAAGGTGTGTATAAATTACAGTTTGGTAAATTGGATCCTGTGTGTTCACTGATTTCCATGATTACTCCTGAGTTTGTGGTGTTTTTTCCCCCATGGATCTTTAACTGGCCTTGGATGTTTTAGACTTAAATTGCCCCTCTGCCTAGCCAAATAGCTAATCATCTGTAAATAACACCCTTAAATGCAGTAGGGGAGATGGTTTTTAAAGGAACCCTGCTGAATTCCTCTGTAATGAAAATAATTCCTACTTGAGGTTATCTGTTTTTTAAGATGCACTTTTGCATAATGGGTTTTCCACCTACTTAAGTGAATCATCCTAATATGACCGAGGCCGTGAAAGCATTTAGAGAGAGATTTCCACTCATGGCTCTGTGTCATTAGAACCTAATCCTACAGATTCTCCCCATTCTTCCTAACTGATCCCAGTTTTTCCTCCTCATCCTGACCTTTATCCTGGTGTGAAAACCCAATTCAAGTTGTATCATGAAACATCACACATTCTCTCACATGTTCTGATGAACCACTAGCATCCAGACTGTAAAGTGAGCCTACTTTCTGGCAGACAAATGAAGTCAAGGCAGAAACTCCTGAAAATTAGGGAAGATCACCTTGAACCAAGTGGAAAACATTTAATATTAATATTTTTGTCTTAAAACATTAACTTTTCATCAAGTAAATTAAAGGAATTCAATGAGCTGATTTGTTAGTTCTGAACTAATTTTAATTAATTTAATTGCCTTGTGGTTGCTTTGCATAGCCCACAACCAACCCCTCAACGACAAGGTTTGTTGAAAGCGGGGGCAGGGCTGGTGGGCTTGCTCACTGCCCACGCAGCCCTGGGGCCAGTGGTCTGGAGGCTCCTGCCTCGGGGAGCGTCACCAGCTTTATGATCAGTGCTGTTTGCATACAGCGCCTGCATACTATCCGAAATGACTCTGGGCAAAAATAGGAAAGGAGAGAAACTGTCACCTCTCTTCCAAATTAGAACATTACCTCCCCTTTTTATTATTTGAAATATCAAGAGGTAGATCCAAGGTTTCATAAATGGCAAAGTCACTTTCTCATTTGGATTAGCAAAGCCAGCCGTCACGGGCCCTTATTTCTATAAGAAGTAGTAGGTCAATGTTACCCATTTTGTTTTTTTTCTTTACAATTTCATGAATAGATTTTAAATGACAAATGTGATGTGTGCTCACTGTAATTGGAGAAGCATGCTAATAAACACACACACTCACATATGTGTGGAATGATGTGGTAATAATATTCCCATTTTATCCCAAAACATACAACGTGAAAGCAACCCCCTGTTGGTTGCCTGGAAAATCTCTTAACACGTTTTCTCCATAATAGGATGCAAAGAACTGGGGCGCCTGGGTGGCGCAGTCGGTTAAGCGTCCGACTTCAGCCAGGTCACGATCTCGCGATCCGTGAGTTCGAGCCCCGCGTCAGGCTCTGGGCTGATGGCTCAGAGCCTGGAGCCTGTTTCCGATTCTGTGTCTCCCTCTCTCTCTGCCCCTCCCCCGTTCATGCTCTGTCTCTCTCTGTCCCAAAAATAAATAAACGTTGAAAAAAAAATTAAAAAAAAAATAGGATGCAAAGAAGGACAAACACACATGGAATGGAGGTGTTAGTTGTTTGCTTTTCTACGGAGGGGTCTGTACACGTACATATTATGGGCACATTACACATATTATTCATATTTTGTGACTACCTCCCATTCAGCTGTCTGGCTGTTTTCATGCTGTCCCATGTGTGAATGCTCATTGAGCAGTTCTCTGGCCACAGTCATTCCACACACCATTTCTGCCTGCAGCAAATATCCTCACATGTGCCCTGACATACAAGTGCTTCTGATCCCACATCCAGCTTCCCAAACCTGGGATTGGTGGTTCCATCCCAACATTCTTTTTTTTTTTAATTAATTTATTTATTCTTTAATTTACATCCAAGTTAGTTAGCATTCAGTGCAACAATGATTTCACGAATAGATTCCTTACCCATGTAGCCCATCCTCCCTCCCACAGCCCCTCCAGTAACCCTCTGTTTGTTCTCCATATTTAAGAGTCTCTTATGTTTTGTCCCCCTCCATGTTTTTATATTATTTTTGCTTCACTTCCCTTATGTTCATCTGTTTTGTCTCTTAAAGTCCTCATATGAGTGAAGTCATATGGTATTTGTCTTTCTCTAATTTCACTTAGCATAATACCCTCTAGTTCCATCCACGTAGTTGCAAATGGCAAGATTTCATTCTTTTTGATTGCCAAGTAATACTCCATTGTATATATATACCACGTCTTCTTTTTAAAAAAAATTTTTTAATTATTTATTTTTGAGAGAGAGAGAGAATGAGAGAGAGAGAGGAGGGGTAGGGGCAGAGAGAGGAGGAGACACAGAATCTGAAGGAGGCTCCAGCCTGAGCTGTCAGCACAGACCCTGATGTGGGGCTTGAACTCACCACGAGATCATGACCTCAGCCGAAGTCAGGCACTCAACCGACTGAGCCACCCAGGTGCCCCATATACCACATCTTCTTTATCCATTCCTCATTGATGGACATTTGGGCTCTTTCCATACTTTGGCTATTGTTGATAGTGCTGCTATAAACATTGGGGTGCGTGTGTCCTTTCAAAACAGCACACCTGTATCCCTTGGATAAATACCTAGTAGTGCCATTGCTGGGTTGTAGGGTAGTTCTATTTTTAGCTTTTTGAGGAACTTCCATACTGTTTTCCAGAGTGGCTGTACTAGCCTGCATTCCCACCAACAATACAAAAGAGATCCTCTTTCTCCACATCCTCGCCAACATCTGTTGTTGCCTGAGTTGTTAATGTGAGCCATTCTGACAGGTGTAAGGTGGTATCTCATTGTGGTTTTGATTTGTATTTCCCTGATGATGAGTGACGTTGAGCAGTTTTTTCATGTGTCGGTTGGCAATCTGGATGTCTTCTTTGGAGAAGTGTCTATTCATGTCTTTTGCCCATTTCTTCACTGGCTTATTTGTTTTTTGGGTGTTGAGTTTGATAAGTTCATTATAGATATTGGATACTAACCCTTTATCTGATAACATCATTTGAAAATATCTTCTCTCATTCTGTCGGTTGCCTTTTAGTTTTGCTGATTGTTTCCTTCGCTGTACAGAAGCTTTTTATTTTGATGAGGTCCCAGTAGTTCATTTTGCTTTTGTTTCCCTTGTCTCTGGAGACATGTTGAGTAAGAAGTTGCTGCAGCCAAGATCAAAGAGGGTTTTGCCTGCTTTCTCCTTGAGGATTTTGATGCCATTCTGTCTTATATTTAGGTCTTTCATCCAGTTTGAGTTTATTTTTGTGTATGGTGTAAGAAAGTGGTCCAGGTTCATTCTTCTGCATGCTGTTGTCCAGTTTCCCCAGCACCACTTGCTGAAGAGACTGTCTTTATTTGATTGGATATTCTTTCCTGCTTTTTCAAAGATTGGTTGGCCATATGTTTGTGGGTCCATTTCTGGGTTCTCTATTCTGTTCCATTGATCTGAGTGTCTGTTCTTCTGCCAGTACTGTATTGTCTTGCTGATTACAGCTTTGTAATACAGCTTGAAGTCTGGGATTGTGATGCCTCCTGCTTTGGTTTTCTTTTTCAGGATTGCTTTGGCTATTCAGGGTCTTTTCTGGTTCCATACAAATTTTAGGATTGTTTGTTGTAGTTCTGTGAAGAATGCTGGTGTTATTTTGATAGGCATTGCATTGAATATGTAGATTGCTTTGGGTAGTATTGACATTTTAACAATATTTGTTCTTCCTATCCAGGAGCATGAAATATTTTTCCTTTTTGTGTGTGTGTCTCCTTCAATTTCTTTCATAAGCTTTCTATAGTTTTCAGTGTATAGATTTTTCACCTGTTTGGTTAGATTTATTCCTAGGTATTTCATGGTTTTTTGTGCAATTGTAAATGGGATCAATTCCTTAATTTCTTTTTCTGTTGCTTCATTGTTGGTGTATAGGAATGCAATCGATTTCTGTGCATTGATTTTATATCCTGCCACATTGCTGAATTCATGGATCAGTTCCAAGAGTTTTTTGATGGAATCTTTTGGGTTTTCCATATAGAGTATTATGTCATCTGCAAAGAGTGAAAGTTTGACCTCCTCCTGGTCGATTTGGATGCCTTTTATTTCTTTGTGTTGTCTGATTGAAGAGGCTAAGACTTCTAATAATATATTGAATAATAGTGGCAAGAGTGGACATCCCTGTCTTGTTTTTGACCTTAAGGGGAAAGCTCTCGGTTTTTCCCCATTGAGGATGACATTAGCATTGGGTCTCTCATATATGGCTTTTATTATCTCGAGGTATGATCCTTCTGTCTCTACATTCTTAAGAGTTTTTATCAAGAAAGGGTGCTATATTCTGTCAAATGCTTACTCTGCGTCTATTGAGAGGATCATGTGGTTCTTCTCCTTTCTTTTATTGATGTGATGAATCACACTGATTGTTTTGCAGATATTGAACCAGCCCTGCATCCCAGGTATAAACCCCACTTGGTTGTGGTGAATAATATTTTTAATGTATTGTTGGATCTGGTTGGCTAATATCTTGTTCATTTTTGCATCCATGTTTATCAGGGAAATTAGTCTATAGCTCTCCACTTTAGTGGTGTCTGGTTTTGGAATCAAGGTAATGCTGGCTTCATAGAAAGAGTTTGGAAGTTTTCCTTCCATTTCTATTTTTTGGGACAGCTTCAAGAGAATAGGTGTTAACTCTTCCTTAAATGTTTGGTAGAAATCTCCTGGAAAGCCACCTGGCCCTGGACTCTTGTTTTTGGGGAGATTTTTGATTACTAATTCAATTTCTTTACTGGTTATGGGTCTGTTCAAATTTTCTGTTTCTTCCTGTTTGTTTTTGTAGCGTATATGTTTCTAGGAATTTGTCCATTTCTTCCTGATTGCCCATCCCACTGGCGTATAATTGCTCATAATATTCTCTTATTGTTTTTATTTCTGCTGTGTTGGTTGTGATGTCTCCTCTTTCATTCTTGATTTTACTTCTTTGGGTCCTTTCCTTTTTTTCCCCCTTTATCCAACTGGCTAGTGGTTTATCCATTTTGATACTTTAAAAGAACCAGCTTCTAGTTTCATTGATCTGTTCTACTGTAGTTTTTTGGCTTCAGTTGCATTGATTTCTGCTCTAATCTTTATTATTCCCTGTCTTCTGCTGGTTTTGGGTTTTATTTGCTGTTCTTTTTCCACTTCTTTAAGGTGTAGGGTTAGGTTGTGTATCTGAGACCTTTCTCCCTTCTTAAGGAAGGCCTAGATTGCTATATACTTCCCTCCCTTATGACCACCTTTGCTGCATCCCAGAGGTTTTGGGCTGTGGTGTTATCATTTTCATTGACTTCCATGTACTTTTTAATTTCCTTTGTAACTTCCTGTTAGCCCATTCATTCTTTAGTAGAATGTTCTTCGGTCTCCAAGTATTTGTTACCTTTCCAAATTTTTTCTTGGGGTTGATTTTGAGTTTCACAGTGATGTGGTCTGAAAATATGCACGGTATGATCTTGATCTTTTTGTACTTGTGGAGGGCTGATTTGTGTCCTAATATGTAATCTATTCTGGAGAATGTTCCATGTGCACTGGAGAAGAATGTATATTCTGCTGCTTTAGGATAAAATATTCTGAATATATCTGTTAAGTCCCTCTGGTCCAGGGTGTCATTCAAAAACATCATTTCCTGATTAGATGATCTGTGGGGTGTTGAAGTCCCCTACTATTACGGTATTATTATCAATGAGTTTCCTTATATTTGTGATTAATTGATTTATATATTTGGGTGTTTTCACATTTGGAGCATAAATGGTTACAATTGTTAGGCCTTCTTGGTGGATAGACCCCTTAATTATGATATAAGGCCCTTCTTCATCTCTTGTTATAGTCTTTATTTTAAAGTCTCAATTGTCTGATATAAGTATGGCTATGCCAGCTTTTTTTCTCAACCATTAGCATGGTAGGTGGTTCTCCATCCCTACCCCTGTTGATCTCAAGGTGTCTTTAGGTCTCAAGTGGGTCTCTTGTAAACAGCATATAGATGGATCTTGTTTTCTTATCCATTCTGTTACCATATGTCTTTTGATTGGAGGATTTAGTCCATAGACTTTTAGAGTGAGTACTGAAAGATAGGAGTTTATTGCCATTATGTTTCTTGTAGAGTTGGAGTTTCTGTTGGTGTTCTCTGGTTCTTGCTATTCTGTTGCTTTTGATATTTATGTATTTATATATTTATGTATGTATGTATGTATTTCTGTAATCTTGTCTCCCCTCTCAGAGAGTCCCCCTAAAATTTCTTGCAGGACTGGTTTAGTGGTCACGAACTCCTTTAATTTTTGTTTTTCTGGGAAACTTTTAATCTCTCCTTCTATTTTTTTTTTTAATTTTTTTAAATGCTTATTTATTTTTGAGAGTGAGACAGCGTGTGAGTGGGAGAGGAGCAGAGAGAGAGGGAGACACAGAATCTGAAGCAGGCTCTAGGCTCTGAGCTGTCAGCACAGAGCCCGATGCAGGGCCAGAACTCATGAACCACGAGATCATGACCTGAGCTGAATTTGGATGTTTATCGACTGAGCCACCCAGGCACCCCTCTCTCCTTCTATTTTGAATGACAGCCTTGCTGTATAAAGAATTATTGGCTTCATATTTTTCAATTCAGTTCATTGAATATATCCTGCCACTCCTTTCTGACCTGCCAAGCTTCTGTGGATAGGTCGGCTGCAAACCTGATATGTCTTCCCTTGTAGGTTAAGGACTTTTTTTCCCTTGCTGCTTTCATGATTCTTTCCTTGCCTGAGTATGTTGTGAATTTGACAATGCTATGCCTTACTGATGGTTGTTTTTTGTTGAATCTTACGGGAGTCCTCTGTGCTTCCTGGATTGTGAGGTCTGTGTCTTTCCCCAGGTTAGGAAAGTTTTCCAGTATTATTGGCTCACACAACCCTTGTACCCATTTTTGTGTCTTCATCTTCTGGGACCCCCTATGATTCTGATGTTGTTCCTTTTTAATGAGTCACTGATTTCTCTAATTCTTAAATCATGCTCTTTTGCCTTAGTTTCTCTCTTTTTTTCTGCTTCATTATTCTCCATAAGGAGAGGCTGTTCTGCCTCATCCATCCTTGCCACTGTGGCATCCATTTGAGATTGCAGCTCAGTTATAGAATTTTTTATTTCATCCTGACTAGTTTTTACTTCTTTTATCGCTGCAGAGAAGGATTCTAATCTCTTTTCGACACTAGCTAGTATTCTTATTATCGTGATTCTAAATTCTGGTTCAGACATCTTGCTTGTATCCGTGTTGATTAAGTCCCTGGCTGTCATTTCTTTTTGCTCTTTCTTTTGGTGTGAATTCCTTCATTTCTTCATTCTGAAGGAAGAAAAGGAATTGATAAGGTAAAAAAAAAAAGTTAAAATTAAAAAATTAAAAACAACACACACACACAAATCAAATAAATGATGCTAGATTCTAGGTGTGTTTTGGTCTGGTTATTGAAAGGAGCTTGACAGATTAAAGGGAGGGAGGAAAACGTTGGAAAATTTGAGAAAATGAATACAATGAAATCGAATAAAGTGAAATGATGGAAGTAAAATAGAATTTGAAAAACTTACAACAAAGTAAAAAAATATAGTAGAAAACAAAAAAAAATATTTTTAATAAGAATTGAAAATAAAAATAAATTTTTTCTCTCTCTATATTCAAGAAAAAGAAATGAAAAAAAAAGGAAATCGAATCGCTGGACCAGCAAACAGACTGAAATACGATTGAAATTACTTCGGTTTCCCCTAGAAGTCAAACTACGAAGCACTTTATAGTCAGTACACTAAAGCAGGCAGAGAGACTTGTGTTCCTAAAGAACGAGGTTGGACTGGTTGGGCGGGGCTTAGTGTAACGGCTCCGTTCTCCACTAGATGGCGCTGCCCAACTTACCGGGGTGGAGTGTTGTGCCGCTTGTAGGTGTGTATGCGCGTGCGCCGGAATAGTGAACATGGCGTCGCACAACTACCCAGTGTAGCAGTGTAGCTGCTCTCCCCAGCCAGCAATCACGCTCCCGACCTTTGTCTCGGGCTTCCTCGGGCTTCCTCAGCTCCCGCTTTTACACTGTCGTGACCAAGCCGTCAGGTTGCCGGGCGGCACCTCCCTCCTGAGTTTTATTTCCGTCGTGGCTGTGTTTCCCGACCCCTCACTTCGGAGGGACCGCGTCTTGGACCCGCTCAGATCCTCTGCGGGAGGGTCTCCCCGAGCAGTGGCCGGGTGCCGGCCTCACCCGGGAACGTTCGCGGGACTCTGCTGCTGCCGTCGCCAGAGACTGCGGCGGGCGCCAGCACCCCCCCAGGGAAGGTTCACGCGATGGTGTAGAGGCAGCGTTGGAGGGATCATGCAAAATCACAACACGCATCCCGCACCAGGCTTCGCCCTTCCCACCAGAGCACCGCCAGGTATGGAGGCGAGGAGTTTCAGACTCTGTGCTCCCCGTTTACAGAGTCTTAACGGAATTTAAACCCTCTCCTTTCTCCTCCCTCCCTTTTTAGTTCAGTCCCTGCGGCTGTTTCCACTTTTCCTGTCTCTCCAGCTGCTTTTTTTTCCTTTTTTTTTTTTTTTTTTTTTTTTTTTTGCGCAGCGGGGAGGTGCTTTTCCCAAATTCTTCCCTGTCTCTGTCCTCTCTGTGCAAACAAAAATAGCTCCCTGCCCTCTGCCGGCTTCTGTCTCCCCCAGCTCACCTCTCGGTGCCATGTACCTGCTGAGTTCTGTGGTTCAGGTTGTGCAGATTGTTGTGTTAATCCTCAAATCAGTGTTCCAGGTGTGGTTTAGTGTTGATCTTGCTGTATTTCATGGATGCAAGAAGCAAAAACAAAAACAAAAAAACTTCCATTCTGTTCCACCATCTTGGCTCCACCTGTGCTCTTTTTAATGTTGAAAATTGGTTGGGTGAAAAATCACCTCTCAGTTTATTCTTGTTTCCATTTGCCTTTCTCCTCATGAGGAGCGTCAGATTCACCACATTAATCATCTCGTGGACATTACCTCTAGTGGATTTCCAGTATACATCTGCCCCTTTCTCTTCTGGGTTCTTCTGATTTTATCTGTAATTCCCATTGAGAGAGAATTATTCATCAGGGAGAATAACCTAGGAATCGCGCAGGTATTGCAAACATATTTCCTTTCTGGGGCATTGGATCTTGCTTAGGTTCCACTATACGTTATTAAATACATGGGCAACTATATCGGTATCATCTGCTAACAGCTTTAGATCCCACCTTAGGTTACACAATCCGTGTCCGGTGTGGGTATTGTTCGGCACTCTTAGTAGTTTTCTCAGGCTGCCATAACCAAATACTGTAGACTGGGGGAGCTTAGACAACAGAAATTTATTTTGTCATAGTTTTTGAGGCTGAAAATGTGAGATCAGGGTCCTAGCAAGGGTCATTCCTGATGACCCTTCTCTTTCTGGCTCATGAATGTTCACCTTTTCACTATGTCCTTACGCGGCAGAGAGAGCAAGCCATCAGGTGTCCCTTATTATAAGGACACTAATCCCTTCATGAGGGCCCCACCTCATGATTTTATCTCAACCTAATTACCAACCAAAGGTCTCCTCCCTAAATAGCATCACTTTGGGAATTAGACCTTCAACATACAACTTTTTGGGGGGAGGTGGGGGGGTGGATACTATTTGGTCCATAGCAAGTACCAGAGATACCAGTTTTATTTGTCAACAGTCAGAGAAACATTTTCCAGCCTCAATCTGCGGGTGGTTCCGTATGCTTATCAACACAAACAAGTGCATTTTCGCACAGTAACATGGAAACCACAGATGAACTTTAGATCCATATAAGGAACAAATCCTAAAGGAAAAGGAAGATGGCTGGATGACTGTTAACTCCCCCTGAAATTTTTACACCTGACCATAGTGGGGGGGTGGGGGGGGCAGAATCTGATACCACAGTCTCAGGATGCTAAATGTTATCAAAATGCAAAATCACTTCCTCATTTATCCACTTTTATGAAACTCAAGGGCAAGCAGTGGTAGCATGGTTTTAATTGATGTATTGATTGCAGATTTTATGGAAGTAATTGTGTGGAATTCATAAAGCAATGATTTAAGTGGCAGAAACATACATAAATCAGGCCTGCTCTCTTCTACTTTTAAGTAATTGATAGAACTTCCATTGGTTTCTGTAATTAAAGTAACAGCCTAAATTAATTTATGGCTTCCTCTTTCTTCTGCCCAACACAGAAAATGTCATTAGACTGAGTACAGTTGATGGAAAGTACACGTATGGGTCACTGTGATACTGACAAACTGGTTTAAAAACCCATGTGTTCTTTCTCTGGCTCTAGTATCTCAGCTTTGTGGGGCTCTGGAAAGGTCTTTACTAATATTTTCTGGAGGAATCACTTAAAAGGAAGAATAATCTGAGCCGGGATGAGGGTGACACAAGAGAGGGACTCACTTCAGACAAAATTTAAAGAGGTGCCAAAAAAACTCAGTAGCCAAGATAAATAATATTCTAATGCAATATTTTTAAAAGTTGAAGTTAATGGAAAAAATCAACGATGAGCAAAATATCAAAATTTTCCATGAAGGCAAGATGAGTATTATTGATTTTTTTTTTTAACCTTAGGGTTCCATATGCTCAGGATAGCACATCTTTTTTTAAAGTTTGAGAGTCTTTTCATCATGGATTTTTTTAATAAAAATTTAATTTTTTAAAAAATTACAGTGAAATATGATTTATCCTGATTACTGGAGCCACCTCCCCTTATATTTTGCACCAAGATGAGCACCTAACTGGCTTTAATCTTGTTCCAGCCCTGAACTAATAATAAAAAAATAATAGTAACAATACTAATATTGAGTAAGAGTTACTTTGCACTTACTATATGTCAGGCATTCAGCTAAGCTCTTCACATGAACCTTCTCCTTTAATCCTCTCAAGAAAACTATGAAATCAGTGTGATTTTTATGTCTCTTTTCGTTTGAGAAAATTTAGGATTAGAAGGATTGAGAAATTTGTCTAAGATGCCCCAACCAGATCACCTTCTAACCCAGCCTAACTCCACCCCAAGCCTTCCATCTTTACTAGTGTCTAAATTTACCCACGTGTTCGGGGTGGGGGATGGAAGAGGCCACATGCTCCCCTCCTGGAAATGAGAAGGGAGTGGTCAAGTGCAGCTTCTAGGCAGCTGTCCAGCTTCAGCATTCAGGCCAACCTTGTGCTTCCTTTTTCCCATCCCTGGGTTGCTACAGAGACATTTCTTTCCTGTCCGATGCGTCTGGCCAGGGTTGGCAAAATTATTCTTCCAAAGGCCAGAGAGTAAATATTTCCAGCCTTATGGGCCGTCTGCTTTCTCTTGGCAAGTACTCAACTCTATCTATAGCTTGAAAGTAGCCACAGATGGTACATAGATGAATAGGTCTGGCTGTGCTTCCATTAACCCTTTATTGACCAAAGCGGTCTTGGGCCCTGTGTGGCCCCCGAGGGCCCCATAGTTTACCAACCCCTTTGTTAGGCTAACATTCTTACCTGAAAGGGCAGGACACCAGGACTTGGGGAGGGAGAGAAAAAGGAACCTTCTTTTCAGTGTGTACCCCCTTGAGCTTTTTGCATTTTTGCCATTCTATCACAGTTTAAAACCAATAGCGGAAAGTAGGCACATAAACAGAATACCCTTCTCTTGGTATACATCACAGTAAGATATATACATGAATTCAGTCTAGATCATGGATTGACTTAGTTTTGCCCTCATAACCATCAACAAACAAAGGTGGATTTGGAGGCATTATTTTGGTGCTGTTGGCTTTCTCCAAGACCTGCCTCAGTTTCCCTGGGATACATGGTGAGACTCCATTAACTTAGGTTGCCTCATCATTTGCCTGGGCTGCTTCTGGCTCCTCCCACAACTTCTGGTTGAACAGATGCTCTGGAGTGGATCCTTCTAATCAGGAATCAGTGCCTTGCTTCTTCGACATCTGTGGCTCAGCATTATGATGACAACATACCTGTGTCCCCTCTGTCATCATCTCTGAAATGATCCCTTCTATTCTTTACTCACTTATCAGTTCTTTGATGGTCTTTATCAAGTTATTTCTGTATTCCAGGTACAGTTCCAGGCACTACAAATACTCCATGAGCAAGGCGTCCCTAAGTCAGCCTCTCGAGTGCTGCATTCTAGTGGGCAAGACAGATAATAGATACGTAATGCTAATGTCTCAGAATTGCAAACAAATTACAGGGTTATTTGGGGACCATACCTGATGGGAGACTTATCCATTGTTCACATAGCTTTTTGGTGCCTCTTGGTCCATTAAATATTGCTGTTTCACCATCATCCAGCACCTATACATAGACATACTTGCCTGCTAAAATCCTATTCCCTCATTGAACCCAGGGACTTGGAGATTTTGAGACACCTAATGTGCCGTGCCCTGCCTGTCGCCTCAGTCACAGCACAGGTCCTGACTTAGTGAACTGTGACTGTCCACAGCTGCCAGCTGCCACCTCCCACCTCTGCCTTCCAAATCCCAGAGTCAGCCTCTCCATGGCTGAAGCACTATCTCCTCTGCCTTGTTCCATCAGCCCTGCCTTCCCACGGTTCAGCACAGCTCTGATTCGTGAACAGCTTGTTTTTAACAGGTTTTTGCTAGCTCCTATGTTAATGTAGTTATTTCACCTGGACACCGGTTTCCTCAACAGGTTTAGTTGTATTTTCAGTCCATGCCCCACTACTGCCCCAACAGGGTTAGCTCCTGACCTAGACCACTTTGTTGTACTGTTTTGTCCCTTTAAAACAAAACCGGGGCGCCTGGGTGGCGCAGTCGGTTAAGCGTCCGACTTCAGCCAGGTCACGATCTCGTGGTCCGTGAGTTCGAGCCCCGCGTCGGGCTCTGTGCTGACCACTCAGAGCCTGGAGCCTGTTTTGGATTCTGTGTCTCCCTCTCTCTCTGCCCCTCCCCCGTTCATGCTCTGTCTCTCTCTGTCCCAAAAATAAATAAATGTTGAAAAAAAAAATTAAAAAAAAAAAAAAAAACAAAAAAGAACAATTTCCAGGGTGGGTGGGAAAGCCCACTAGTTGAACATCCTCAGTTGTTTACAGGAAAGAATCTGCAAAGAAGCAGCCACATTTCAGGCGGCTGCCGTCTAGCTCTCCTGGCACTTTGGTTATTAATCTCAATGCAGAATAGTGGCTTTAGTCTTTTGCAGATGGGGGTCTCGCTTCTGCAAAAGGCTGCCAATTGCAAAAACTACCATCCCGTGGTGTGCCCCCAAACATCTTATTTGTCTTGATATTTCTTTCACAGAAATACATATGACAGATAAGGAGTCACTAGAGGATGGTTTGCTTTGTGTTAGACAGATATTAAAACAATAAACTACGTTGCCCTGGGATTCCAGTGTGTACACAGGCAGAGAACGAGGCCGAGACGAGATGTTTCTGAAAGGCAGTGAGGCAGTTGTTCTGGGGGAGCTCCCTAGAAACCCCAAGTCCTATGACAGCCTTGACAGAAAGTACTTTTTAATGCTCACATTTTTGTAAGACCGACAAACTGCCTGGTGCAGCTCCCGCATTTAACTCTGGGGCCATGCCTACCTTCCTGTAGCCCTTGGCAGGGATGAGAGAGAAATCCTTCAATGGGCTGAGAACCTTATTTTAGAAAAAATAATTTTTTTGAGCACTCATCTGGACTTCATTTGCTTTCTCAAACTAACGTGGATTTAAAATGGGGGGGAGAAAAAAGCTATTCTGAGTTCAGACCGAACCTGAACATTTCAGGGGCCAAAAACAAGATCCTGTTTGATTCCTGGACTATAAAGGGGACCACTTGATGTAATGTAGCAGGTGTGTGTTCCTAGGGGACCCAGCTTTGTAAACTGAGCCAAGTCAGCTCAAAGTCTGCACGGCTGGGAGTGAACAGCTTAGAAGTGGGAATAAGAACGTCCAGTGACATGTAATTCAAGCGCTGGGGTGGGGGTTCTTGGTGCTTCTTGCACCAAAATGTGCCCAACCACAGAAGTGGCCCCCTCCTCCCCTTGCCTTATTTCTCCTCAAAGAGCACATTTCCCAGTGCAGTGCAGAGAGTCAGGTTGGGAAGCTGAGCTTGCCTCCATGGAAGGGAAAAGAGCCTTGCCCAGCTCATTTGAACACGGTAATGTAAACACCTGCTTCACTCCAAAAACACCATTTTCTTAAATCATGTTTTCATTGATGTAAAAGTACTGTCATGCCAGAAGCTATTTCATTGCTCCTGGAGAATTGGGGAGGGGAGTGTTTACAAAGTGCAGTTTTTAGGACCAAATAACACACTACATATTTTCAATCTGTCTCCTTGGGTTTTTTGTTTGTTTGTCTGTTTTTGCGTGCAGTATAGGATCTTCATGCCTAATTGCTTGTTAAAGAAAAACAAACATACCAGAACCACTTCTATGGGCACACCTGCCCGAGGATATATATCATACCCACCCTTGGTAATTGCTACTAGGGTTGAAGAAGCATTTCCCAAAGGTTCATTATTGTTGGGAAACCCTCATCCCTAGTACTGGTTTTACAGAATTCTTAAGCAACAGTGTATTCAGTGACAAGAGTTGGATTCAGGCAGAGTTGGGTGTCCATTGTCATGGTATACTAGTGGTGTGACTGTGGCCAAGGCTGATTACCAGGAACATACTCATCAATACCTACCCACTTGTGAGCACCCTCGTGTAAAGAGCCATTCAGACTGATCCTCAAACAGATGTCTACCCTTTGCCTTTCTTTCATAGAAGGCATCTTCTTGGGACTTTTAAGCTAGTTGGGAATGTTTATATTAACCTAGTGACTGGACAACCTATTTCTGAATGGTTCTCCTTTGGTCTCTTATAGATGGGAGTTTGGGGTGGGTTCCAGCTCAGACAAATGATCCATAGGTCCGGATGACACCTTTCCTCAAGGTTTGTGTGGGGAGTGGCTCAAAGGATTGGGATTCAGCCTTCCGAGTGTGGTAGCTGACTCTCAAAATCAGATGGCCCCAACGCCGACCATCTGTACCCACAGCGATAGATACAGGCTGGAAGTGAAGTGACCGGTGTGTTTGCATCTTGTACCCATCCTGTGCACCACTGCCAACCCTCCTCTGAGAGTTTCATGTTCGGGAGCTGCAGCAGCCCCAGAGAACCATGGGAAATCCATCCAGCCTCTGAAGCTAATTTATCTCACTTGCCTTGTTTCCTACCTGGAGAGGCAATTCTCCGAGCTTGCTGTTTCAGCCACCTGTTAGCCAGATCATGAATGATTTAACAATTGAAACTTTGCTGTGTATCCGCACTCGATAAGGTAATTATTTATATAAATTATTTGCCTTTTTTTCCTCTGGCTGCTTGATAAAAGCTAAATTGACACCGGTACAGGCTTTGTCAAACGAACAGATTATGGCAAATTGCTTCATCCAAATTAAAATAGATCTCAGCATCTCACAGCTTTGTCTCCCGTGTTCCTTCAAATGACAGAAAGCACCTCTGCAAATGCCTTCTGCGGTCCCGCCAAGTTAAAGCCTCCCAAGATTGAGATTCATTCTCGTTTTGCTGAATGAAATGTTACAGAAATCCTGCCCGGGGGGGTATTGTCAATACCTGTGAGTAGACAGATCACAAATACGTCTTCTGCACAGTAAAAGCCTATCTCTGAGCATTCGGCAGCCATGGCATTCACCACACATGTCTGTTGGATTAATCAGACCATTTGTAACCCAGGAGAAAAGAGACAACAGCTAACTTCGGGAGGTAAGCGGGAATAATGTGGCAATTAGTTAAAACGAAGGCTGCTGTCCTCGTTCAAAGACCTAACGATGAAAGAATATTCACGTGAGCACTGTGTGTGGGGTTTTTTTGTTGTTGTTGCCGCTTTTTGAATTTGTTTTTAATTTGGGAAGCATTTCTGCGTTGGGAACACCAGATTCACTGCTCAGAGTAAATCATCTCTGAGTGTTCATTGCATTTAGTTTCCTTTGTTTTTTATTGCTAGGTGACCTGTGTATTTCTTTTCTAAGGAAGAGACTGTTTCTAACAGAGTTATGAGTGATAATAATATTAATACATTGCTTATATTTAGAAAACAAGTGGAATACTCCCAAATATTATGCGAGTTTTTTATTCAGAGCTCTCAAATCGTGGAGACAATTTCTTGTTGAAGTTAGTCAAAGGAGCTCATTGTTTTGACAGTAGTTAGGTTTGTGGATATAATACCAGGCTCGCATACCACAGCTTCCCATCACTGGAAGAGTCCATTTCCCCAATATTTTTGGATTGTGTGTGGCTCCCCTGGCTCCTATCCAGATGTGGAGCAAAACCCCACTGGAGAAGGAAAACAGCTTGCCTTGGACTCTTATCGGGAACATAAATCAGTAGTGATCCCTGTGGCCTGTATCCAATTAGCAGAAAAGGAGCAAAGCCCTTCCAGGTGTCTTGAAATCTCAGAACATAAATATAGAACAGAAGAAATGGCACCTGCCCTCCCCCTACTGCCACCCTCTGCCCCCAACAGTGAGCATATTGAGGTCTCAGGGAGGCTTGTCAACAGATTCCCCTGCAAATTAACTCGGTCCATGACGAATTGGGGCCGGTTTTCTTGGCCGTGGTATGGATACAGGGAGACGATGAAACCCTTGTACAGGCTGTAGGAGGGAAATAAACACTGAGAGCCCCTAGGGGGCACGGAGAAAGTGGGAGTGCAAAGTTTTTGCCCAGGGCCAACCTGGGATGCCTTGATCCCAGCTGCCTAGTTGCCTTGTTGTACAATAGATAAGACCTTGGGCTCTAGTGTCCAGCTGTTTGGGTGCAGAGCATTGGTTTCTGAGCTGTTCTCCATCTTCCTGTTTTCCCCAGGACCGTGAAGGTAGGAGTTGCACCCGGCATGTGTGCTTTCGCAAAGATTTAGTGAGTTAACCTTTGGGTCTGGCAGTTAGCTAGTGTTAGTAAATAGAAGCTGATAGAGCCTACAGTTGAATCTCCTCTGTCTGATCATGGAGGATGGGATGTTGTACTTTTGTCAACTGTAATCACGGCTTTGCTTGCACTTTTCCAGTTAGCATTGTCTGGACTTCTCTCAAGTGAGGTTGAGTCCCTCGACAGTAATGTTCTCTCTCACTAAGCCAGACTTTCTTCTTAGAATAGGCACCACTCATGAGCAGCATTCTTACAGGTTCGAGGACTGTCCCCCATTTTCCCTCTGTGGCTGAACTATTATGGCATTCTGAGCCCGTCTTACAAGATTCTCAGTAAACATTTCAGTAATTACCCGAGGCCAGCTAATGCTGTAGTTTCCAGAGTCACGGCATTGACCAAAATAAGTCCATAAGGCATCCCAATGGAGAGATGCCATCCAGTGAGGTGGTAAGAGGCAGATGAGTGAAGGGGAGAGAAAAGGGTAGTGACAGTAGCAGCAGCTGGGAGACATTGAAGAACTGGGGAGAAGCTCTTAGGGGAGGAAGTGACATTGGAGCCAACATTTGAGTGAGGGGATCAAGTCAACCATGGGAAAGGACAAAGGAAAGAGAATCTGCAGAAGCCCCTGAGAAGCAGCAACCACGGGAGGCTGGCAGAAAAGTCGGCATTGCAACCTCAGACAGTAAAGATTTAGGTCAGTACGTTTAGCTCGGGCAGTCCAGCCCGTCCAGTGGCACTGTCTTTTCTCCCTCCAACTAATGTCCTTTTTCTCTCCAAGTTCAAGTTCTTGCCAGTTCCTTCGACGCATCCTAATCAGACCTAGAACAGCCTAGAAACTTCTGGCTAATTTGGACCTGACTAAAACTTTTGTACCATGATGCCGTGTAAAGAGATTCAATTATGGTGCGCAATGTTTTGTGAGTAACTACCACCCATAAAAAGTTAATTAATCAGGGCTGTGTCAATTTCCTCGTGCCATGTCAATTTGCTGCCAGGTAATTAATCACTAATCACCCACCAAGCAGCAGGCTGGGGGGACAATCCGCAAGCTATTTATTGTCTTTTTCCCAAATAAATGGCACGCGCAGCAAGGAAGAAACACATCTTGCCTTTCATAATATTTTTATCGACACTTTTGCAAGTTGTAATAGACTGCGGCAACAAGCAGCTGTAGTTCAATGGAATATGGATATTAAAGAAACAAATGAGCGGAGATTTATAGGACATTGCGTTCCTGTTATGTCAGTTTTGAGATTAAACCCAGCAAATGAACAGTGAAAAATTACTCTTCCATGTGGGGAATGGTGATTAGCCTTGTACATTAATTAGAAATTTTTGTTTTCCTGTTCAATGCATCTCAAATGAGGATGTCCTGTAAGGAACTGTTTGTCCAAAATGTGGATTTATTCACTTCTAAACAGCGGTATTTAATATCAACATGCATTTTGAAATGAAACAAGAGTCAATCCCAAATGTGTGTTTCAGGGATAGATAGACAAGACTATGAGAATCAGAGATTCCAACAAATTAAGTGGCTATTCTGGTCATTTTGTAAATGACTGAATGGGTGGAACACCCCCTTTTTCTCCCCAAACCTTGAAATTGCTGAATTTGGACAAAATTGAGAGCCTTTCCATTTTTGTTTTGACCTAGAACTAAATGTGCTCCTTCATATTAAATTCCCCATTTAATGTCATTGAAAGATAGTGACCTAGTTGCGTATAAATTCTGTCTTAAGCCAATTTGGTGTACTTTTGTTTGAGATCCATTTTGAAAAAATAAGCAAACACTTCTGTCATTTGGAAAAAATAATCGCTTTTTTTTCTTGACTATTCATTGTGATGTTTATCACACAGTGCTGTGCCTCCACAGTTGAGCTATAGCTGGCTGTTTATTTCACCTCGGCATATTACCTACTATGCCACTTCTTAATTTATGGTCCAACACATGGAACAGGAGTCCCCCCAAGGGTAATCCTGCAGACCTGTGAACCTGCTGTTGAAAGCATGTCTGCACCCCCAGAATCGTGTGAGCATTTCCTGGCATAAATTACCCACAGAACAATTCAACCCCAAATTAGCACGGACATCTCTCGGTCTTAAACCATTCAAAGGGTGGGGAAAGGTGGCATGTTGGTCCGAAGGGAGAGAAGAGAGGGACAAAGAGAAAGCCCTCTTCTCCATTCTGATGGCACACCTTTTCCAGGGCATCTGGCAACCTCATGCAAATTCAAACCAGAGCACAAATGCAAAGAATAATTGCCCATTACGGCGGCTGTATATTTTTATGGCTTTGATGCAGAATCTGACCCCCTGTTGGCTTTTGCATCTGCTACGCTCCCATCTCTCCCAAAGCTCTAAAACTTTAATATGCACTTTATAACCCTCAAGTATTTTCCACTGGTTTTGTGTTTCTTCTTTGGGGATTTCTGGGCTGGTGATAGGATCTCATTTGTGTTTATTTCGAAGGTAAGCACCGTATTCGTAAAAGAGACAGAGGGGGAGAACACACGTTTGTCACTGTAAATACACGGAGTGCAGAGCTCAGAGAAGGTGGGAGGTGGGGGCTTTGTCTTCGATGGGAGACAGGCAGTAAGCAGTTGACACTTTGGTAAATGGCCCATTTGCCTGGTTGATACACCCACACATCTTCCGTTTAAAAATGTTGATTTGCCTTGATACTTGAGCACATCACAGCATGACTCTTGTTACATCCCTAAAGTTTCCATTCCATTGAGTTCCGTGGTATACAACTCCTCATGCCCGAGAACTGAGAGCGTTATTCTACTAACCTCCCCCAAAATATGCTCTGGGTATAAATCGAGCTGAAGGTTGGGAGTGGGTAGGCTAGGAATGTTGATATGTCAACAAGATGTGCAATTGGTATTTGCTCCAAAAGCTCTTGCCCTGTTTTCTTTGAGAGAAACTCATTTTTAGCTTATGAGCTAAATCCAATTTTCGTTGCAGTGATACCAGATTTTTCACTTTGATTCATGCTGGATAAGGTTTAAGAGGGAACCTTTCCAGTATAATGAACCTGTGTTTTTTTCCCCTCTTCCCTTGTCTCCCTCATGCCAACAGCTAAGGATTTATACTGTATCCACAAAGCGACCTGAATCCTTTCCATTGTTGCCCAATGATGGTCTCTTTACATGTTTATTAACTGGAAGGAAGTTCAACTAGAAAAAAAATCAAACTCCAGCATTAGAGGTTTAGAAATGCCTATAATTTGGTGTCTTTTCTTTCTAACATTGTTCTTTAATTAACAAAGTGGCTTTTACAAACATGGGACAGGGTGACAGGTTTACGGCTTTGATTAACAATGATTTACTCCGTTCCAGAAATGGAGAGGACATTGTGAGTTTCCATTTGGCATTTTGCATTAGATTTATTAAACATTTATTACCCACTCACTGGATCCAAACTCCCAAACTGGGGCATTGATAGACAATGTGATAACTTTGACTCAACAAGCGATAGGTGTGTCACGTGCCAAAGTCAGCACATAATTGAGATGTCTTCTTTCTATGTGGTTCAAGGATAAAGCCATTTCATTGTTGCTTAATCTCTGCCTGAATCATCTGTCTGGGTAATTGCTTCAAATATGCGTTTAACCATGTCCCAGCACCTCCAAGCCAATGCACCTGGTAGGAAAGCAAACAGACAAATCAGCTGTTGTTGGATTTGTCTTGGAATTGACCATTTGTCTTAGAGGAAAGAGAAGAGAGCCACTCGAGACTCCTAAACCAGCTGCATGAGGGTGGGGGGAGACTCCTCTATTGGAGATGAGGTGAAATACTGAAGGCTCAGCTACAAATGAGAGAAGTTAGGGAGTAGAAGGAGTGTTATTTTCCGTTGTTACTTGTTGCATACATTGATTGCGCTTGGAGACTGAGATTGGTTGGGTTGCCAGAGAGACTGTCTGGGGCTATGTGAGGGAAGGAACCTGACCTCACAGGCCTTTCAATGGGTATCACCTGTCTGGAGGGTGGGGGGGGGGGGTGGCATTTGAGTTCCACTTTTCTCCAGAACAAGAAGCTGATCTCCCATTCCTGACACAGCACAGCAGTGAAAGCGAGTTTCAATGAATGAAGGTTTTTCAAGACTTCCAAGTATAATACTTTGATCTAAGTCCTCTCCCTTTTAATCAGAAGCACACGTGTCCCAAGCGTGGTTGCCATTCCTGGGCCAGTGCAGCACCTGTAAAGTATGGATGTAGAACTTACTTGTATAGGGATCATGGCTGAGATCCTATTGTGGCCTTTGCCCACTGTGTATGTGCAAATCCCGGGCAGGACACTTTGTATGGAGGGCAGTGTCAGGGAAGGCAGAAGGTGAAGAGGGAGTGCCTCTACTGTCCCCGAAGGAGGGACACTAACATTGATTCACCTCCTCCAAAGGGTATCCAGGCACCTGCGCTGTGCTCTGGGCCCTCTTCTGAATCAATAAGCAGAACACAGGGAGATCTCTGCCCTCATGGAACTTACACTCTAGCAATAGCAAGAGTGTAAGCCACTTGATGGCTGGTGGACCTAGAGAGCTTTGTGGCAGATTTCTTCCAAAGGAGATTAAAACATAAATAAAAGAAGGAAGGAGGGAAGGAAGGAAAGAAGGAAGAGAACGAAGAGAGGGGGGAGAAAGGAGGACCAGAATAAGAAGGGAGGAAAGTAAGGAAGGAAAGAGGAAGGAAATGTTCATTAATCGTGATGACTAACTAGAGGCTTCGTAAAGAGATCCCTTGGCAGCCTGAGACTGGTAACAAAAAAGAGAGAGGTGAGCAAACCCTCCAACTGGGAGACTCATACTTCCTCCATGAAGCCTCTGGTCCAAAGCATGAACCGTGGAACCCCCTTATTTTGCCTCAGGGCACTTGGCCTCCCAAAAACGTGATTTTTAAACCAGGAGTCGATGTGTTCTCCCTCCTCTGTTCCTTTAACCAAGTAGGAGTCCCTCTCGTGTGCCCTGCTTGGAGAAACCCCCAAAGCCTTGCATTAAGACCTGTAGCTACCTTATCCTGCATCGGCAGAGACATCTTCCCCCTGCAGCAGAGGGGGTCCAAATGAACTCCTGGCTCTATATCCTCAGCGGCTCGTGCTGTCGAGCTTCTGTTTCATGTTGTATCTCAACATCTAAATCCTCCAAGAATTATTGTAAAACCCGCTTGTCGCTGAGAGGGATCTGGTCTCACTCACTGTGCACCGTAGCCAGCGATAATGAATGGGTCAGCATAATTACCGTGTTTCCTCACACAGGCAGCCAGCTGCTCTGCCAGATTGTGAATTTTTCATTTTCTTTATTTCAAAATGCAGGGCGTTCCTATGAAAACTTAATGTTTGAGCAGCAAGACAGACTTGCAGTCAAAGCTGTGTGCTTGCCCATTTTCTCCCCAGTCCGGAAGCAAATGTCTCAGATCTCATTACTTCTGGGCTTTTATGGTGTTCGGAATTATTGGCTTTCCCCATTAAGACTGACACCTCTCTATAATTTCAAGCACATTAGTTGTAACACAAGTCAGGAGACGTGGGTGCATTGGGGGCTGGCAAGCTGAGAATTAAGGACAGCTGTGTGATTTGTCTTTCACAGCAATAAAAAAAAAAAGGTTAAAAATAACCTGTATGGTCTTTTCCAACACAAATAGACAAAATCATTCTGATTCGGTTCTATGATCCCAGCATTTTGCCTTCCGTCGTGAGAGAAAGATATGGTGGAATCCATGAGAACACGAAGAGAATTCCAGATGATAGCCAGTCTTCAGGTTGGAATCAAGGGTTTTAGTCTAGTCTGTGCAATTCTGCGAGATGGTGTGGAATTGGGGCTTTTGTGGGAGACGCTATGGCCTCATCTCCCCATCCCCTGCCCTCCCCCACTGCATAACTAGGACATAGAGTGTCCGAGGACTCCACAGCCAGTGAAGAGATGGGATGGAGGGCTTCTGCTCCTGCATGTGGTGGAGGAAGGGGAGAAGCCCCTCCATGGCAGTTTGGATATAAGGTGGAGGCAGCTTCAACACAGCATGAAACAAGACACCCTGTGAGCAGTTAGGTGTTCCCCCAAAATGAGCTCCTGGAGAGAGGTCTCTGTGCATAGATTATCTCCTTTTGAGAGCCTCCCTTGTGGTGGGACGACCTGAGCTTGTACGTTCATATCACGCCCAAAGACACTGTCCCTCCCAGCCTTGCCTGTCCATACAAACACCGCGTGAACAAGTCCTAGGAGAGAGGGAGCAGGGGAGGGGAGTGCACAGAGGAAGAAATCCTTCCAGCCCTGCTCTGTTTTACCTGTGTCTCTCTCCCTCTGGAAAGCTCCTGTTCTGTTAGAGACTGGTAGATGGGAGAAGAAGCTGGCGACAAGGGTGGGGTGGGGGGAGGTTGACTGGAAACTGCCCATCACGTGGCCTCTCCACAACCTACAACTTCATCCACTTGTTGCTGTAGTGAAGCCACCCCTGCATCCACTCAGGGGTCCAATATTGAGAGCCCACTGTGAATAAGATCGGGGGGCTTCTGCCGACTTGGGGAGGCACGTGCTGGAGAGGCCGAGAGGAGCTTGCCCGTTCTTTGGAGAGAGAAAAGGTAACACACCCGGCATAGCAAGAGCCCTGTGAGATGCAGACAAGTAGGAACAGCAGAAGTGGTTTCCTGAAGCCGGGGGCGGGGGGGGCGGAGGGAGCATTGTCTCAGAATTTGCAGACCCCCCCCCCCCCCGCAGGAGGAAGCACATCCCAGGCAAGAGAATGAAGATCAGGGGTCTCTGGCTTCAGGCTTCATTTCCCTCATGACTCCTCAGCAAGCCATCCTGCTCAGAGAATTTTTCCCCCAAGGAGGAAAAACCCAGCTCACACCCTCTTCTTAAGAGTTGAGTTCCCACACTTCTGTGTGGTTATATAAGGTTGTTGTACGTGTCTTCAAAGCTGTTAAGTGGTTTGGGGGCTGATGGGTCACTGGTAACCATTTGTTTCTTGGAGCATAAAGGGTTTGCACAGTTACGATACATGCACGTGTCCGTAGGAACGTTGTATTGCAATTTAAAAATTTTAACAAGCCATAGATGGACATCAAGGAAAATGTGGGAAATAAATAAAAACAAGATGGGGAAAGCAGTGAATAGACAACACACACACAGTTCAGCACCAGAGATAACTAAGAACACACTGAAATATGCGTGCGTATGTATACAAAATTATATACATACTTAAACATATATGTACGCATAGTACACGTTCACATAGACGTGTGCATTATACAAAACAGTATAAACACGGGCATGCATATTCACTCACATGCACGTACGTGTGTGTATACACCATATTCATGTATGTTGTATGCTCACAAATATTACACACAATATACATGTGTGTATAGACAGATGACAGATGTTGACAATACAATGCACATACATCTTGCAGTCTACCTTTGTAAAATTTGAACTCTGTGCAGTGAGCTTGCTTCCCGTTGTTAAGAAGTCTTTGTAAATGTTTGTCATTTACCGTATTCTCTTGGGCACAGGGACCACCGCCTTAAGTAGCCCATCCTGCCTGGACTCGGACCTTGGCCTCCTCCCCGCTGCCCGCCCTTTACGAGCCTGATCCTAGACAGGGGGCAGGTGTCCAGCTTCCGCCTGCAGGGAGAAGGGTCCTGGCGAGGGGGCGCGTCGCCCTCAACAACAGGTGTGCTTCTGAAAGCCTTTGCTCTGCTCTCTCCTTTCCGCCCCCGCAGTGCCCGGCTTCCCGTATCCAGCCGCCACCGCCGCGGCCGCCTACCGAGGGGCGCACCTGCGAGGCCGCGGCCGCACCGTGTACAACACCTTCCGGGCCGCGGCGCCCCCGCCCCCGATCCCGGCCTACGGCGGGTAAGTCGGTCAGCCTCCCCCTGGCGGCGGGCCTCCCGCACCGCCCCCTCCTGTTTGCGAGCGCATGCTGGTCTTGACCGCCCCACCGGAACCCGCCCCAGCATGCATTCCGCGCGCGCCTGCAGTGGAGCACCTTGCAGAGTATTGAGAAATGAATGTAATTTGTCCTGTCATGGTTGGTGCCTTTAAGCATTCTACATGTCACATGTTGTTATGTAAATTCTCTTTGAGACTGAATGCTGGAGAACAGAGAAATGGTTACAGCCAAAGATGTATTTCTGATGATTGCAAACATCTGGTTATTAAGGAGGTTGGATCACATTTGCCCCTTGAATCTGGCCATGGAGGGACGCGAAGTTTCCAAACATAAAATTCGCTGGGGGGGAGGGGGCGGTTGGGAGGGGGGGGGGGGTCTTGCCGCCCTCCCCAAAGACACCTTGCACTTCAAAGTTTATGAACCCTTGCCTGAGAAGAGAAAATTAGGTGTGGGGTCGAAAGCAAAAGTTCAAAGAAATTGGAAGTAAGACTCGTTTCCATTGGATTTTCCAAAATGCGCATTTGGTTTCCTTTCCCCTCTGCAAGGAAATGCAAGTTAACGTGTTCCCCATGGGCATTTTGGTTTTTGTGCGCGTGGACTTTGGCATTCCCAGGTGAAAATCAAAGAGGGCTGGTGAACACTAAGAAACAGTGGTACTGTGGGCTGCAGCCCTGAAATGCTGCCCTTTCTTCCTGTTAAGGTATCCTCCTGGAACATTCAGTGCCCTGGAGTCAGGGAGAAAGAAAGAGATGTCTCTGGTGGTCCTTGGTGGATGTTTGGAATGTTCGGAGACATTTTGGGTTGTCTCAGTAGGAGCAGCAATCTAGTAGGTAGAGGCCAGGGATGCTGCTTAAGATCCACAGTGCACAGGACCCCCCCCCCCCCCCGCCCCAACACAAAGAGTCATGAGGCCCCCAATGTCAATAGCACTACTCAGAAAAACTCAGCTGTGTGCAAGACAGTTTGGCTCAAGGCTTTCCTGGCCAGTGCCTGGCTTTCTGGTCTGTAGAAAGAATACGGTTGTATTCCAGACTGTACCAAAAGGGTTAATGCATTTTTTATAGCTCTTTTGCTTATAAATTTTTTAGAAAACCTGAATGAGCCTAGATCATCTCTCTATTATACTGATGACAAAGGAAACCACTCTTTTTTCATTATTTATTCATATCTCACCCATTGCAGAGGAGAGCATTTGAAGTGTTTCAAACACAAACGCAATGAGACAAAGTTAAGAATATAAATAAATGAAACTCGATGAAATCATCAGGAAGGGAAAACACAGGTAGAGAAATCAGTCAGTGTCCATTGTTTCTTGTGTTGTGATTAGACTTAGGTCACTTCTGAGTTTCTTAGTGAACAAAAAAACAACAGCACAAATTTCGTTTTCACTGGAATGATGATAGATAATAACAAACCAAAGATAAATTCACCATAAATTCTCCCCACCCTCCAAAAAGATGCATCTGTACATCCTAAGCCTTAGATATATGACCATGTGATACAAAGAATCATCGATAGTGTAATCATTATCTCCAGCCCCACAGTGTTGAGCCCGTTTTATAGATCCAGAAATGCAGAAATAAATACATGTTATTCCCAAGGTCACACAGTAAGTTGTTAGGAAGGGAAAAATCCCCCACCAAGTTACCCTGTAGGCTCATGTAATTACTAAAGCAAGATTCATAAACCATAAACACAAAATTGCATGTTTATACCACATTAGTTTGTCTGAAAATTATTATCTTATCTTAGTAGACGGTAATTGTAGCTTTTTGGTACATGTACCCTCAGTATCTCACTACTATACTGAACAGGAAAAAAAAATAAAGTAAAATTATACGGCTTATCCTCACATGAACTATTTATAAAAATCTCAAAATAACACACCTGCTGTAAAATCAAAATTCTCTAACTTAGAATGAACTTGTTCTTTGCCGGGGATAACCGTGCATAACTAATTAATGCCACATTCACCAGGGAGACACATGGGCATCTCCAAATGGTGAAGCACTGTGTTTGTGACTGCTTTAGACGTGACTTAATTTTAATATTCCAGCAATATGCCTAATCATTTTGGTTATAATAGTACATTGTGCCTCTTTGCTGGTAATATTCTGAGTGGAATCCTGAAACCGCTCTAAGTAGTAAGATGAAATTCTCAGCACAGGAGGAGGTGAGGGGGGGGAAGAGGAGGAAGAGGAAGAGGAGAAAAGGCTGGGGTCCGCGTGTCCATGTCTGCAGGCTATGAGAGCAAAGTGTTGGTGGAGAATAGGAAATTCAGCCAGGGTGTTTTGCCGTATTACAAAGTGCCTGGAGTGCACTGGCCCCAAATGAAAAAGTGTGAGTCCACCATCTTAAGTGAAGGTTTCCCTTTCCCTTTGCTTGTTGGCTTAGGCTGCAGGAAATTGCACAGAGGCAGCTCCTTTTGGAGAGAAGAGTGGGGGCAGCACAGAGCAGATCCTGGCTGGAGTAGTGAGAGCCCTGGGCTTGAGTGGAAGCAAATAGCAGAGAGGTTGGAAGAGGTTCCTGTTTCCAGGAAGTGACATTATCAGGATTCAGGGGGTCCAGGAGAGAGTATGGATTTGTAGCTGTTTGTCTCCGAAGTCCTTTGGGGGAAGATTTCTAGATTTGACTAATGTCTTTACTCCAGTGCATTTTAGCTTAACATCTCTTTCTGTCTTGCCCCTTTGGAGGAGTTTCTTCCCGTTAGGGGCAGGAGCACCATATAAGCTAACAATTTCAATCAATGTGATAAGTGATAAGGTGTGGTGTTGTGTGAGCACCAAGGAAGGCCCCTTAGCTCAGTTTTTAGAGAAGGCTTTCAGGAAAAGAAGAAATGTGGGATGCACTTAAGTCCAACCATTTCCTAAATTGCCACGTTGAGATCTCATTCCATGAGTCTCCCTCGCACCCAGTGATCCACATCTTTTCTACAATGTCATCTAGCAAGCTGCATTTGTTACTATTTTCCATTTGTTACCTGTCAAAGATTTATCTAACTGCCAACCTACACCTCTCTTCTTCATGAAGTATGCAATATGAATATACCCTGTCACTGAAATCCCAATAAAAAGTGTGTCATTTATCCTATGTCCATGTATGGCTTCCATATTGTTTTCCCAAGATAGTGAAAAAAAAAAATCCCACATAACCCCCATGGCTACTTTTGTGGAGTCTTAGGGTGACCCTTGGAGGTACCCAACATCAAGATAGTCACACAGGAGGATTCACCAAGGATGCCTTCTCATCCATCCACTTCCTTTTATTGATTTCATTTTCTCCTCCACATCCTGATATTTTCTGAAGTTCCTCCCAGCGAGTAAAGAGCACAGGTGATGGAGAGGCCCTATTCTCTTCTTTCTCATGTAGCTAAAAAGGAATTTCTTGGGACATTAATATGTGATCATTTTCCCTAGAGGGGGGGGTTCTGTTTGGACCCTGCATGGATCACAGGAATGAGTAGAAAATCTAGACGGAGCCAACCAACTCACTATTGACTACCAGCGTTAACTGAGTGAGGATGGGTGATGAGTTAGAAACCTAGTGTGTGACCCCTTCCTGGGAGACACCTGTATTCTCCACATGCCACAGAGTTGGCTCTAGACAGTGGCACGTCAATAGCGTGTAGACTGTGTGTATCATAAATAAAATATCCTTTAGTGAATGGTTTCCGAGAGCACTCACTGGGCCGGGTCTTCCATATGTCTCCTTGCCCTTGATCCTGGAGTCCATTTCGATTGAGAAGCTGCAATGTCCAGTCTGTCTTCCTGTGATTCACATTTGGGAGAAATTGCACATTGGGTAATTGACATCCAAGGAATCTTGCAGACTGATGATCCGTGGGTGGAGGTGCCGGAGGTGGTAGGTAAAGGGGTTCGAGACACACCCGCCAGATTCAGTACAACGTCTTGTACTAGAAGACGGCAGCTAAGCCCCAATGCCCTCCCAAAGGAACCCCCTGAGACTGGCCTAACTGAATTCTTGTTCTTAATTAATTAGCTAATTAACTATTAAGCAGCTACTTACCAAGTGCCTACTGTGCACCATGCACATTGTATGGTATGGGGACACAGTAGGCACTCTAATGGAGCTTCAAAGAATATTTTGAAAATTATTATTCTAAGCCAAACATCCAGCATCTGCTATAGGGCTTTGGTTTTGGTTCTCGGGGTATCTTTGAAGAAGACGTTCTATACTTTTGCAGGAAATTAGCTATGACACGTCTATGTACAACTTCTCAAAGTTACATTGAGAAGTGGTTTGAGGAGACTCTGTGCTACTTTGTATATAGGAAATATATGGTAATATCCCAGGAGAAAGAAAACTTCTTAAAGCTGGCCAGTGCAAGAATGAAACTTGCACACAGATCCTTGGAACAGTTTCAGGCCAGGTTCCAAAAACACCTCTGACACCAGACCCCGGGACTATGCATATGTGCCTCACTGACTAGAAACCAACCGTGGTTTCTGGTTTTAATTTCTAAATGTCTAATCCTGAGACTGTATTCTCTGTTGTTGAGAATGTTTCTCATTTAATAGAAACGCTAGGAACTAAAGTCATCATCACCCATCATCAGAATAGTTCCCGGAATTCTCTCTAGCTTTTTGTTTGTGTGTTTGTTTCTGGTGTAAATTCTTGTTCAAATTTCCAGCCACGTTTAAAGTGCAACCTGTAACATTAAAAAAAAAAAGGGGGGGGGGCCTTCTGAATTGAATGTATATATAGGCAAACCTTAAATCAGGGGTTCTTAAATTTTTCAGGTAGAGGGGAGTGGAATGTCACAGATGCCTTTAATAATCCAGTTAAAAATGTGTTTTCCCTAGGAAAATGTTGGTGTACACCTCCATATATCCATGCACATACACAATTGTATACAAATGCCAGAGAGTTTATGGACCCATCTGATACCTCTTCAAAAACAGCTAGATTTAAACGCATTAAAATTTTAATTTATTTTCCAGTTGGAAGGGGCACTAAGGTAGAGCAGTTTTAAATAACCTCTCCTTCAGGAATGCGTTTGTGGTGGCGATTTATTACATTACACAAACAGATTGGATAGTTTGGGCATCCTATACTTTCTTTCCTTTTTTTTTTTTTTTAAGTAAACTAATTTGTTATAGCGCAATCATTCCCTGCTTGCATTCAACCAAATATTTAACTACTGTTATTACCTTTCTAAGAAAATGAGATGTGCATTTGCAATGCTCTTGCAAAAGCATATCGCAGGCCCAAAGTGATTGACAAGGAATACAATTACCTTTGCATGGCTAGACAGACTGCCTTTGCATTAAAATTGGACCGCACAGGTTCGTTGCATGACAGCAACCCCCTTCTCTTGCAATGGGGCCGTGGCTAATTTATCTATAGCTGCATTCTAGATCAACTCTGGCTCTCCTTTCCCTCCATGTCTTATATTTTAAGTGCACCTGTTCCATGGGGCTTGAAAAAGTGTTTGGACACATTCCTGGAAACCAGCATGAGAATGTGTAAGAGCTTTCCTTTAGCCGCCTCCTGTTTAGAATAGGGGTGAGGAGGCTGACCCTCGGTGCCGTCGCAAATGTAAAGAAAAAGAACACAGGGAGGGCAGTGTTGCATGGAGCAATGAGCCTGTTAGTCCTTGGGCAGCAGCAGCAGCAGCAGCAGCAGCAGCAGCAGCAGCAATCACCTGGTACTTGTTGGAAATTGGAATTCTTAGACCCCCATCCAAATCTATTGAGTCAGAACCTCTGGGCTGGGCATGGGGCCCAGCCATCTGTGTTTGAACAAGCCCTCAGGTGACCCTGCACTTGTGCTGAAGTTGGACCACGGTCTGCCCCAGTAGCTAAAAGCGGGCTGCAAAGCCAGAGCTCCTGGACTAGAATCCCGGCTCAGTCAACACCTACCCTCTCCAGCGTAGCTTCCTTTATATCTGAGGGTGAGAATAGTATTGTCCAATTCGCAGGGGTGGTATGAGGGTTAAATGGGATACTGAGCCCAGGATGCTTAGACCCGGCACTGACCGGTGGCAGTCCTTCTCTAAATGTGAGGACTAGGGTTGTTTATGCCTGTGCTGTCACCAGTAGTAGCTTAGGGGGGAAAACGGCATTTTGGTGAAACTGGGAGCCCATGAACTGGCTTCCTTTCATACCGCCGAAGACAGCCATAACGGTTCCTTGTATTTAGAGGGATCATGAAAATAGATCATTCACCCTTCCATCTTTCCCTCCCAAACATGCATGTGTGGCAGTCAGTGAAATGGAGGCCTCCCTGTGCGGTGTGGCTTATAACAGCAGCGAGAATTCCTGACGCCCTTTCTCAGTGAAGCCCCACCCCGTCTGCCGGGCCTCTGAACTCTGCAGTCTGTTCCCTTTGCTTGGCCTGCCCTCCCTCCCTCTTTACCTGGCTAAGGCTTTGCGATCTCTGAGGCGTTTGCTCAGATCCCCTCACCCCTATTGCCTGGCCCCACTCCTTCTGTCACACTTTCAGAGCACCACTGTTCCCTCTCAGCACGTACCAGCGCTGCAACTTTACATGTCTGTGCGTTCATGCACATGGCTTTGTGACCCCCCGGCCCCCTCCCTGGAAGCCCCCCAGGGGCAGCTGTAGTGATGGACACACTCTCGCCTGTCTGTGCCTTAGCATGGCCGTTGGAGCAGAGAAAGCATGTCAGTAGCAGAGAAACGGTATTCCTCATGTGGTTTGTTTGAGCTTGTCGAAATGAATATGCCAGATCCCATTTTGTCTCTGGTTCTCTGTCTCAGAAATGTGGGATGGCAGAGTCCCATAGTAATTTTCCATGCCCCTGGTGGAGGGCACGCACGGCACTGAGTATACCCCATTTAACAAAGGCAAACATCAGCGGCCTGTTCTTCCCTCACTTCCGGGAGTTGGTGCAAACAGACGTGACGCGGAGGTCTGCAGCTGGCCACGAGGCACGAGGACCCAACCTGGTGAAAGAAGGGGCCACTCTCGCAGCCAGGGCCTAGGCTCAGTCATTCCGGGTCCACACCGGGTGTGCATGGGAACACCACCAAAGTGTAGGGCGGGCTCGTCTCTCCGTCATCCACAGGGGAGCAGGCACAGACTGGGTCCCCCTCTACAAATATGTAGACAGAGGCGTTACTCCCCATATTTCAATACACATTCACATGTGGTTAAAATATTAATATTTTGTTGACACTCAGATGTCTCTCTGTGCTGTGGTGTCAAGCCCATTGATCATCACTTTGCTCACAGCACCTCACTGAATCCTCCCTCGAGGGGAGCCCTTACCAGCCTCTTTCCCCATTTTACAGACCAGTATGCGAAGCTCCAATAGTTTGAGTGGGGAGTCCAAGGGCTCACCGCCGCTGATTGATGAGGCTGTGGCCCGATGCCCGTGTGGTTCCCATCTAACTTGGCTCTTGAATGGTTATCTGCCTTTGGAGGAGGATACTGGGAAGAAAGGCATTCCCAGCACAAACAATAGCACGTGCAGAGATACAAGGGCCTAAAAGAATGGGGTGGGAGCAGTAGCTGTTTTTCTGTGGCCACATGGTTCACCTCTGAGGTTCGGGGTCCAGACTCAGTATTTGTTACTCTCCTCCGTATCCTCAGATCTGTTTCAAATCCTGTTGACAGAGGCTGGCCCTGCCTTCTGACCCCCAACAGATGCTCTCTTTTCATGTTGGAAATGCTGGAAGCCTAGCTCAGGATGCTGCATACCTCAGTGTCTTGGGTTAGGGTTTACGTGGCCTGATAGGTGCTTTCATGCGTGCGGCCCCCTCGGATCAAAACGAAACAAGCCGAATGCGATTCCTACCAACCTCCTTAGTGTGTGAAGTCCCTGTCATGTCTTTAAGGATCATGGTACTTGGGGTCTAGCCAGTCAAGTCTGAAAAGCTCTGAGAAGCACTCTCCAGTGCTCTCCAGCACACCAGTGTCACAGCCGTGTGTGTGCGTGTGTGTGTGTGTGTGTGTGTTTTAAGTGCCTCCCTTTGGCTTGATATGCTCGGCTTACATGTGGGTCCGCTGCCTCTCCTGAAACCTGCTGGAACCCTTTGGTAATCAAAGTTGTGTTTCCATTAGAATCCTGCTCCATTCGACGGTGGGGCCCGCTGGTCCTTTGCCAGAATCATAAATCATCTCTGAACTCCACGGGGAGATCTCAGGGAAGGTTATTAATAACAGCTACCGTCCTGTGGAAAACACGCATTTGGAAACACACGCTTCTGTAGTCAATGTGTCCTGTGATCCTCCCAAAAGCCTGTGAGGTGTGCAGGCTACACGCGATCCTCATTAAACCCACTGTAATGGTTAGGAATTGTAACTCAGTTTCCCATGATCACATGCTGTAAGCTTCTCTTCCTGGCTGTCTCGCTCGAGGTATACCAAGAAACTTCTGGAGAAATCCAGGATATTTTCTCCCTCCTGTGAAGTCCCTTGTCTCTGGAATGACTGTATGGATGGGGATAACAGAGCCACTGTGAGGCCAGGCTTATTCAGTCATAATGCCGGGCCTGCTTAGTCTGGATATAATTTACGTAAATGTGCATACAGGAGCATGTATGTGCATACGTGTCTAGGTAAGAGCACACATACATCCCCAGTCATGCAAATACACACTACTAAACACGTTATCCAGTATACACATCCACCTGTGCTCACAAACACACATACACACATGGGCGTAGTATACACATACACACACACGTGCATTGACATGTGTACAGTATCACACACACACGCATTGACACACATGCATGCGCATAGAGCACATACATGTATACAAACATGCATAGTCGTGCATACACACATAGTCTCACACACATAAAATCCAAGATATTTTCCTACATTTACCATGAAAGAGTGGCACATGGAATTACCAAATATGATACTAGAGAGTGAAAGAGCACAGAGGAACATTTCTGGAATCATTTGGGTTGTCTGGCTCTCCTCACATCCTTCAGGCACAACCCATACTGGTAATACAACAGTGTGTGTTTTTCTTTCTTTTTCCTTGGGGAAGCTGTGTGGTGTGATTAGATGCAAACTCTGACCCTCCTATCTGTCCAGGCCACTTATAATAACCCAAAATTCTCCTTGCATTTCTGCACCTCCTCCTGAAAGAGTGGGAAGTCTGGTACCCAGCATGCCACCACGTCCCAATTCCGGGCCAATGCCAAACCGCAGCCTAATTTTCTCAGGCTGATGGACAGCTGTTGTCTCCAACCTCCTTAACCAGTGTGAAAACACTCCTCGGTTCCTGTGTTTTGGATCTTGTGACCAGACTAACTTCGCCAGTGCAGGGGTTGGTGTGTCTGCATGGGGAAATGCACTAATATGGATGTTTTTCTTTGTGTGTGCACCCTTGCAGTGTTGTTTACCAGGATGGATTTTATGGTGCAGACATTTATGTAAGTATTCATTAATGTGCATGCCATCCCTGTTTCCTCCTGGAGTCATTCTGTTTACAAGTTTGCTGCAAGTTTCCTCTTCCTGGTCTGTAGGCAAGCATCGGGCGGCTTATCCGCAGGGCAGAACCCCTCCAGCTCATGACAGCCATCACGGCTGATGAATGGGTAGAATTACCTCCTTGGTTCACTTCAGAATATGTGCAAACACCCCCCTAAAAGTGATGGCATTTCTCTCATGTCAGACTAAAGACTCCCCACCCCCAAAAGAATTCTCTGTAAAGTTTTCAGTATGGTCTGTGTGTTTGCAGTATAATATTTACCATAGCAGCTGTCATTACCAGCTGTAGAGGGTTAAAAGATATTTTCATGGCTAATTTTTGATGGTCTCTGTTTTTAATATTTATATACTTATTTGGAGGTGGAGGGGGAGAGAGAGAGAGAAAGGGAGAGAAAGGGCAGAGAGAGGAGAGAGAGCATCCCATGCTGTCAGCCTGTCAGTGTGGAGCCCGATGTGGGGCTTGATCATGAGCCATGAGATCATGACCTGAGCCGAAACCAAGAATCAGACACTTAACTGACTGAGCCACCCAGGCGCCCCAATTTTTTTGAGGTTTTCTTATAAATACACTTAATTGTTCACAGTGATAGCTCTAGAAAAAATCCTCTGCTCCCTCTGGATGATTTTAGCAAGAAACATCTCTAAGAAAATGTATGCCGACTTGACCACTAAACCCTTATTTTCTTCCTTATTCCTCCCATTTCCCCAAAGCCATTACCTGACTCAGAATTGTCTGTTAAATTTAGAATTGTTTATTAAATGGTCCCACTTTATTAAGCTTTTCACTTTTAGAAAAGAGTGGGATGTTTCTCATTATGGGGACCATAGTTAAACTTACCTAAATGGATCTAAAGGTAGTTATTCTTCACATTATGATATTAGCTGCAATGTTAGGAAAATAACTTGGAATAAACACAATTTAAAATACATGGGCAGGATTGGGGGTGGATTTTTAAAATCATATAGTGTTTTTTTAATTACAAGTGACCTCAAGTAAGTTCACTGGAATCATATCTGTTGGCTTATAGACTAGATAACAAAGACAAATAAAAGCATACTTGTGACCAAATTGATATCATTTACTAGAAAATGGGAAAGACACTAGTTATTTAATTTTTTCCTTTTGAATTTCTAATAATTACGATTTTGAGACATAGTATTAATCTCCATCAATGATGCATGGAGTTGAGTTCTGCTATCATTGTATCAAGTACATTTATTATAATCTGTGGGTTAGTTTTTTTCATAATAAAATGAACAAACAACATATACCCAATGAACAACAAATTTCTTTTTTTAATGTAGCTTAATCCAAGCCTTCAAATATCCTCTATAAAAAAAAATTTAAATTCATACCATTATACATAGAGAAGCAGCTTGGAGCCCACTCACATCCTTAGAAACCCAACAAACCCAACATCAGTCTTCATCCTTTCCCAGTGTAGCCTCTGGATAGAGCATACCTAAGTTTAGGCTTTTTTTTTTTTTTTTTTTAATTTGGGAAATGGGGAGAAGAGAAGGGATGGATATAACAAAAAACATAATCCACCAAAAAAAAAAAAAAAAGAAAAGAAAAAAGAAATACAATATCCCCATCAACACCCACCAGTGGGGGAAAAGAACGTGTTAGTAAGCCTAACTGACAACAACAGTATCGTATTAGCTATCATTTATTGAGTGTCCGCCTCGCCGTGCCTCAGTTTCCTCATTTGCAAAATGACACCAGTTTATTGAATTATTAATTTGTTCTGTCCTATGGATATTTCCAATGGGTGTCTTTCCCTTGTCTCCCAGATGTGTGAAAGGCAGGAAGGAGGAGCCACCTGAAGGCAGGGCATGTAGGTTCCCAGACACTGGGAAAGAACGTGCTAGTAAGAGTAGCAGGCAGACGTGTCTCTGTCTGTTGGCACTGGAGACCACGAATGAGAATCCATGAGAACAAGGTAAAAGGAGGGACCAGAGACACTCAGAAGGGAGCAAACGTGCCAGCTCCCAGACTAAGGCAGCAAGATATAGTCTGTTCAGGGAGGAAATCTCCAAAAAAGTCCCTTTGTGCTTTGAGTGCCTTTAGAGGCTTTGTTTCCCACGAATTCATCATATCTGGGCAAAGCCTGCCGGGCCTAGTGCTGCAGCCCCCGCAGGTGGCTGGGTGCCCCCACATGAAGGGATTATGTGAGGGGACACTGTGTCTTCAACACATCGCTTCCTTGTGTGAGTATTTAGAAAACTCTTTGTCTAGCCAAAAAAAAAAAAAAAATTATCTCCTTTTCCCACTGTTCATATTATATAACAATACGGGTGTTCAAAGGGTAGTTCCAAATAGGCAATCAGGGGACAGAAAAACTTACTGAAATAGGAACTCCGAGCCTTGTTTTACCTAAACAGCACGTGTTTCTGTCCTCTTTCCAAGAGGGTAGCTCAGATCTTGCAGACCTTCCTGAGTATTCTGCTCTGTGTAAGATGGCAAGTTCAGACTATTGCTGCCAGGTGGTGCATGTCCGTAGGCACAGTGACAAACTAGACCACCTGTTGCAGCAAAACAATGGCTCGTTGATGGCCTTACATGGATTAAGGAAACCAAGGAATAAGAATATTTCCTGCACTCTTAAAGTCTACGGAGCAGGATTCATTTTGGCTAGAAGTATATGACAGTCTCGAATGTGCTTTTTCAAGCTGCCACCCCTGCCTTCCTTGAGGTAACAGTATGCCCTGATGGCTAGAAATGTTCCCAGTGCTCCATTTCTTAAAGAAATTATGATTAACACGGTTCATAGAAAAGCATGCAAGGTTCTCTTGTAGGTAAAGGAAGCTTCTGGCTTGCTCCTTCAATCTCATTCAAACAGTGCACAATAAATAGGGTTGGGGCAATCCTGGGAGGTCCTGGGGACGTGTGTTAGATACATGGGTCGCCTCTAATAGGTTTAAACATTCTGTTTCTTCTTAATTTTGCTGGGTGGACTCATAAGCTTCTAGCTTAAGTTACTTCTAAGGACGGTGCAGGCAGGGCCACCCACCAGTTCCTACCCATTGCTGTCCACCCTGACACTTTGGCAGTAGCCCAGCAGCTATCATAACACAGCCAGCAGACCACAGTCTTTTCTCTGCACCTGCTTTCTCCTCCCCTTCCCTCTGTCGTGCTCTTTCTATCCCTCCCACCTGATGGGGGAGCCCTTGGACTTTCTTCAGTCCCACCGGAGCACAGAGGATAGGAAACACCTGAAGGACCCCTACAATGGGCAAGCCATTGCCTCCAGTCTAGAATGAGCCACTTCTGCCTCAGCTTTTCAAAGAGGATTGGGGAGAGAAGGAGCAGTGGTCACAAATGCCCTAAAATGGCAGGAACAGTTCGATTTGTTGTGGGGTGCTGTGAGCCAGAAGCTAAGGCCATAGCCTGGGAAGCTCATTTGGGCTGAGGGCACAGGAACAGCATCCTATTCAGGGCCCCAGCCCTGCAGTAGAAGCATGGACTCTGGCCACAGGGCACATGCTCATGCCCAGTGTGGAAGGCCACTGGTCAGAGAGGATGTAGCCGGTTTTCAGGTCAGGAAGGATGGCATAAAAGGCCATTACCTGGGTCCCTTCCACCCAAGGACATGCCACACACACATACACACACACACACAGACTTTTATTTCAAAAGATAGGAATTTAGCTTACATAACTAGCATATCAAATCTGTAAGTTCACTGTTAACCGCTTAGCACTGCACACTGATTTTTTTTTTCATGAAAAAGTCAGGTTAAAGAAAACAAATAAGTTAGTAGAAGTGACCCATGGGATCTTGACAACCTGTTGGAAAGTTGACATAGAAGGGCCAAGTCCCCTGGACCTACAAAGCGATCCATCCTGTTTAAGGGCAAAGCTGTGGGTCTCACAAGACCAGAATTGGCCACGGGGCTGACAGTAAGTGTGGCTCAGCTGCATTTAGCCAGACATGTGCCTTCACTGGCTCAGGGAGCTATCCGAGGGTATGGCATTTGATCAAATGATAACTATTGAAAATGTTAATAAGGATGTTTATAATAGCACTGTTTAAGAAGAATGTACTAACTCAGTGGAAAGTAGGGCGAGACTGAGGAGAAATGGGAAAAAGGGAAGAGAAGACAAGTTGGGAGGGCAGAGAGAAAAGAGAGAAACACTGATATATGATAGAAATCTTAACCACGCTCCCTTTTTATAAGAAAGCCCTAAGCTTTGCAGCAGTCCATGTGGCCATGAGGCTGCCTAGCAGATACGTCTCGAGATGCCACTGCACGCTTACGTTATTCTTAAATTCTGTTACAAGTTCCTAGCTGAAACCATGGCTGGAGACAATTATTTCTGAAATGATGTCATTCTGCCATCCATGGATCTTAAAGAGGTGTCTTAATTTCCCTGATGTAAACACAGAGAGCTGGAATGCAGAGCTTATCCAAATAAAGCCCTAGTCTTTGTTCCTGGGACCCTGCTTGCTGTGGAAGCCAGCTGCAGAGTCTGGTGGGCATGATGAGGCAGGCCAGTCACCCTGGGGGCAACCACCCACCAAGAAGTTAAGCATTTGCTACACGAGACAAGAAAGATGCTCAGCCCCTCCTGCCTTTACCTCCTCTCCTCAGCCCTGGAAGGGAGGAATCACAATACCCATTACCTCCACTTTTGTTTTTAGAGGAGGAAACTTCCCCCCACCCCCGCCCCCAAAAAGAGATGAAATGATTTGTCCAGAAACATTCATTCACACTGAAGTCTGAGCCCACGTGATTGGGCTTCCCAGCTCTAGGCTCTTCCATAGAGCGTTGACATGCATAGGTCCACAGGCCTAGATTGACTAAAGAGGAAACTTAAGGAAAGGTCAAGATATATACACACACATACCTTTATGAGGCAGGTCCCTAAATCTCTTACAATATTCTGTCACCTCAGTGTCTTCCCTGGAACTGGACAGTTTCACTTTTTTATTTTGAGAGGGAGACTGCAAGCAGGGGAGGTATGGAGGGAAAGGGAGAGAGAATCTCAAGCACACTCTGTGCCCAGCACAGAGCCTGATGTAGGGTTGATCTCATGCCCCTGGGATAATGACCCGAGCCTAAAATCAAGAGTTGGACACCCAACCGACTGAGCCACCCAAGCATCCCCCAGAATTTCACTTTAAATTGGAACCACTCACAGGAAAGATTAGGTTCACCCACAAAAAACTCTCACATCCAAAAATCACATCCCACTCTGTCAAAGGGGTTTTATATGTATATAAAATATATATATATGTAATATAAATATATATATATATATAATATATATAATCAGCTTGTCTAGACACATTCACACACATCGTTTTGTTGGTCATGTAGATTTAAAGTAGCTTTGGTAGCTTCAGTGTGATTCATTAATTCACAAAATTCAGTTGTGCTCTCTGCTATTTGATATTGATTTTAAAAAAAGGATTGATACAGTTAGGGTTGCTCTGTACTGTCATCTTAACTGTCTCGATCACTAGGCATCAAAGCTAAATCCTCAGGTATTCCAGAAAATTCTAATCGTGAGATAACAAGAGAAATTTGAAATAGTTCATTTGAACTGTTGCAATATGCTTACAAAGATAAGAGGCCATGAAAGTATCCTTTTCTCTTCTTTAAAAATAAACACAGGTTATAACCCAGATATAATCAGTATGGTTCGATCCCTACCTCCACCTTCTCGATACCTTGGGTTACAGAGATTTGCAAACTAAAACCTGCTTCTTCTTTGGGTTTGATGGGTCAATCTCAGATCTTAGGGAAGTAAAAGAAGCAAACTTGTAAATGAATTGCTCTGGAATTTCTGTCTGACTTATGCATTTTCTTTTATTTATTTCATTTTTGCATTGAAAACATTACATTTCTGTTTCCTTATAGAGTAGTGTATCAAGAGCCTGTGTATGGCAATAAATTGCTGCAGGTATGAAATCCCGACTGGTGGAAAAACTCATCACTATGATTGTGGGTTTGCTGTGAAATCCTACTAACAAGACAATTCTGGGGAGGGGAGATGTTCTCTAACATAGAAGGAGGAAAGACTTAACTGAATTTTCCAGTTTCGATGTGAATGCTTCCAGAATAGAGATGCATATCCTAAGATTTCCCTTGTTTGCTAGATCATGAGTGTATCCAAGTGGAGGTCTGACTTGGCTATAAATTTCCGGGCTTAAAATGTATCTACACTCAATTAATATAAGTTCAGTGAAAAGAATTGCAATGTTTCATTGTCATCAGTTGTCTGGATAATTTTGTAGTAGGTTCCTGGAGTCAACTAGAATGGTTAAGAGAAAAATTCATCCAGCATTGAGGGTCTGTACAGCTAACATAACTTTCCCTGGTTTCATTGTAGCTTCTTATAAATTTATTTCACACCTAGTGCTATAGCTTTCAACCCTATTACTCACTGCTGAAGCAACCCCCAAATGAACCAATTTGTAGGAAGAAAAAAGAGCCAACACATCCATTGGAGTGTAGCTGGCTGAGTCTCCCAATATGGTCTATAACCAACATTAAAACTGTCAAATAAAGTGAAAGAAGAATGTAAAGCTAAGGATGATCAGTGGGAGTTTTATTACATGGATTTCCCTGTAACATACAATTCTCATTTTTTTTTGTTCGGTATTAAGTCCATTAAGAAAGTGGATTCTTTTTTTTTTTTTAACCATGAGAATTCATCAGGTTTTAATGAGAAATCTGTATGAAAAAGGGGTACTTGGATCTAGGAGAGAACAAAATAATTTAAATTCCCAAGATCAACTTTTATTTTTACATTTTGAGAAAACTGACTTTCATTGCCACACTTCAAAAACTGCTGAATGTATGATGCAGATAAATTAGGGAGTGATTATTGAAGTGTTTCATTTTGCAAATGTTTTTATAAATGTAGTTTCAGTAAATCACATATTGAGATATATATGTGTATACTGGTATATTTGTGGTTAGCACAAAGTGAGATCCTTGGGTATTCTCAGAAGCTAGGGTGTTTCTGTCTGGGATCAAGCCCACTGCTACTTTATATGGTGAAACTGAAGGGAAACACACACACACACACACACACACACACACACACACGAGGCAACCCTTTCTACCCTATGTCCCCTGCAGTACACAAACATTTTGCCTCTCTTCCTAAGTCATTCACCATTAGGACATTAGAACATCTTTGTCCAAAAGTATGCTTTAAGGTCAAAAATGTGATTTCCTTTGTTGAATGACTCAGATGCACTGAGGGTCTACAGTGCTCAGCAGTATTGTTTTAGGAAGTTCCACAAATGGAATAGCCAGTTTCCTCTTATTTAACTTGGCACTTCCCAGACCTATTTGGGAAAGGTTCCTTTTCCTACCCCAGCTAGTATCCCACGAAGCACAGTTTTGAAAATGTTTTATTGGAGCACCATCAGAGGTCCTTAATCAGTAATGTGCCCAACCTCCAGAGGACGTCTGCTAGCAAAAGAAATGTTTCAGACAACAGCAGTCAGGGTCTTTGTGGCCACGTCTGGTGGTGGCAGCAGAGGTGTGGGGGTGGAGGGTGGAGTGCAGATTCATAATGGCCATTTAAAATTTATATTTTATATAAGGTCTCATTTATAGCTTGCTTAGGAGGATGTTTTATGAGTAGGGAGTACAGAACTATGTTGTGCTTATCATTTGGCTTGGTGGTGGGAAAAATCTCACTGTCACGGATGCATTTTTGTCCTAAAGTCAGGAAGACTGGTTTCAACATGAACATCCTTTGGTGCCAGCAAATGGAAATGAGCGTTCCTTTTTCAGACGTTAGCACAGAACCTTGGAGGAGCTCTGGCTATGCTCAGCGAGCTGCAAAATATGGAGCAATAAAATTGATTAGAGTCACCTGTTAGCAAGGCAAATTAAAGCAATTTGTATTTTTTGATCATTTTACAGTGTATGCACACATACACTGAGTTAATACACAACTCTGTTATTCCCCTAATACGGATTTTGTACAGAAGAAAAATAGCAAAGGAAAACAATGCAATAGAGAGATGTGGTGGGATCAAGCCACTTAATCCTTTTCCTTTTTCCACTGAGTACCTATGTGATGGATCTCACAGACCTGGACTGTCCAGCACTGAAGCCACCAGCCCCATGTGGCCCTTTGCATGTAAATTCAAATGAACTCAAATTAAACACAGTACAAATTCAGTTTGCTCCACTAGCCACGTTTCTGGTGTTCGATAGTCACCAAGGACCAGGGACTACTGTCCTGGACGGCACATATGTAGAGCATTGCCATCATCACCAACAGGCCTACTGGTCAGGAAGGAGACCACGGCTTAAGGTCAGAGGCTCCACTGACTCCACAGACTTCAACACACTGTGACCTTGACTTTTAAATAGGGAATGCTAGTAAGCAGCTTCCTGAATGACAAAGACACATGTCAAGGTATTGACCATCTGTACCTGTCTTGCGTAAAAACACACACTTATTCTCCTTACATGGGCAAGTCATGTGAAAACAGTGGGGTGGATGGCCCTTCCCAAAGCTTCGTAGACAAGCACATCGGTTGTGCACAAGGATCCCAATGGCACACACATCCATTTTATGTGCATACAGTGAATACCGACTGGCCGTCAGTGATGCTCATTTTCATCATCTGCTATTTCCACTGCAGCTGTTGTCTCCACTTCTCAAACTTGCTGCCCACTTTCACCAGTGGAAACGATCACAGAAGTTGGGAACACATACAGAGTGCAAACCCAGAGGGTTTCTTGCAAGGGTCTGTTGCTAGAAATCTTTGCTGGGACCAAATTCATAGTCACAAATCATGACTGATTTACACGGCCCTCGATGCAGATACCTTTGCAATGGCTTTTGCTTTTTATTCTGGGAGAACACACACACACACACACACACACACACACACACACACATCACTTTGTCTCCATCAAACCTTTCAACTGGTGGTAGTTAGCGCCTCCTAGCAATCAGAGAGCTATCTTCAGCCCCTCTCTACCTCATTGTTTAATACACACACCTGCACGCCTGTGTCTTTCCGGACACATCATGAAAGCCAAGGAGATGGACAAGCAGATAAAAAGAACAACTGTAGAAATCTGGTGACCTAATTTCCCCTCGGCCCATCATTCTCTGTCTTGAGCTTGGTGCTGGTGTGACAACTGCTTTGGTTTTACAACTCCTCAGTACATCTAATGAGTTTCCCTGTTTCCTAATTAGAGAACGTGGTGTTTGGAACACCAGGTGGTGTCTGGATAAGACCTGGTGTTTTTTTTGCAGCTTCCATGTTATTGTTCAAGGGAGACTTCTTTTCTTTTCTTTTTTGTAATACTGGCTCCAAATGATTGGTGACTCTGTCAGGATGTCTTGGATGTGTGTGCCTTCTCCAGGGCTGATCCAAAGAACAAGTTTCTCTAAGGACAGACTAGATTTTCGAATTGCTACATTAGAGGTGGCAGATATATCCTGAAAGTTGGCTGTTGCTAGAAGAGGGTAGAAATAAATTATTGAGACCACTTTGTCTACATTCTGAAAGATGTTTTTTGTAGCATTGATCTCCTTGTCCTACAACTCAGCTGTCTCCTATACGTGGAGCTAAATGTAACAGACCCCCCACTCCCGATTTTGTTGTTAGGTCCCCTCTGACACATGAGTGACTTTGCTGTTCACTGTCCTCTAACACATCAGTCTGTTCAGAGCTGCCACTTTATGGAGAGGGTGAGAACTGTTTTCCCAGAGGATTATGGGACTGTGAATTCTAATTAGAACCCTAGTGGTCCCAATGTTACCGGTCGAGACTGGATCCTGTTTGTTAATTGTGCTGAGATCATTCGACAGTGGTTGATGTATTGCTGTGGTCTGCTAAGCAAGCTCAGTTATTTTCACAGTTTGATAATCAATGCTCCACTGAACACAATTCCTTTCGAATATGACCATTTGCTTGTCCTCTGCTTAATTGAACAATTGCATTTGCTGGTACATGCAACTAAATGTTAATTATTTTTTTCAGGTTTTTTTTCTTAATGATTTTATTTACAAATTGGAAAGCTTTATCATATTTTCCACACCAAACAAATTCCCTATCTGAACCAGTGTTATATCTTTAGCAGAAAAGACAGAATTTTTAAGAAGTGTTCACCATTCCATTTTTTAAAATAATTATGCAACACTTAGAAAGCTACACACAGTCTTCTTTAATTGCCTCAGTGGTTCAACAGCTACATATGCAAGAGATTACTAATAAACTTTCAATCAAAGCATTATTTTTTTTATAAATACAAATGCAACACAGGAGGGCATTAGCTCAGCCTACATTGGATTTTCAAGGAAGTAATCAAGGAGTGTTTGAATGAAGCCTAAGTTAGTAGCTAATAAGTAAAGGGAAAGCATAATCATTTTTGAAACTCTGGAAAGTTCAGCAAAGTATAAAGAGTGTTTAAAGAATCCCCCGTAATCTTCCCCACCCCAAGACGATCACCATTAACCATGTAGGTACATCTCTTTAGAAGGGTATGTGGGTTCTTCCTCTGGGATATGCTCACAATCGCTAACCTTTAACATCCAGCTGGGGTTGGTATCCAAGCCCCTGTCTCTCCAGTGTGTTTTGTTCTTCGCTCTGGTACTAAGCTTTCATTAACCTCCACGTTAGACTGGTGGATGTGGGTAACTGCTGTTCTGGTGTGGTCTCCCAGTTGGGCGCCCCTGTGTTGGGCTCCTGTGCATTCCTAAGTCCGATTTCTCCTTGCCTTTTAGGGTGGTTACGCTGCATACCGCTACGCCCAGCCTACCCCTGCCACTGCCGCTGCCTACAGTGACAGGTAAGAGTCTCCCTTCTTCTGCTTGACAACTACCTGGAAATGAACTTAGCTGGTGGGAGACGAGATTCTCGTCTGGTTTTGGTGCAAATGCATGACTTCTGGGGAGGCAGCGCCCAAAAAGTCAGGTCCCACCGTGAAGGGAAACGGCGCCATGTAGAGGGACGATGAACAGTCAAGCCTAGACCATCCTAAACTCTTGCCCTCTCTGCTTGAAACACAGAATTTGTATGTCTGGTCCGAGTAGAGTTGCTTTCCAGATCTCTCCATTCCTGTAACAGCACACCTTGCATGCACACACATACAGTCCCTGTACAGTCTTTCCACAGTCTTCTGCGTAACAAGCAGCCACGGTTTCATCTAACTCGTAGGAAGAACCCCAAGAAGACGATCCTACAGGTTTCCCTCAATTTCGAGCACCTGGTGCCCCCCCCTTTTTTTTTTTACAACGTTTTACACCCAGTAAAGCATTCCCTCCACTGCATGTTTTAAATCTAGAACAAAGGAATGGGGGAGATGTATCTGGCATTCCTAAGATGATTCACTCTTTTTGGCAGTCCCAGTGTCCGATCCTACTAAGATAAGCCAACATTTATTCGTAACGTGCACCACATGTTAAGACTGGCAGTGGAAGGGACCGAGTGGGTTTAAGAAATGCAGAAGTCAGAATGGATGGTGGGGGTGGGGGTGGGGGGGGGTGGAGGGGAGCTTGATGACCCATTACCCAGGCTTAACAGATAACTGGGTTTCTGAAATGGCAAGCCACAGCTATTCCTGTGTAGGTGCCTTGAAAAAAAAAAAAAACAAAGCGTGCGTTTCCATATTGAATGCAACTCTTTGGCTCTGTTTTCTGAGGACATAAACGTGAATGTTCAGAAGCTCTGCATGCACAAATGTGATCGAGGGTGCTTATTTTTGGTAATGACTCTTTTAATTTAAAAATATGTCTCATGAATAAAACAGTAATGGTAACAATTTGCATGTGTGGCTGAGGCATGCTGGGTCAGACAGGTAAGCAGGCAATGTACTTGACCCCTGAATGGGAAGTGTCGGCAGCCTCTGGTTCTCCTTCCTCCCTGGCCTGTTGTGACTTAGTTCCTCTCTTGGTTTGCTGTGGTGTGCTTTTTCTGCGGCCCCATTCCATTTCTCACGAGATGTGTTGTGAGCTCGATGTAGCTACAGATTTCTTCCAAGGTAGAAGAAAGCAAAATCAACTCCTGAACCCCAAAAGCTGCACTTTGAAATCCCCATGCCTACACTTGTAATAAATGGCTCTTTGGCAAGAAAGGAGGGAGATCGCTATCTGGTTGTGTGCAGGTTTCATTACTACTTTCTTATAAACAGCCATAACGAGTTCCCAAGGCCGGAGGGAGCCTCTAAAGAAATCCACACAACATCAAGATACAGTTCTAAATGCATAAATTATCCAGTTACCCAGTAATCTTTCACTAAGATGCAAAATACGTTTTACGTACGTTACTATCTTCAATCCACTTTGACACCGGATTAGGAAACTAGAGAGGGTCAATAAAGCTAATAAAATGATGTTAATCTTGAAATCCTCAAACTCATTCTACAAATGAAAAGTCTTAATGCTATTAAATTCTGCACACTGAAGATTCACAAAGTATCAATTGTGATGTGGTTCATCTCCAACCCTTAATTATTTTTATGAAAATATCTCTAGATGCTAAATTCTCAAACACCCACTTTGTATATAATTATAATCATAGTAACTTTAGTCTGCTGTATAATTATAAGAATCTTACATGGATTTATTTCTTTGGATTTTTATCTTGCTTCTCAGTATAAGTGCATCTTCCCCCAGGTTGGAAAAAGGTTAATTACAAAGATATACTTTAAATTGCCTTCTTCAATAAGACCAACCTAGACACTTTTTGAAAAATAAACAATATTTAATACTGTTCTTAGATAGAATTTCTTGAGAATCTGGCCATCTCTATTGGCATTCATTTGAAAATTAAGTTAAAATGATGTTGCATTGGGGGTCACCCTGTGCAAATATGTGTATAAAATCTGTTATTTTTAATATTACTGATATTTCTCATTGGCAACGTGTCCTACCGAAAATTGCCCTCATTCTTGGATTGGTAAATCTTGAGTAGCCCTACAATTCCCACTTTAGAGGAATCGTTTCAGTGGAAGAAACCAAGTAAATATACTCTTGTCCATGTAATTGGCCTCATGCTGTTCATATACATTGGGTCTTCTTGGTTGCTGTAGAAATTGATCGCTAGCCCTATTTAACTTTATTGCAAGCAAGACAGTTGCCACAGACGGGATTATTACATTGAGGTAAATGCAGGAATAGGTAAATTGCCAGAAAACAATCTTTAAAATGATATTTCTGGTTCGATTTGCAAAATGTATTTATGACATGATGGTACTTCCTTATATTTTCAGTAAGCAGGTAAAGAGAAGGAAGACCCTTCCCTTTGATAGAAGACACACGTTTGGGGAAAATATGAAATTGTCAGAATAGGTTTTGAATCCAGATGGAAGATGCCAAGTTTCTAGAATTTATCTCAGGGCAGTTGTGTAATAATTTATTTTTACACGATCACAGTGCAGTATCAGCCATGATAGATTTCTCAGTTCCTCTCGTCTGGAAGACAGGCAGGATGACAAAGAGTAAAACTTCTTAACCCAAAGAAACTCCTTCAGGATAGGAAGCAAAATCAGTTGGAATTGAGAGCATTTTGGTGATGCTCACTGGCTGTCAACTAAGTGAAAAGAGAAGCCGCAATGAACTTTACTTGTAATCATGAGATTTGCTCCTCAGGCATGTGGAAAGCGAAAGAAGTTTGATGTCCCCCGTTGGTAGAATTTTGCCTTTTATCAGCACAAACTAAGCCCTCGTCAAATTAAAGATTCAGGGACCTTTGGAAAATGTTGAACCCCAGTAACCTCAGGACTGTCCAGAAGGTCCTTGATGGGTCCCTTGCAACTCCCTGCCCCATCATCTTCTTGGTTACATGATCACATGCTGATTATCTGGGAGCACCCTGAGAGTTTCTGACTGCTGACCTCCAGAATGAAGACCATCTGGTGTGGGCAGAGATTTCCCCAAAAGAAACAGACCTGCCTGGACTAGGTAATTGTATAGTCTCACTGACGAATTTAATGGGAATAGGCAAACGTATTTCCTTGGCATTTAGAAAACCTTTGGTAAGCACTTGCCTTCACCAAACCTTCCTTTTTAATCTCACTTTGATTTAGGGAAAGCCAACTGTCCAAACTCTCAAAGGGGATTGTTTTCTGAGCTTGAACCAATCAAAGCATGGCAGTGGGGCCGACGGTCATCTGGTCATTGCATGCCACTTGGTGTTGCTGATGTGTCCGTGATGCGTTCTGGATTTGACAGGTCCACCATCACATTAGCTCGATGAATGGCTTGCTTGAATTAAGCCTGGGGGGTAGGCTTCTCTTTATGGATTGGCTCTTGGTTTCTTTGTGTTTTATGACTTGGTTGTTGATGCATCTGTGAGCAGCCAAACCAGAAAGTGGGGCGGGAGGGGATATTCCCTATTCAGGGACTTGTGCCACAAATATTTGGGGATGTATGTATGATGTGTCTATAGCTTTGATGAAAATGTTCTCTCTCCAGAAAGGCAGATATTTGTCATTGCTTGTCCTGCTTGCTAAACATTCTAACATCTCCTAACAACCAGTGCATGAGAACGTCCCCCACGTTAGTGCAGAAGGGAACTAAGGGTGTGATCAGCCAGAGAAGAAAGTAATGCAGAGTGGTTCGCTCGGAGATTTCATAACGATCCCGTTGCACTGATAGTTACCAAGGGCCATTTCTTCTTTCATGTAAGACATGTGTTTCCTTTGAAGATCCCCCAAAGTCAGCCACTTTGGACATAACAGTTATAGCCCCAGCCCCACAGGTGCCCCTAGCCTGAGCAATAGAGACAACATGCAACAAGGTTTTGTTTCTTTTATTTTCTACTTTTTTTGTTCATTTGTTTTTTGAGACCTTAAAGTTTCATTGAAAACATTTTGTGTGACAAAAAAATGGAATATTGGCAGTTTCGTAATTTAGTAGTTAAAATGCCCTAGAATCAGTAATCTTGCCCTCTGCATTTGAAATACACACACACACACACACACACACACACATACACACTTCATATATATGTGTGTATGTTTTGTGTCTATATACACATATGCTTAAATGAACATACACACACACACACACACACACACACACACACACACACAGCTGTGTCTTAGGCCCTCACAAAAGACTCCTGAGAGAATCCAGGTAAATCTTAATATAAGGAGGTCAGGACTTGTCAAATTCAGGCAGTCATAAGCCACATGCTAGAACATTTTTTTAATGTGATAGTCATAACCTATTAATAGAAGTTTCTATTTCAGAGAGAAACAGATTAGTAGTTCTTTTTTAAAAGTCAATAAGGATAAGTAGGCGTGTCTTTGAGGTCATGGAGAAGTTGGTCTACCTCTATTTGAATTTATATGGGTGGTAGAGATAGATACATACATACATACATACATACATACATACATACATGGGTGGATGGATAGATGGATGCGTGGGTGGGTGGATGGGTGGATGGATGGAAAGTTAGATGATAAATAGATACACAGGTGGTTAGATGGAAGAGAGAAAAATGAGAGAGGAGAACAGAGAACAGAAGAGTGGAAGAAAAAGAAAGAGAGGGAAGGGAGGAGAGGAAGGAAGAGGAATGAAGGGAGAAAGGAGGGAAGGAGGGAGGGAGTGAGGAAGGAAGGCCACTCCTGGGACCGGTCAGGCATTAGCCATGCTTCTTAGATGTCAATACAGCGAGCTTATCTTTTACAAAACGATGACAACAGAAAATGGTAGCTTTGTTTTGTTTTTTGTTTTTTTCCTGTTTTATGCAATTTTGTTTTTAATGTTTTTACTTGGCAGAATAAATGCTGGCAGCTCTATAGTAGCCTATTAGATTTTTACATTTTCAATTTTTTTTTTCCTCTGAGACCACTGTTGAAAAGTAGAGTTAGTGCATTATAAACCTTAATGCCAGGGGTGGTTCTCAGATGAATTAAAAAAAAAAAGCTGATGGCCCAGGTCGTGGAGACTGATGGCGATAGGAGTGTGTCTATCCCATGGCATCTCCCCAGCTGAGACAGGGATCCAGGGTCAGAAGGAAACTGGTTTGGATTTAGATTCTTACCTGTTGAGTCAAAACAGAGCAGCAAACAGCAGTTCTCTCTCTGTACCTTTGTTGACCCTGCTTTGTCGAAGCTGTTCTTGATTTTAGTTCTCTTTTTTGCTTTTTTCCACTTGCCCTGATAAGCTCTCCAGGGTTCTGCAATTCAAGAAAAGATGCTCTGTCAACTTGTAATGGAAATGTCACAGAAATGAGTCGCTAATGCCTTTATTTACATCCTACTATCCCAGTGCCCAGAAAGGCACATTCGGCTTTCAGAATTAGAACACCAAGCTGAAATATATATGTGTGTGTGTGTATATATATGTATATATATGTATATATATATATATATATATATGTATATATATATAGAGAGAGAGAGAGAAATAATATATAAATATGTAATATATTATTATTTTTACTTACATTCTTTTTCTTCTTTTTGGTTTAAAGTGCACTTTCTTAACTGATTCATTTGGTTTTGTTTTTTTTTTTTCCAGCAAGTCAGGGTCCCCCTCAGGAGGAGAGAGGGTGAATGAAGCTAATTAGTCTAGGCAGCTTTAGGGTAACTAGAAAGAAACATACATTGTCTGTGAGCTTCCCATTACACAGCACAGAAACCAGACGAAAATACGTTTCTTCAATAAAACTGGCGATATATATGACAGTGCTCCCGTTAATATGTTCACTAGTTGGAAATAGCGGACTGTATTCTTTGCCTTATTTACTAAGTCTTCTGGAAGTTGGAGGTGGTAGGCTAGCAAACTTGGATTCAAATCCTCTCTAACTGTGATAATACAATTATGAGCATAGCAGTAGTAACAGTGGCTCTGTATGGAATCCTGACCAGTGCAGGGCACTGTGCTATGTGCTTTCCAAATACAGTGCCATTGAGCCATCCAGGGATGCGGTAAAATTGATGTGGCCCTTCCATTTTACAGATTGGGAAGGCAAGGCTTCGAAGAGTGGGCAAGTTTTTTTCAGCTCAGCTCCGAAGCTAAAGAATGTGCCCTTAATCACTAGGCTCTGTCGCATTTCACTGGAAGAATCTTGAGAAGTAATTTCTTCACATGACATTTCGTCTTGTATGGGTGTATTGACTCCACCTTACACAGTGGTTTGGAAGTATTGACACAATGGCTGTGAGATACTCCGCACAGAAAGGGCACTATATAAAGTGTTCTTGTCTTTTACTTTCCTGTGTTCCCATAAGAGCTGTAAATCTGGATGGCAAGAAGGAGGAAAACAAAAATACCTAGGTTATGTCGCTCCACCCAAACCTCTAAAATTCAGGGGTTTGAATCTGTTATTTCCTTAACAGGTTCTGGAGTCATTGAAAGCATTTAGGAAAGATAATGGCCAGACCGACTGGGCTAAGTTATGGCGTAGACAAGCCTTTTAAAACTTAATAGGTAGGATTATATGCAAATCTAATTCTTTTTACTCCAGTGAGTTCCAGGAATCATTTGGTGGGTTTTGCTTTGTTTTTGTTATAGACAGACTTACTTAGGGGAAGGGCCATATAAGCCCTTCAGTTTCTCAGTTATCCAAAGTTTGGATTTTGATATGTCAGCGCTCCTTAAAGTAAGGAAAGTATAGTATCTTCCCTGTCACACTGTTTTTTTTTCCTTTTCACCATGTAGATTTTCTATTTCTATTTTGAAGTTACTTTTTTTGGTAGCGTCTCTGCGTGTCTGGTACTGTGTAGAACATTAGAACACACAACCTGAGGAGAGAAGCGGTGTAGTTAGTGTGACCCCAGAAATGACTGTCCAGAATGTGACACTTGAGAAAGAGAAGGAATGTCCTGTTATTAAGAATGAGTCCGAGGGGCGCCTGGGTGGCGCAGTCGGTTAAGCGTCCGACTTCAGCCAGGTCACGATCTCGCGGTCCGTGAGTTCGAGCCCCGCGTCAGGCTCTGGGCTGATGGCTCAGAGCCTGGAGCCTGTTTCCGATTCTGTGTCTCCCTCTCTCTCTGCCCCTCCCCCGTTCATGCTCTGTCTCTCTCTGTCCCAAAAATAAATAAACGTTGAAAAAAAAAATTAAAAAAAAAAAAAAAAAAAGAATGAGTCCGGGACAGAAAGCTTCAACTGGACTGTCCCAGATCAAGCAGAACATGTATGCTTATCCTAGGCAGATTCTCCATGTCCAAAGACTGGACTTCACACCCAGAGTCCTTTAGTCCAGGTCCTGGGCTGTTTCTGTCTCCTTACGCAGTTGTTAACAAAGTCAGGGCAAGTCATGTTTACATCCTCAAATCGTCGTAACTAAGACATGAGTTAATGATGAAAACATGAGTCAAATTTCATGTTGTCAAAACCAGCAATAATTTATTTTCCCTATGGATCAAATAGTTCCTATTGGTCCTTCACAAAAAAAAAAAGTTATGATAACTAATATAAATTACTTTTTCTGCCCACCTGCTGTGTAGATTGACAGTGATTTCATCTAGTAACAATTGAGATGGCTCTGATATAGCGGAGGGGACAGATACTCTTGATAGTAGCATCAATATGATTTTTGAAGCTCGTGTTTATGGACACAAAGCTCTTGGTGCTAAAAATAAATATAGCTGTTACTGATGGACTTCCTTAGTTTCTCCTATTGTTAATTTACAGACATGCATGCATGCATACACACACACACACACACACACACACACACAGGTTAAAAGAAAAAGTGCTCAAATTTCTCTTTCAAGAACTAATTGCCTTTGGTCTGAAATCTGTAATGGCTTCTTAACAACTGCTATGCACTATTGAATGAATATGTATGCAATTGAAGCCGTTAAAAAAAAAAAAGAACCAAGACTGTAATAGTCAACAGACTGGACCAACAAGGAGTTGGGGAGACATTAAAGGAAATTCCAAACCCAGTAGACCATAGCTGTCACAGCCATGTGGGTAGACACTTTTGCCAGTGAGGAGACAAGATGTAACAACTCCTTTGGTCATGTCATGGCCTAATTACACACTTCTCAGGTTGCAGATCATTGACTTGATAGGCCACAAAGAAGCAAATAAAACCTATCCTGTAGTAGCATCATCAGGATCCTTCAGCTGTGAAGGGTTTCGAGACAGGTGAGAAAGCCTGGTACTTTCTAGAGGCAGGTCAGAAACTTCCAAGGAGAATGGGTACACGGAGACTCTGGAGGAGCCCTTTCCACAGCAAATACAGAGCTCCTCATGGAAGACAGCTTCCCAGTCAAGGAGAAGGAAATACACACACAATAATCTTAGTTCATGAATGTGACAAACATTGAACACGGTCTACTTCTTTGCTTTTTTTTTTTTTTTTTGTCTTTTTTGTCCCTGTGTAATACACTATAGGCTGTCTTTTAGGGTAAGAGGGAACTTTTCACTAAAAATTTCTAGTATTTCCTTTAAAGTTATCGAAACAAGTTCTGAGAGAAGTTTAAATTTTTTCCCAGTAGAACTGATTTCTGTTTAAATGTGGCCTCTGTGCTGTTTCCATATGTGTGCGCAGTACATGCATGTGAACAGTCATTGTACAGAAATAAATGATTTCTCATGATTTTCTCCCTGGCGTGAATCACAGTGATTGATTCCTCTGGAATTAAATTCTCCTCAAAACCATAGTGTAGTTCATACTTAATTAACACAAAACGTTTAGAGTAGGGACCACTATCAGGAATTAGAGAGACGGTAGTTTGGAGGTGAATGCTTGAGGGAATCTCCGTAAGGAGTAACTAACTCATCAATTGTGTCATTGTTCCTGGGCTTATTCTTGCCACATTAGGATGTGTGAATGTTTGAATAGATCAATAGATTGTGGAGAGATGAGACATAATCAAAGCTCAACACCCTTTTCCCTTAATTATCATAATCACTTAAATTGAAATGCTTTGGACTTGAGATTATAGAAATACACCAAACATCTGATAACCTGCATCAGCACTTTGCACTGCGTTTGTAGGCTCAGAATGCCTTTACAAAGAAAACCATGATTGTTGGATGCTTCGATCAGCCTCTCAATCTCCATCTCTGTTCATGGTCCACTTTTGTAATTTGAAGTTATAAACTGCATTAAAAGATGAGGGACATGTTTTCTTCACCGTTTCTGCATAGGTAGAGGGTGTGTGGGCTACATTTAGTTAGTAGGATATGAGCTCAGGTGGTCAGGTGGGTGCATGTTAAACATGCATCCCGGACACTATCAGCTGCATAGCCTTCCCGGAATGATGGATTGTTTCTCTGCTATTCTTTAAATTATTGTCTTCAGTTTCTCTATCTCAAAATTAAACAATGGAGAAAGAGTGATCGCCTTAGTCAATTCTGAAACTTTAAGATTGGAGTGGCTCATTGTGAGGGTCCCAAGAGCCCTGCAAAGCATGGTTCCCACACAAACCCAGTTGGCCTCACCAGGAGCTTGTGGGAAATGTAGAATCTCAAACTCACCCCAGCCCTCTTGTGTCAGAATCTGTACCTTCAAGATCCCCGGGTGGTTTGGATGACATTTGAGAAGCACCCCCATAGAGGGCAAGCTTCAGTGCTACCCCCTATGCAGCAAATAAGGTTGACATTCTACAAAGCTTGAAGCATGTAGGAGAATTTGTCTTAGCAAATTGTTGGTTTGTAGTCATTTCTGTACTTTCCCTTCCTCGGTGAGAAAATAAGAACCATCCATCGTTGGAGGTCCCTCGCAATCCATCCTGAGGGAACTCCCCCTCCCCCAACTAGTCGAGGGCCACGATTGATCATTTCCTTTACCCTGAAGATTTCTGGATAATGCAAATGATTTCATGCTAGTATTTTCTCATTGACTGTGTAATAACCTCAGGCTGATGTAAACCATACCCTGGAAAAATCCCACCGGATTCCTCTTCCCTTTACTGAGCCTCAGTTTTCTCATTTGCTAAATGGAGACCATCATACCAGTTACAGTCAGAAGGAGATGAAGGTGAACATTACTTCATAAACTACAGGAGGTGGTGAAAATGAGCGGGGTTTTCAATAGCTCCAACTGTTCATTGACAGATATTTTAGAGTATAAGGTATTACTTGAAAGCACTGACTATATCCAGACCAGAGCAAACAAAATTAAATCCACTTGAAAGTGGGAGTCATTTTTAGATGAGGCTCTAATACCCCTGTAACACTAACATTCTGGGAACCTGTGCCTTACTCAGCTGCCCACAACTTAGAAATTGTCTGCTCAGGATTTGAGGCAAAGTCTTTTGTAATCACTGTACCTACTTTGAGGCATGCATTAGCAAATCTTTGCTGTTCATCTGTAGCATATGATCAGGGATTTAGATTTAGGCTAACATTACTTACTACAGAGATAATACAGGCAAGCTAAGGGACCTGTTTGATCCCCAGCTGCCTCATCTTTAAAGTGGGGCTATTGAGTGATGCCTGCCTGATTGGGTTGTTGTTGAATTAGTGTGGTCATGAGCAGAGAGCTCCTTAAGTAGCACCTGACACTAAAGGACACTCAGGATGGGATATTGCCATTAGCATCACTAAACGATGGGTGTATTTTGTTTTGTTCCTGTAGGAGCAAGTTTTCGGGCTTAGAAGAATATTTTGACCATGGAGCGTTTTATTTTTAAATCTTGACTTCCATTTTAGAAATATCAAAATAGGGATACCTAAAATGTGCTAAGGGAGTAGATCTTAAGTGTTCTCACCACACACAAAAAGTAACAATATGAAATGATGGATATGTTGATTAGCTTGACTGTGATGATCATTTCATAATATGTACATGTATTAAATCATCTCTTTTAAAAAGTACATCCTACAACCCAATTATATTCAGTTTTTCTTTTTTAAGTTTATTTATTTTGAAACAGAGCGCAAGTAGGGGAGGGGCAGAGAGAGAGAGAGAGAGAGAGAGAGAGTGTGTGTCCCAAGCAGGCTCCACACTGTCGTGCAAAGCCCAATGCGGGGCTTAAACTCATGAACTGTGAGATCATAATCTGGGCCAAAGTCAGATGTTTAAGTGACTGAACCACCCCAGCACCCCATATACTAATTTTTATTTGTCGACCATACCTCAGTAAAACTTGGGGAAAAATAATTTGGGCCAAAAAAAAAAAAAATTCTGAAGGAAGAAGCCACTGGACCCATGAGATCAAACAGCCTGTTTTTCTGTTCATCTTTCTCTTTTCTGTCTTTGGAGGAGTCCAGGCTACCAGGGACACGTCAGCTTTGTAGGAAAAATGACCGGTTCTTGTGGCATAAACCTAGCCCGCACATCACCACTGCTTTAGATTTCTATACAACCAGTTTGTCTCCAGAGACTTACTTTTCAAAAACTGAAACGAAATCTGCCTCTGTTGCTCTTTTCGCATTGCCACTGGTGAGAGCTCCAGTATCTGGGGGTGGTCGTGGGTTATCAGAATCCCCTGGGGATTTGGAAGGTTCTGGACCTTTCCACCACCGCACTCACTCCATTGTGCACATAACTCATAGGTGGGCGCAGACCTTGTCAGTGTGGCCTCTCCAGCCTCCAGAGCCTCAGCCCCAATACCATGTGCTCCTGCCCACCTCACTAAGCACGGGACTCCTCTCCTCTAAAGGACAGCTGCTTCCCCATGAGAACACACATAGCTGTTCCCAGAACTGGCCAGACCCATTTCCAACCCTGCATCAGAAAGTCGATCTCTTTTAGGAGCTCCTCTGTGTCCCTCTCATCTCTGGAAGACAAGGTTGGAACTTGTCTTCCCGGAGGCACCTGTAACCTCAAAGGGCTGTTCACTGTCCCCCTTTTGGCCTAAAACTGTGAAAGCCCCGCACTTAAAAACACAAATGCCTTTTCTCTTTGGGGAGAGAAGACAGCTATCCTTCATGAGTTCGCACAGCCAAAAAAAAAAAAAAAAAAAAATGGCAGTTTACCCACAAATGAAGTGCTTTCACATTCATGCTCTCATCATAGTGCAAAAAAAATAAAACAAAATAAAATAAATCTAAGGGAGGCCTGTGCTATTTTTGTCCCCATTTTTCAGATGAGGAAACTGAGGCCCAGGAAGGTGACAGGGCAGGGCTTCCAGATTCACCGTTTGTTCTCTTTTACCTGAGAAAAAAAGTAGTGGGAGCTGAGGAGATTGCTCAAGTTTGGAGAAACTAAAATTCCGGAAGTGGATTACTCTCGGGGTCTCCAGGGAATGGGCACGCACTTGGATTTGAATTTCTTAAACCCAGAAGTTTTGGATGGAACATTCAAATTGAGGATAGATCCAGAGCAGTCACCTCCTTTCCCAAGTAAACTTTATTTTTCAAAATGTGGTCAATGTTAGCAATAGCAACTGCAACTAAATGAAATGATTCTAAGTGTATGTTAAATGCTTTCCCTTTTAAGATGAGAAGGATCGGGAGAGACCCTTTCAGAGGATTCTACAGTCAATCTGTTTGTTTGCTTGCTGCTTTGTCTGTTTACACCCCATCTCATTCTACAGTTTGCCACCGCCTCTCCAAGTACATGTAATTCCGTACTGAAACATAAATAGAAATAACGACAGGGCAGTGAAAAATATAAATTTGAATGGGCTTTTTATAATTGTAGAGTTTTAGAACTGAGTCGGGGGAAGGGAGGTAAAATACTGATTGCAAATGTGTAAAATTGAAATATAAATTAGGTTATGAGCTTCCTGACAGCCAAGCCCAATACAGATGCTGCACAGTGATTTAAAGGCCAGGAGCACAAGGTCCCGTCCCTTTGGCTTAGCTGGGTGTCTGGCAGGTAGCAAACCCTCATGAACCATCTGAGAATTCAGTGAACAAGAGGAGTGAGCTATTCAGTAAAGCCAGCAAAAAGAATTTTAATGGAAGCACCTTATTTCTGCATGTTATGTGTAACTATTCAGAAGACATTCCTGGCTGGATTCCATATGACCCTTCCAGCAACTTCTTAATATGAACAGGAAGAATTTCTGATTAGTGTGTGTTTCTACCTTAATCCCACATGCCTAGAAGGAGGCATCGTGGTAAGCACAGCACAGTTGTAAAAAATTAATAAGTAATATATTAAACAATATATATAATTATTATAATATAATTTCCAAAAACTAAAATATCAGCAATTAAAAATGTGGCTGTCAACACTAGTGCCGTTTAATTGAAAAACCAGAGGACACAGCTCTCTTCCCTGCAGAGTCAGGGCACTTAAGTTCAAAGAAATAGTCATACAGTGAAATGTCAGTTCTCAGTGCTGGCCGACACTTGAGATCACCAGAGTGGCTTTTCGGGAATACCTGGGCCTGGGAATTACTCTCAAAGATTCTGACGTAAAAAGATTGGGAAATGGACCTGGTCATTAGTATTTTATTTTTAAAAAATTATATATACATCATTAAGATACTCTGCCTTACAACCAACAGGTGCCCAGAATCTACAGATAGAATTAATTTGACTCTGTGTCACTGCTGTCTTGGGACATCTTGACTGCCATGTGCCAGAGTTGAAGACTAACTTCTAAGGCCCTAGGGAATTTGCACTAGATAGCCTTGGAGGGTTTTAATCACATGTAAGTGTGTGTGTGTGTGTGTGTGTGTGTGTGGGCGTGGGCTTGCTAGCTTCCATATTCATAGCATTAGATACTAGAAGAAGACTGCCATGAGTGATATCCACCCAGAGTTTTGCATAACAATAGTGACATGACAGAATTAAAAGGCCAAAGAATGAGAAGTGACCAGAATTTCCAACAGTAAAACTTAACACCAGTGTTCTTTGATGGGAGAACATTTCCTGTCTGCCCTCCCTCCTCCCCTGCCTCTGCCCCAACCTTTACTCTGTCTCCATACCTAGCTTCTCACATTCCCTCCAGCAATACTGGCTGGCTACTATTTTAATTTGACTCTTAGAGTTCAGCCGTGGGTAATTTTTAGAAGAAAGAAAGAAAATTACAGACAGATGAGATTTCGCCTAAGAAGAAAAGTGGGGTAGAAGGATGATATGGCAGGTCACAGGACTAATTTAAATGTACCACCAGCTGAGTCAGATGCAGAGTCTAGATGGTTGGTCTATGAAAACCATCGTAAAACATAATGAAGTCTGGTGATAGAATGAAAAAGAAAGACCATGGCCCGTGTCATTCCACATTGCAAGTTGCTAAAGCAGAATATAATTATCCCTCTCAAACTTCAATTAACATCATACTCAAAGGAGAATCCAGATTCTCTGTTATTTTGTCGGTAGGAACGAAAGGTTCAGGACAGTTTCAGGAGGTTCCTCCATAGAGATGTTTCACTCCACTGCTGACTCAGCACCCCAACATGGGTGCCCCTCAGCACAATCTTAGTGAAGAAGAGCTGGGGTCTTGAGCCAACCCAGCTGTGTTCAGATTTCACCTCCACCAACTTGCACATGGTCATGACCTACACCTCCACTTCCCCATCTATAAAGACTGGGATAGGAAGAGGGGGTGTAGAGAAAATTAAATCAGTTAATACATAGATACAGGGCTTGGCCACCTCCTGTCATGGATAAGTACTCCATCGACATCGGGTCACTGGCTCTTTGACACCAACACTCCAAAGAGCCGAGACAAATGTAGCCTTCTTCCTCGTGCTCAGCGATCAACCGTTTCATTCTTTTTCCTAAATTAGTAATCCTCCCTCCTCCCACAAAGCCTCCCCCTGTCAATCTTCCTGGGAGAGTAGGAAGATTTCTGAAATGAAAATGGGACTGAACTTGCACGAAATTTCTCAGCAATGTTCCCCGATGTCCCCGTGGTAAGAATTACCTGGAATGATGATTCTCTTCCAGGAGCACCAGACACTTAGGACTGGTGAATGGGTCCCCACAGCTTGTCAGTAACCAGGCCTGGGTTCTCACCAAATGGACAGATGTTCACATCTCTTTCCTGGAAGTTCTGATTCAGGGGGTCAGGGCTGAAACCCAGACGTCTATTTTTAGCATCTATATTTTAGCACTCTAATTAATTCTTATCTTCAGGGAAGTTTGAGAAATTCTGCAGTAGAGAGAGGGTTCAAAAATAGAAAGGAATCCTAGGTGAAAAAAATTGGTGAAGAGACTTAGATGCAGACTCAGAAGGCAAGTGGAAAGACCCAGCAAAGATCCTCTTGAGTTTGTTCATGGAAGATACTGAAATAAGAGAAACACTGGAGGAATTAGATACAGAGAGCATGACATTGTGGCCACCATTAGACCACCTTCGCTTTCAGAAATGAGGTTTTTTTTTTATTAGTTTTTTAAGAATAGTTGGGGATATATATATATACATATACATATGTATATGTATATGTATATGTGTATATATATATATATATATATATATATATATATATTTAAGTTTTAGAGAGGTAAGGGGGGGAAAGGGGAGAGGGAGGTAAAGAGAAGCGGTGGGGGGGAAGGGGGCAGGGGGAGAGAGAGAGAGAATCTTAACCAAGCCCACACTCGGCACAGAATCCTACATTAACTGCTGAATATTTCCTAAACTACCTCATTCCACATTCTGCCCCAGACCAATTAGGCTAGGACCACAGGAGAAGGGCCTGGGCTTTCCCGTTATTTTCACCTCTCCCTGTGAGTCTAAGGAACTAGACTTAACCATTCAGCTAGACAAGTGGCCCTCAGCCTTGGCTTGTATGAGAGTTACCTGGAGCTCTTTAGAAACTACAAACACCCAAGACCCACTCACAGAGATTCCCATATAACCTGTCTTAGGTGTAGCATGATCACTGAGAATTTTAGAAGGGCACCAAGTGTTTTTTCAACGTTTATTTATTTTTGGGACAGAGAGAGACAGAGCATGAATGGGGGAGGGGCAGAGAGAGAGGGAGACACAGAATCGGAAACAGGCTCCAGGCTCTGAGCCATCAGCCCAGAGCCTGACGTGGGGCTCGAACTCATGGACCGCGAGATCGTGACCTGGCTGAAGTCGGACGCTTAACCGACTGCGCCACCCAGGCGCCCCAGAAGGGCACCAAGTGTTTTTACAGTGTGCAGCCAAGGCTGAGAACCACTTGGCCAGACTTTATCCTCTATAACCAGTTTTCTGAAAATCAGGGGCAGCTGCTCTTGAAGTTTAAATTCTTTGGTCTGTGTTGAGAGTGCAGAGCAGACTAGGAGTAGCATGGGGGTCAAGACCCATGCCAGTCTCCTCTCTCCTCCTGAGAGGTGAGCCCACCCACACTGTCCAGAGTGCACATGCACTGCTTTGGTCATTTAGTTTGCCCTGCCCTTGCTTGGGGGTAGCAGATTTCCCACCTACATTGTTAATCCCTTTGATCATACCTCTCTCTGGTCATTTGGGGTAAATGATTCCACTGAGAGGGTCATGGATGATCCACATATGGGGCTGAGAGAGATGGTTTTTGTCTTAAAGGTCAAGTGGGGAGAGACAGAACTGTATATCAAAATTGCCTAACAGTGGACAGAGACATCACCATGAAACCTATCCCTTATAATTCTACCCAGATTCCTCTGTTGGCCTCCCATGTGGGCCACATTGGCCTGATATCCCTCCCCAGGCTATTATTTGGCAGACATCTCCTTTTGTACTTATAATCAGTGTAGCGGGAGGGCTGATCATGCAGGTTGACTCCATGGAATTAATGAGCTCCATAAAAAGGCAGTTTTCTGAAATGGATGTAGTGGGATTGTTTGCGTGGAATTAAAAGAAAATAAATAGCAGTAGAGAACTGATACATCCAAATAACTATTTTGCAAATACGTTTTAATAATTCCTTTTTGGTACTGCCGCAGAGTCCATGATATATCCCTTAAAATATCACTACTGGCAATAACTTTATGCTTTGATGTAGATTTGATTTGATAGTCGGCCATCTTCTGAGCCAACTCTCCGAGTCATACCCTTTGTTCAGAGATTTTTCTCAGGAACCCTAGAGACACTCTAAAAAAATTCAAGATATATAGGTTGCCCGAGAGAGAGAGCGAGCTTGGGGTGGGGAGGAGAGGGAGAGGAAAAAGAAAGGAAGGAAGGGAATGGAGAAATAGTAGCATTATTTTTAAGAGTATGTGTATCATAGGGCGCCTGGGTGACTCAGTTGGTTGAGCGTCCAACTTCGGCTCAGGTCACAATCTCACGGTCCGTGAGTTTGAGCCCCGTGTTAGGCTCTCTGCTGACAGCTCAGAGCCTGGAACCTGCTTCAGGTTCTGTGTGTGTGTGTCTCTCTCTCTCAAAATAAATAAGCATTAACAAAAATTAAGACAAAAAAAAAAGAGAGAGAGAGAGAGAGAATGTATCATGTCCCAAGGAAGAGTGCTGTGAAACACAACCATCATATGTTCTAAAATTCTGGTACAATTAAAGACAAAGGTCTGATGTCTTTGTAAATATACTGGTAGGTTGTGTTCTTAAAACTTTTTCCTTCTTCAGTCAATCACCATTGTGTATCTGTGTTGGTTGCCTCTTGTGGTTCTCCTAATGTCTGGCAGGAGGGACAGTTCTGTAGGGAAAATGCAGAAGTGAGATACAAGGTGGCAGAGTATTCTGGGACGATAGGGTCTGAATTGGATAGAACCATCTCACTAACGAGGCCCACCCTATAGTTGAGGAATGGCTATATGAAAGAGCTTGCCCCTTTGGATGCACCAGGCTGCTGCTCTTGGTAATAAAGTGTTATTCTTGTGAGCATACTATGAACAGAAGTCCTTCCAAGGGCTTGTTTGGTCCATACACATATGAATTTCATGCATGCAATTTGAGCTGCCCATATCGTGTTTCCCCCTTGAGGCATTCAGAGGTGAACAAGTGAAAACAAATATTCAAACCCAAATATCTTCATTTTCAGGGATATTAATTGTACTGCTCCTCAAACCTCAGAAATTTGAAGCCAGGTATTGGTGGGGCTCAAAAAGTCTGTGTCCAAGCAGAAAGAGAGCAAAAATCCAGTGACACTAACGTTCTTATTCTTTTAAGAGAAGTGATAAATGAACTTGGCTGTGATTTTTGTTATATGGAAGAAAGACATAAGAAATACAATTTTCAGAGCATGTATAATTTTGTTTAGATTTCATTGGTGTGGAAATAGCTAGAATTTTCAAGTGAATGCCAAATTCTAGTGAATTTTCCAGTGGTAGCTCTATTTATATTTCAGAGTGTACCTCTTGCAAAAGTAAAACTTTCTTAAGGTGTTTTAAGAAATGCTCAATCACTAGGTACTTTTTGGAATCATTAAAACATTTGAAGAAGACCAATCAAAGACCCCAAAAATGCATTTAATCTTGCTTCTTAATGATTCATACACTACAGAAAAATCTAACAAACAAGAACCAGAAGGCTCTATCCTACTGCTTCTGAGGCATTTAAGATCCCAGCTAATCTCATTGGGGCATTTTTATAATCTGCCTCCCACAGACGTTCTCATTTCTAGAGAAATAAACAGTGTGTCTGAATTAGAACACATTTCATTGTGAAAATGCCACAGTTGGAACATCTTAAGAGAGTTTTATCATCTTCCTGGATTTACTAAATCAAAGTAAAATAGCATTTTCCATTTTAATTTTCTTTTAAACACTGCATCATTAAAAATAATTTGGTGAGATGGGATTTACTCCAATAGAGGAATTCTCTTACGTTCTTTGTGTAGCCAGCCTAGTTTGGTGAGGAAATTATTATCTATAACATGAGACCATATAACCATTCTCTTCTGAAATGACAGCAATTTCTTTTTCTTTCCTTTAAAATTTTTTTGATATTATACTACAATAATAAAGTCTGGAATTTTATGATTTTTCATAGCTAGCTGCAGTACCCCATTTTTCCTAATGGACAGTCTGTATTTTCTTTAAATGTAATTTGCATTTAGTGTAGAAATTCCAAGCGCAGTTTGAAATGCCCCGGCCTTAGAAACATACCCTCGTGTGACGTCCTGGTAACACTCAGTACTCCTCTGTCAGTGCAATAGTGTGTAGACACACACCCCACCCCCGTTCTCACATCACCCCCGATTCCACTGGTGAGGCCCCCCGCATGCCTGGCTCATGATCCTTCTAAACTCTCCCAAGTCCTAGCCATATCAACACTTTCCCTTGCAACATCCATTCGAACACAGCGCCCTCCCTCCCCGCATCTGAATACATCTACCCAGTTGGCAGAGAGCACATTTCTCCCTGAGCGAGCAGTATTGTGAATTTTATCTTCTCTTCCAGAAATCAGTTCGTCTTCGTTGCAGCAGATGAAATTTCTTGTAACACCTCTGCAGGTAACAAACATTGCTACTTCTTGACGCATCCATCCAAGTCTCAATATTCTTTCTTTCTTTTTTTTTTTTTCCTTCACATGCTGCAATTGGTCACTCTAGAAAGTTGAGTTGAAAAAAAACAACAAAGTCCATATATCTTTGGAGTATAGCTGAAGCCTTGAGCCTCTGATGTCTAAAAAGACACTAGGCGTTTTACTAACTTGGGTACTTTATTTCCAGTTTTAATAGTACATGATCTAGAAAAGTAAGACTGTGTTGGATGAAGCCACAATGCAATCTTACGGTATAAACACTTATGTTAAAATGCTGAAAGGGGAGACTAGGGATGCACATGTGTGACTTGTATGTTTTTTGACATATTTTGTCTGGGTTCACACAGATGTGTATGTGAATTATACTGATCTGTATTGAATGACTGGTTATATATCATAGACCCTAAAAGACTGACTCCATATAGCTAGAGGCATTGGGGAATACAATTATCTCCATCTCATAAGAAGGGGATCTTCACTCTATGAATCAAAGATCCCCTGTCTCCTTTCTTGTAAAACCTATTACAAGTAGCAGGATTTAGAGAGACAAAGTCTTCTGCTTTTGAAATCAGGGCATTGGCAAATGGAAATCGCACAGTTGCATGATGTGTCCATCAAAATCACACCTGTCTTTCTGCTTTGATGTGGTTCAGAAGAGTTATGTTTGGATTTTCATTAGCTTGGAATTACTTGATTAAATGTCAAGATAGGTGAGTGCTAACAGATTCTTTGTTTTGTTTTATTTTGTTTTTTGTTTGGTTTCGTTTGCTTTTAAGCCTAAACTACGACCAAAACAATTACTAGGAGATCTTCCCAATATGTGGCTTCTAGCCAACAAGGGAGTACTGTACAGCTTATTAACATGTAGTTGAGTATGACGTGACCTTCAAAGCCTACATTAAACAGAGCCTTGCAAATAGACATTCATCTGCTCCAATCACATTTTATCGATGGAGCAGTAAATGCAAGCTTGCTTGCTAACACTTCCCTCCCTACTTACAGTCTTTGGTGAGAAGAAACTAAATTAATGGAAGGGCAGATTGCTAGGAGCATGTCCCTAGCCCCGTCTGTCCTAAAAGGCAAGGCTTCTTTCATTGATAAGAGTCCGTGTCGATATTTTTAATGGCGGAAAGTCTTAACCTGGGAGTTCATGAGGTATGCATGTTCATATTTTAAAGTGACAGCTTACTCCATTTCTATCAAACCCCTTGGATAAAGGCTCTTCTATTTTCCTTCCTCAACCCCTACCCTCCAACATCTGTTTCCCCCCGCGAGCGGTGGTGACATCCCTAACGCATCACTAATACTTAATAGTAGAAGGGGGGGTGGGATACTTGTGTAGCTGGACATGGTGGGGAATGTTCCTGGGATGCAAGAGACATTTCACATTTTCAAAACCTTGAAAAGGGAGCATGCGTCCGGAGGGGTAACCGACTGGGGGTGGGGAAGGGATGTTGGTTTAAACTGCTAACAGATGTCACGTGTGGAGAGGCTGTCTTCCACAGCCTCTACGTATCCTGTTAAAATGCATGCATGTTCCAGTGTGTCTCAGGTTATATTTTGACATCACAGATCACACATTGCAAAGTTACAGCCTCAGAGGTAGATATCGATTTCGTCCCGTGCCTTAACAAACCCTGCCTTGTAAGCAAGTGGTCCACATACACTATTGCTGAAAGAGGCAGCAGATAATGAAAGTTTGCCTGGGTAGACCGAGTGTGTTCACCTTACCTTATCTGATTTAGGATGGCTCTTCAGTAAATTCTTAATGAATTGCTATTGATCAGATTTCAAATTGAGAGAGATATCCCTGTTGCTTTGATGGCCGTATTAATAATATGTTGCATGCTTCATAAGGTCCCATTTGAAGTCTGAATTCTGAACCAAGCATGAAAAAGGAGACACCCGTATCAATCAAATGTCAAATTATCTCCTAGCCAGTCCTCCCTCCTCATAAAGTGAATATGGAAAAACAGAACCGGTCGGTTACAGAGGTTGTGTACTCATGGTTTCAATGAAGACCCCGAGGGGAGCTCCTCATGTGCCCCCTCCCCCATGCTGGGAAAACCCAGGGCATCCCCATTCTAATCAACAAAACCATCCCCACATGCAGAACACTCCAAAGTGCAGGTCTCTTGAATCCCGGTATCTACTGGATTTCAGCATTTGACACAAGCCAATTTCTCTCCTTTTAGATGAAGAAAGAAATCAACAAGATGCTTAAAACCTCAGTTCTGAGGGCCTGGTGGATTTTATAACTGAAATTCTTATAAAGATGTGTTATTCTTGCACAGCTGCCTCTCGGGGCAGAGCTGACCGGGTTTGTCTCTGGCTCGGGTAGAGATGGTGAGGTGAAAATTGCCAGACGGTACTGGCAGCACTGAAGGGTTGTTTCTTCCTGTTTCCAAAGGAAACGTGACGGTTTGTTACTTGGGTCATTTGGAGAGGATGCCAAAATGTTGGTTCTGCTTTGGCTAGCCACGTAGAAGAAACGTTTCTCATTAGCATGTGTGGCTTGTGAGACTGTATTTACATTTATTTTCTTACTCAGTGTCTCCAGCAATGGTGTTCGTTGTTTTGGTTTGGTTGCTCCTGAAAGATAAGTACCCATGTGGGTGACACTGGCGACTGGCCTTTTGACAACAGCGCTGAACCCTCAGCATACAGTGCCTCCCCACCTTGGACACTCAGCTTCTCATTCTGTAGCAATGAGACCCTTTCATGAGTCAGATCCTGTAAGAGACTGCAAAAGGGACAAGATGGTTTTCCCTTATTAGACTCAAGGCTGGAAGCGGCCGCTCTGATTCATCAGAACTTTCCCAGGACCGGCTAGTGATTGTAGTAGAAGTAGAATATGGGTCTTGCCCGAGAATGGAGGTCGAAAAGCAAGTTACTTATTTTGGCCGAGCAGCTGGAAATTCATTTCACTTAATTAATATGTATTGAGTCATCATTGTGTATCAGCAACTGTTATGAGCCCTCGGGACATAGCATTAAATAAGCCAAGAGGAGCCCTTCCTTCAAAGAGCCTCCTTGCCCCCTTTCTAGTGGAGACCACACCCCCAACATGTAGATGGATAGGCATGGAATATTCTTGCATGTAAGTTAAGTTCTACAACAGCTCTAATGAATCAAAGAGCAGAGGGGTGGACCGAAAATAGGATGAAATGCTACCTTAGGTTCAGTGGTCACAGAAGATCTGAGAGGGTGACATTTGAACGGGGACCTGAATCTAGTGAGGGTGCAGCCAGGAACGTAACTGTGGAACGGTAAGCATTTCAGGCTGAATGGGCAGCATGTATCAGGGCCATGTGAGTGAGACATGCCAGAGGTGGCCAGGCCCAGCAAGATGTGCAGCATAAGGACAAGTAACAGCTTTGGAGATAAAATCAGGAAGACAAACAGGGCTCAGGAGAATCAGACGAAACCGTTCAAGATTTAAGTGCGGTAGGAAGGCACTGAAGGGTCACCTGTGATCCGCCTTAATGTTTAAATGGTGAGTTAGACTGCATTGTGGGGAACAGATTACGGGATGGCAAGAGGAGAGAGGGTGCCTGTTGGGAGTGTTTTGCAGCAGTCCAGGGAGGGGTGACAGTGGCTTAGGTTAGGACCGTGGTGAAGGAAGAGCCAAAGTGATAGTCTTCGGGCTGCATTTTGACAGGAGAACAAGTAGCAGAGGGCAGCAGATGAAAAGCCGATGAGATTGTCTGTGTTAAATGTCCACCCTCTTCCTCTTGTTCCGAGGGTGAGCCAGGTATTTCCATAAAGCGCTAAGGCTTTTTGTCACTACTGATGATGAGTGAGCCCTCAATCCCTGCAGTAGCTGTGCCTCAAATGGACTTTGCTGAATTCTCCAGGGTGTAATGATCACTTCCTGTTGTTCGTTGAGCAAATTCTGTGTGCTAGCAAGCATGATAAATTATATGGATACATACATACCTACATGTGCATGTATGTGCATGTGTAGACATGAACATATGATTTATTACACCAGCTCAGTGAGGTAGAAATCACCCTCATCCTCACTTTGGAGGTAAAAAAGAAAAAAAAAAAATGCTCAGGCCCAGAGAACTTTGGTAACCTGTCACAAAGCACAATGGAATGCCTCTGATGATGAGGTTCTTACCACTAGACCACACTGCCCCCACGTGTTTCTTGTGTTTTGACCTTGGAACATTGACCTTTGCCTCCAGATGGAATTCTCCTACGTTTTTCAGCTGCCCTGTCTTGCTCGTAAAAAGCTAGTATTTGTGAGAGAACATAGTTCTTAACATGTTGAGGGGGCTCAAGGGAACTTGATGGTTCTATAAATGGCTGCTCCGCTCGGTGTTTATTTGACTTGGGCCATCCCCTTCATCAGCAGGTGTGTGTTGAATAGTCTGATGTACAGGGGATTGGTCTGGGTGCAGGGACAGAGTGAAGGGAGCAGCTGCCTTGTCAGGGAACATTCTGTGTATTCCCAGAGATGTCTGTTCCAGGTCACTTCTCCCCAAATCTTTCTTTTGCTGAAAATCAGTGTCTAAGAGTCAACTAACAGGATAATTTCCTGAAAACTACCAGAAACTTGGAACTAGTTGTTTTGGATGCCAGATCCTGGCTCCCAGCTGCCCCCTGCCCAAGAGAGTGTGTGTGAATGCTTGTGTGTTATGGGGTACGGGTGGAGGCTGGGTCTCCATCCGGTAGCAACTCTTGCCGCCTCCACTGGGCCAGGTACCATCTTAGAGGCATGGAAAGCCAACCTGGGGATACACTCCCAGTTCTTTGTCAGTACTGGACACTAGGTAAGGGTGGAGGTCTGCAAAAAAGCCTTGACCAAATGGTCATCTTCCAACACCATTAAAACCATCCTCTGTAAACAGGCTGCTATGTAGTGTATTAAGTAATTACTAGAAGCAAGTGCATGGGCACATGGGGTGGCATCATCCCTTCCTTCCTTCCTTCTATCCCTGCCCAACTTGTGCATGCACATGCTCACACAGGCACGTGCACACACACACACACAGCTTCAGATAATATTGAGAAGTTTCCAAATTGGCCATTCCCCTAATTGATCCTTCAGCAAACTTTATCTAATTGTCTTTCCTGCATTTTGGTTATTTGATTATTCAGCAAAGTTGTCATGCAGGAAATTGATTTGTAGTTAATTGGTCTGTTTCCAATAAAATGTGATGTGTATTATAATAGGGGAGTGCAGGGTGTTCGGGGAACATATAAACACAGGAACTTAGTAAAAATAATTATAACATTTATTGAGAGCTTGCTGTGCACTAGGCATAGTTCAAAGCTTGTTACAGGCAACAATACCCTATAAAAATAAAATGTCTCTATCAGTTTACTTATAAACATTAAAGATAACCAGAAATCTCTGAATTGGCCTGACTGAGGAAGTTGCTATATCAGTGCAGAATTTGAATTAAAAAAAAAAATAGAACAGCAATTATCAAATGTTAGACTGCATGAAAATCACCCTTATTACAAATGCAGAATCCCTTTTCTCTTCCCATGCCTCTGCCCCAGAGATTCTGATTTATAGGTCTGGAGAAGGAGCTTGAAAATCTGCACTTTCAAGTACTGCCAGGTAATTCTAATACAGGAGCCCTCAGATCACACTTCGAACCTTAGAACTGATCAGTCAGGAACCTTTCCCCTGTCAATGGTAAGGAAAACATAGGATGGGTTTTTCTAGAGTTGTGTTTTGCAGTATGGTGGCCAATAACTACAGCCCTTGAAATGTGGTGGGTCAAAACAGAGATGAGCTGTAAGTATGAAATACATACTAGATTTGGAAACCGTAGTACAAAAATTATGTAAAATATTTCATTAATAAGCTTTAAGTTGATTACACATTGAAGTGATATTTTAATTAACATCTAAAAATGAGCTGCATCTGTTTCTTTTCACTTTTTCAATGTGGCCACTATAAAACTTAAAATGGCTCATCTTTGGCTCATTATATTTTTATTGGCCAATACCATTCCAGAGCTATATTTTCATTCATTTTGCTCAAATGAATATTGAAAGGGTTTGTGTGCCCCAGGAACTGGCCTCTTAGAAGTGAGGGATACTCACCTGGAATTAAAATATTGTGACAGATAATCTGTATGTTGGCAGTGCTTCCTGACTTTATGTTTCCATTTTGCCTCCAAGTGAGAATATAATGTGTGTGCGTGGGCGTGCTAGTTGTTCTTGCCGTGCTAGTTAACCTCTTAGAATCCTTGATCTGCTTACATAGGGTGTGGGGCCTCCGGATGCTTACTTCAGGGGTAGTTTTGACACATGTACGCCATGGACTTTAGTGTTGTGACCCCACCTGGAATAGACAGAAGGCAAAAGCTGTAATCCTAACCATCTTGATAGCATCAATAACTGACACCCATTTGGTTGCTGACTAACTGGTAACCCTCATCTCAACTCACTATTGCCTTATACAGTCGATATGGACCATTATTTCCATTCCCAGACGGAGGAAGTGGCCCAGAGAGGAGATAAACTTTCAGAGATTACTCTTTGTGGTTCCCCCAGTAGGTTAAACCCTATCTGGGGCACCATGTTGATTTCCAAGCATGATGGGAAACTCTTAGTGATTTTGGTAGAGCAACTGTCAGGACACAAGGAAGGTGAAACAGCATTTTTAAGAGAAAGATGGCCTTGAGCTTCGCATTAAAGAGAGTGTGGCTCTGAGTCTTTGGCCAAGAGCAGGATTTACTGTGTCTTCTCCACTCCCAGGTAGTGGCTGCTACTCTGCTCTGATGAATCCAGAATCATGGTTACGATCTCAGACCTGTTCTGTTGGGATTCAGAATTGGAAGAGGTTTCTGATTGCATGGACAGGGTACAGAAAGGGTGATACCATCTGATTTGCCATGGGTGGTATGATCTATTTCTCACAGATGTTCTAGGTGTTGGATTTATGTGCATACTTATGTAGACACAGTTCAGATGTGTCACAGTTTGGATGAGAAAACCATGTGGCTTCCCATTTAGACGCTAGAGAGCCCATAAGATGCTTTCTTTACTGGTTCTGAGCAAAGAAAACATGAGGCTGAAAACTGTACTAAGTGATTAGTGAAGGTAACCATTTCAAATCCAGGGTAAGGAAGTGAGCGGCAACAGGATTTGGAAATGTCAGAGTCCACTTGAGACAACTCTGTGTTGTTCACTTGGAGAATTTCTTCCATTTCTACTCATGTCCTTTTTTGGAGGTTTTGCTATATTTGAAGTGATTTTCTGGATATTTTGAGTTGTGGGACTGGTTAAGTTCCTCTCTCATGTATCTTGAGACGTTTTTAGAATAAAGCTTGGTCATCCTTCATGGTCTATAAATGTGGAAGTCATGGTCTAGGCTAAAGCTAGATATCTTCTGACACCAGTACACATTATGGCAGCCCAGACTGCACAGCCTATAAGTTGTGGGGTTCTATGATTTGAGAAAGGAAGGCTTGCATGGTACGTGTTTATATACATGAAAGTGAGAGCCCATTTACCTTAAATCAGGAAGGAATTGGAAGGGCGTTCTGTGACCGCCTTACTCTAGGTTGCATTCTTTCATCTTTTGAAATGAGGAATTTTGTCTGCATCCTTAGCTAACAGAAACCCCACAAGCCAAGGGGACTGATCACATCCTGCAGTCCAAAATCATTAAGGGATTTGTCAGTCTTTCACCTCTTTCAGTAGGACCATGGGATCTTACTGTGTTCTGCTGCATGTTTTTTAGTGATGAGTATGGGATGGGTGAGTTGGAAAGTATAAATGCCCATAAGACTCTATTTTTGAAAATAGATTGATTTGCAGTTGGATCAGGGAAGGAACCATAGCTGGAGCAGAGCTGAGGGATTCCAAAACCCACATGCCTTGCATCAGTCTTTTTCTTCCTCTTCCTGACTGGTATCGAGTGTGGCTCCTTTTGCCACTGAGAATTGCCAAGAGCAGAGTATTTTCCCAAATGCAAAGAATGCCTGATCTGAAGCACATATCCCATATGCTTTCTCTCAGGATGGGAGGAAAAAAACTGATTGAATTACACCAGCAACAATGAAAACCAAAGGGCTTTCTTCAAAAAGCCCTTTGGTTTTCATTTGGAAAAGCTCAAGAAAGCAGAGTGATGAAGCAGGATGAACATCTGGGTAGGTGGGGATCCGTCTTCTTGTGCAGGTTAACTTCTGTCTTTCTTCTCACCTGTTGCCTCAGATGCCCAGACTGGGGTGAGCCATGCAAGGGTCCAGACCTCAGTTGACCCTCCACGGGAAAGTGCAGAGGAACATCCCTTAGCTACACCATTGCTTTCCAAAGGGCAGGCTGTTACAACTACAGGGTTATGGTGTAGTGCTCCCTTTGCATACTGTGTTGCATGGGTTCATTTTCCCTAATGCCTTGTAGACTATATCTTAGATACATAATTAGGAGGACACTATAGTCCCTAACGGCGATGCAGAGACCCCAGGGGTCAGAATGCATACTCTTTTGGAAGCATACTTTGCAACACTTCTCTGTCACACCTTCTTGCTGCAATTGGGCTGTCCATCAACTGTGAACTCCATCTCTGGGGGAGTTCTTCACTCACCTTTCTGCTCCCCAGGGTTTCCCCAAGCTATCTCTGGGACCAAAGGCATGGAGAAGTGATGCTCCAGGAAGAATAAAGGTCCTAGGGGTATAAAGGCTCTCAACTGGGATAGAGAGTAAAATACAGGCAGTGAAATTAATTAGTGTCCTTCCTATGTCCCTGTAAGAAAATCAGTTCACTCTTAGAATGCTGGTGTGGTACCAGCACAGCTCTATTGTATTTCATTAGCATCCCCCTTGTTTCAATGAGATTCAGATGTTAATAATAAGTAATATTTGCATCTCTCAATAGAATTGGCAAAGCACTTCAACCTACACAGTTTGAGTTCCCCATTCAGTGGGCAGCATTACTTGTTTTTCTCCAACATAACCTTATGCCCAAATGCAGCAGTTTTAACTACCTCTGTAACTCCTAAATTAGGTAGCGCTTAACTCCAAAAGTATCTGTAGGTTGATTGCTAGAGCTGCACATGATCATATTAGAATAGAATCCTTCCCTTGCCTCTACAGACCCGAGATCTGGGCAGGAGAGAGAGCCTGGCTTGGTGAACTCGGACTCTGATCCCCTGCATCACAATCTCTTGTATCTGTAGAGTGCTTTAAAATGTACCTGGTTTCTTTTCATGCACTTCATCTGTGAAGTAGGCAGGCCTCAAACCCAACAATACCATTTTATGAACAGGAAAATGAGGCTCAGGGAGAACGATTTGCCTAGTCTCTGAGTAAGGACATTGCAAAGGCAGAACTTGACCTTGGGCTTTCTTGTCTCATGCCTTCTCCTCTCCCTAGCACCATGGGTGGCTTCCTGCTTTTCACTTGATGCTAAGGTCAAAAAAAGTAGGTTCATGATGGCATGGCTACAAGCTGTGGTGAAGTCACCAGCAAAGCTGTTATCTCTTACTTCATTGTTTGTTTGGCTTTTCCCTGAAGGATTTTGATGAGCTTGATGGCAACTTGGCCACTGTTCTGTGAACTCTCAGGGGTGATGTGAAATTACACACTCTGTATCTTCAGACTCCCCAGAAACTTTTCTTCTGAGTGTCTTAAGGGTTTTGAATGTCTTTGGGAGCAGCTGACCTGGTATCTTCAGAAAGCCTATCTGGAAGACTCTTTGCTGCTGACACAATACTTCTCTCCTGTTTACTCCTCCCTCTTGCTGCCTTTAGTCACGCAGTGGCATTGGCTTGGCCCCTTGTTCACCTGCACTGTGGCCAGTTCTTTGGCACATGCTGGAGACAAAAATGCAAACAAAATAGACTTGACGCAACCTTCATGGGGCTGACATTCCTGGGTGGGGGGGGCGGTAAATAATCAGAGAGGTAAGTAAACAAAATTATTATAGACTTGCTATGTTACATGAAGGGTGGGCAAGTGGCAAGACGGTAAGAAATGAATTAATTTGCATGTGTTCATGGAGCAGTGATGAGGCCAATGTGCCTGGAGCACAGTGAGCAAGGGGTGGATAGGAAAAGACAGGATTGAAAGAGGGGCAGGGCAACACATGCAAATTTGGGTTTTATAAACCGTTGAAGGGTTTTAAACAGGGAAGTGATGTGTTTAGATTTATATTTAACTAGATGGCTGATGGATGGATAGAATATGATAGAAGTAGATTTGTTAGCTATAGATATAAATGGCTTGTGGTTTGAAGAGGCAAGAGTAGAACCACAGAGACAAGATTTAAGGCTGTTGTGGATTTGCTTCTGATGAAACGCTGATGGGTTAGGTTAAGGTGGTGGTAACATGAAGGGAGTAAAGTGGACACATGGAAGATTTCATCTGTAATTTCTGATGGATACATTGTGGGGACACAGAGAGCATCATGACCTGATTGCACCATTGTCTACTTTGGCCAGGGATGGGTGTCATGGAGGGTGAGGATATGTGCAGGTTGGTCGTAACATGGCGGTTGTAAGACATTTTCTCATCACTCCCACTGAGGTCCCTGGGAATTGCCATTTTTCCTTTGGGCTGTGCTTAGCCAGCTCTGAGGACATTAGGTCGCTGACGTGCCTGGTATTTCTGCTGCAAGAGTAGTGCTCAAGTCCACGTCTTCCCTAATAACCTTGTGTCTAAATTGTAGTGTCACACAAGGGCGTGTTTAGAAATTAGCATTTGAAAAGAAGCCTCCTTGCTTTCAGTTTGAGCTGACATGGTCCCTTTTCCTCTGTGGAAATGAAATTTATTAATCATAATAAAACCATCGGATTCTGAAGGTAGAGGTCACCCTGAGGAGAAAAGGAGCCTGCTCATTTACGAGGAATAGTTCAGTGCTGCTGTATTTTTCTTCTGCGTTGGAAGAGAATGCTGCCAAATTGTTACCTTGGGTTTTCCACAAAGGTTGAAGCTCTGCCCAGTGTTATAGTCAAAAAAGAATTTACCATTAAAGTATGTGGAGGGCAAGGGTGGGAGCTCTCTTCTCATTGAAAACATTCAGACTGTGGATACATTATCTCCCCAAAAGAGGAAATTTTTGCCACAGTAAAACCATTCCCCAAATTAAAACAAAAAAATTAATTTCTATAAATGGGCATTTTCACACTCGTCTTGAAGAAATCCCATCAAAATGATGCTTTGCCAGAGCAAGGCTTTTCAGTTTATCTTTGCATTTTATGTCCTGTTCATACAACCAGCTTTCCTGGGTGAAAGTGCATTAAAATAATCCGATTAGCAGTTCCTTTTTTCTCTAGACCAATGAAAGACTATCTTCTCACAAAATGAAAACAGCGTCAGTCATATATCATGTCCTTTGACCCCTGTTCACATCTACTTCTACTTACGTGGGCAGAGGCCCAGCTTTCATGAGGGATCTCCATGAATATACGATTTCTTCAAAAACGTCATCCTTCTTCTGGTTTTAACACACCTTCTGTCTTGGACTTACCTCCATTCTTCCTCCCAGAGACAGAGAGCATTGTTGACTAAAGGTCACCTGATTGAGCCAAATCAATCAAGGGTGTTCCAAAAAATGAAAAGCAAGAGGGGGTTGACCGTTACTTTCCCTGAGAGAATCACCTCAGAAAAGAAACATCCGTTCTTGTCACTGCTTTGGAAGATGAGGAGACCACAGTGTTGAAGCAGAAAGCCTCATGTGAGCTCAGTGCCCTTTGAAACAGGCAGGGTGTGTTTAAGAGTAAGACATTTGTAATGAGAATTTGGTATAATCAAAAAAAATTTTTTTTCTCATTTGAAGAGTTAAAGGTCCTTCACCCCAGCTTCTTCCCATTGTCCCAGGCTCCATGATGTGAGCAACTAAATGAGACCCATCCAGTACATTCTTATCCACCTACCGTGAGAAAGATGACTGGAAGGAAAATGGGGAAGAGATTGGAAAGGAAAGGAATAACAGTAAATGCAAATGAGACTTTAAAAGTTGAGAGGTGAGCTTAAGGTTGATAATACAGACGTTTATTCCTACCTTGTTCCTTCATTCCTTAAAGCAAAGTCCAAGAGTCACAAGCTGTTGATAATTGGCACAGATCCCGTTTAGTGGCCAGTACGTGCATCCTCCAGCTGCTGTGTTGGTTGGTAACAGCACACAGCTGCTGCCTCCTTCAGAGACCTACCCACTGCCCAAGAGTCATTTTAACTCAGAAGTTACCCTCCATTCCTTAAGGAGGCCCACAGATGATGCTTACCTTACATGGGCATTAAAAACCAAGGCACTTGCCCCCAAGCAGGATCAACTCTGCAGGATCAGGTAGAAGCTGGTTTCCAGACCACATCCTTACGTCTTTGTTCTCATGCTCCAACCTGCTCACCTCTCTGTCCTCCTCTTGAAAGCACTCCTCCACAAGGCATGTGGGCAAGAATCTCCATTTCAGACTGTGCTTCCAGGGAACCTAACCCAGTTTAACCTGCACCTCAGCTTTGATCATTACCAAAAGACTAATGTTCACACTGTCTCAAAGAAGGTACTTAGAAGGTCATTCAAGTAGGGGTTCTTGACACCTTGGAATGAGCATCCAGGTTGCCCTGAGAAACTAAAGAATCAGCCCTCACTCTGTTTGGCTTTATGACTTTGAGCAAATAACCTAAACTCTCTGAATCTTAATTTCTGATTTGTTGCTGTGTTCAGTTCCTGACACACAGTAGGCATCCTTCTCGTCTTCATTTATATTCCTAAGCCTGTGCTAGAAGGCATAGCAGTAGAGGAAGGAGGGTGGGAGAAAGGTATAGAAAAACTCAAAGATGAGATCACATCATCAAGAAACATTGTCTGAAATGTGTCCCTTCTTAGAACCTGACCAGAGATTGATGAGGTAGATGATTTGGGGTGATAGTATCGAAATCAAATCAGACTAATTCTCGTGTGGTGCGGAAAGGTCCTACACACCCTTCAAGGATCCTCCTCTTCAGTACCTCTGTTGTTTCCTCTTCTGAGATGTTGGCCCCTAACTGCACAGACCAGGCCACTTTACCCTTTGTGATCCACCTTGTCTCGCCTGATCGATAGCAGCTGAATTAGGAGAAAAGACAGTCTCTCTTGAGAGTAACATGTCCTCTGTGGGTGCTGGGCTTCTTGAAACCACTCCTTCAAGTTGTTTCCTCTGCCTGCCTCAGTCTCTGCGGTAGCCCTGTGATTGACCTGTGTAGAAATGGTTCAATGAGAGAAAGTGAATATTATCTCACACAAGGTTAAATGGACAGAAGAATGTGTTGGGCACAGACGGGCTTCTCTCTGAAAATGAGTAGGGCCCCTCTGCACTGTCTTGGTATTTTTGTATTTTATGGTTGTTATCATGACTCTGTAATAGCATATAATGAATTAATCTTCACCTGCATTTTCCTTTCAGTTACGGACGAGTTTATGCTGCCGACCCCTACCACCACACACTTGCTCCAGCCCCCACCTACAGCGTTGGTGCCATGGTGAGTACCAGTCCCTCCTCTTCCTCATTTCTTCCTGCTTCCCTTCCCTTCCCCCAGCTGGGACCTTACTACGGGTTGACGGTTGACGTACTCTCACTTCCCCTTAATTGAATTTGTCTCTTGTGCTAACAGCAGCTAAAATGCCACATTAATCCTCCCAGTAAACTTGATAAATGTCTTAATTTCTTGGCAATGTAGTGCATGTAAGTTATTATATTTCTAATTTTGCAAGTCTCACCTAGCAGAGCACTTACCTTAATGGAATAATTAGTCATTTTGATAATTAAATCCATCACTAACAGAATGCAGTGTCAATGCAGAACTTTTTTTTTTCTTTTTTTTTTCCCTCCCTTGCTGCTCATTCACATAGCCCCAAGGTTCCAGCCCCAGCACAGACTTCAGAGGAGCTAAGCTGCACACTTCCAGACCTCTGCTGTCAGGCAGCTGAGAATCTGACTGCCTCTCCTCCCCTATTACAATTCATGTTTAAAGTCATAGTCGCCCAGGAAAGAAAATAGAGAGAGGGGCACACTTTGTGTGTGTGCCTAGTACATAAGGAATTAGAAGGAATCAGCTGGGTTTGGGAATTGTCTTTTGTTTTTGTTTTTTTTTTTGGGGGGGTCTGGGTTTTTGTTTTGGGAGGGGTGGGGGGGAGGGCAAAAATGGGAGGTGAGGGTGGGGTGAATTTGCCTGTACTTGTTCAAACTTCTATGCACTAAAACTCTTGAGTACAGTAAGACGTGCCCATCACGTGAGAGCGTATGCAATCATTACAAAGCTTTTGGCATGCAGTTTTCTGCTTGGGGTCAAGAATATCAGTCCTTATCCTAAAAATAAATCCCCATAGGCATTCATTTGAATCGCCAATACTTCTAGAAAAAGTAAATAGCTAAGTGCCACCTCATAGCCATCTAAAGCCATGGCCAGACGAGTCACTGGAGCTTGGTCATAGAAATTCAGCCATGATTTGGAAACATATTATTTTGTACAAGCTCAATTACATCAAGCAATTCATCTGTAAACTCCCCTCTCAAGAGCAAATTCCATCCAGGTTGTTGAGCCAAGTCAAGTAAGCAGTTGATTTAAATTTTCATCCTGATTTTGCATTCAGCAACTCTGCCTCAACACCTAGCCCACTTGAGGAATGTGTTGGAAAGGAGAGTTGAATTACTGCATCCAATCAGCCGTCTATATTCAGCCTCTTGAGTGTAGACTGAGCTTTTTCTGACAGAATGTCATAGTAATGAATCACACAAACAAACCAAGAGAGAAGGGGCCAATTGTTCCATTGTCCAGCCTGTGTCAGAGACCTTCTCACTAGCAGGACTGGCCGAGCGCATTTGGTCTTGCAGGGACCTTTCTTTAGAAGGAGCTGTTGGGGGAGGTCAGGACTGGCCAAGAATGAGCTGGGACGGGTAGAGGGTGCCTCCATTTTGGTTGTTTTTGAGTGTCTATTTTTCACATTAGTCTTTTTTGATGACGCACGTGTTGCAAAAGGAAAAATGTAAAAAACACACCCCTCAAATTGCTTTGTTTCAGAATGCTTTTGCACCCCTGACTGATGCCAAGACTAGGAGCCATGCTGATGATGTGGGTCTCGTTCTTTCTTCATTGCAGGCTAGTATATACCGAGGGGGATACAACCGCTTTGCTCCATACTAAATGACAAAACCATTAAAACCTTCCAGTGTGGGGAGAAAGGAAGCTTTCCGAGGCCTGGGTGTTGCAATACATGCAGTAACGCATCATTTTAGCAGCCCTAAAGATTTAAAAAAAAAAAAAAAAAAAAAGAGGGAAAAAATTACATTTTTTATCTTATACCTCAGATATTTTGTTCTGTGTATTTTAATATTGTGGGTCTTTAATTTCTGAAGGTTCCGTAGTTGGTTGCTGGCTGTAGGAGTTTTTCTGTGGTTGAAATAGAGAGATGCTAGCTATGACTTAAAACTGGATTAGGGCCATATCCAGAGTGCTATATCATGTAAATGAATTATATATGCTGAATATCAAGCTACTGGGGTTATCAGCTGTTTGGGAAGAGTGTAAGTGACTACAGTAGTCTTTTTTTTTTTTTTTTTTTTTTTTTTTTTTTTTTTTTTTACTGCATCTGCATTATTTTATTTTATGAACGGGGAAGGGTGGGAGGGTCTTAGGGGATCAGGACTGGGATTTGGGCTAAAAGGAAAAAAATATATAGTAACTGATCAATCTAAATGACCCACTGCACCAACAATCATATATCAGCGGTTCTAAGTTGCTCATTGAGTTCAAGCCAAAGGTTCTGTTATTAAGGGGGTGCTTCTAAAAGCACTTTTTGCATCCAAGTTGAATGAAGCTGTACAAACCCATCCTTTAAACCATTCCACCCGGCAGTATTCAGCTTCTTAACCAGCCGCTAGTTATTTAGGCAAAAACTGCTAGTTAGGCCATCAACAAGCATTCTTTTTATATTTCTTCCAGTATAATAAATTATTGATATCATTGCTGACTTTTATATTATGGGAGGGAAAAAATAACATTAATAAAAAGGTGATAAAAAGCACTGTTTCTATTTTTTTCTTTTTTTCCAAAAAAAAGAAAGTAATAAAAACTTAAATCCTTTGTACCAGTTAAAAAAAAAAATGTATAAAATTTACATCTGTGCAGTGGAGTTGTTAAGTTCTAGAAACAGTCTATGAAGCTTTAGTTTTAGCCTAGTAAACAACTGTTAGAGACAGATGTATAATTTTTATGGAATTACATGATAATCATATTCGGATTTATAGAAGCATTTTACAAGTATTGCAATCATTGAGTAGAGATAATCATGGTATTTTCATCAGCTTGGTACTTTTTGAAACATGACCGTGTTGTGTGAGCAACCTGCAATTTTTCAGTCCGTGAGATCCTGCCCTCCTTCTCTTCCTGGTCCCCAACGATTATCTCAAACCAGGATCTTTAGTTCCGTCTCCAAGGCCCAGGACACTTGTCAGAAGGAAGCAAAAAAAAAAAAAAACAAAAAAAAAAAACCCACAAAACAATAGGCCCGCCCTCTTCATCCCGGAAGAACAAAGCCCCCCGCTTGTGAAGCAGGGCCAGAGTGACACAGCCGAAAAATTGCAGTTTGTCTGTACTTCTGTTTGAACTCTTTCCATGTTGTCCTGTTTACAAAAGTTAACCTAAGTTGGGGTATCTGTCACGGGTCTTCCTGTTTTTTGTATTTAAATAAAAAACAAAAAAACCAGCGGCAAGCTGCCCGGGTAGTTGGCCGCCATAGTTCAACCTTCACGTGTTCAGTGCCGGCCCCGTGCAGGCGTGCACTTCAGTAAGTTATCAACTCACCGCTGTGAACCTGCCAACCCGCTGTAACAACTCTGCTTTCAAACAAAACCAAACAAAACCTTAAAAAAAAAAAAAAAAGAAAAAAAAAGAAAAAAGTAAAAAAAAAAAAAAAAGTGTTTGTGATCCAGCTTCCTCTCGGTCATCCTACGTGCATGCAGTAAGATTGGTTGGATATTAAACCATCAATAAAGTTTCACAAGATTTGAAAACAAAGTTTCTGTAGCTTCGATATCTAAGACAGAGTCTCGTTATCTTGAAAAGAGAGAAGGGGGAGGGGGGGAACCGCTTAAGCAGCCAGAAGCATGTAACATGTTCTTTGCGGCAGCCTGATTGGGGGAGGGGCGAGGGAGGGGCCACGGGGGTGTTTTATAGCATCGCAGAGACATTCTTATTCCCCCACCTGGAGAGCAGTGCTAGGACAGTGGGTGCCTGGTGGATGGGGTTAAAGGAAACTGCTTATTAAAATGCTACGCATCCTGCCCCAGAGGGGAGAAAGGTGGAAGGAGCAAGGGGCCTCGGGAGTCTGCAAAGCTCTCTCCCGACTGCCTCGGACGTCAAAATCCAGAATTTGCATTGTATTTGGAATCACAAACATAGAATTCTTAACTGTGTTGGTTAAAGTAAAATTATTTTGCAGTTTTGATTTCCATCAACGAGCTGTACTTTCCCCCATGACTGTATGTAGTTTTAATAAAATCATTTAGAACAGTGAGTGCCAAATGATGTTACAGAACCTTCTGCCCAGGCACTCTGCCAAGATGCCAATAAGTCATTTTAAAAATGTATGTCAGAGATGTAAACAGACATTTTGGATTTTTTTAAACAGTATTTATTTGGAATGTTTTCATTTATCTAAATAACTATTGCTATTATGAATTATGGAAAAAAAAGATTAATATCATGTGTGGCATATAGTGACTTCTTAACACACACATCACGCAATCTGCAAACCCAGAAAATGTGTATATCTGTCTTTAGAAATTAGTGTTTATATCACTTACAGTGGTTTGTGAATAAAGAAAAACTGGTTTGTAATATCAAAAATAAAAGCTTAGTCTGAAAAGGTACATGCGAGTTGGCGTCCTGAGTCTTTGTGCTTGTGTGTGTTCGGCGGACGGTAAATTCTGCACGCACAGCCTTGCCGCTTAGAACCACGGCGGGTAGTGGTAGGGGGGTGGTGCTGCCCTGGTGAGCAGGAGGTTGCCCCATGCCCCTGGCAGACCCAGGCGCCTAGGGAACAGGGGCTGGCCGTCTGGCTCACAGGGCTTTCCCTTCTCACTCATCTTTTCAGACAAGTCCATGCGACTAACCAGTGATGTTTAAAAAGAAACAGAACTAAGTTGAGCTATTCCCCAGCATAGAAATGTCAGTCTTTGGGGGCGCCTGGGTGGCTAGGTCAGCTAAGCGTCTGACTTTGGCTCAGGTCATGATCTCACAGTTGGTGAGTTTGAGCCCCGCATCGGGCTCTCTGCTGACCCCTCAGAGCCTGAAGCCTGCTTGAGATTTTGTGTCCCCCTCTCTCTCTGCCCCTCCCCTGCTCATACTCTGTCTGTCTGTCTCTCTCTCTCAAAAATGTACATTAAAAAAAATTTTTTTTTAATGTCTTTGACTTAAAACAACACAGTAGGGGTGCCTGGGTGATTCAGTCCATTACATGTCTGACTTTGGCTCTGATTATGATCTCACGGTTCATGAGTTTGAGCCCTGCACTGGGCTCCATGCTGACAGTGAGGAGCCTGCTTGGGATTCTCTCCCTCTCTGCCCTTTCTGTGCACATGCTCTCTCTCTCTCTCTCTCTCAAAACTAAATAAACTTAACAACAATAAAAACTGTTCATTTCTCGGGGCGCCTGGGTGGCGCAGTCAGTTAAGGGTCAGCTTCAGCCAGGTCACGATCTCGTGGTCCATGAGTTTGAGCCCCGCATCGGGCTCTGGGCTGATGGCTCAGAGCTTGGAGCCTGTTTCCGATTCTGTGTCTCCCTCTCTCTCTGCCCCTCCCCCGTTCATGCTCTGTCTCTGTCCCAAAAATAAATGTTGAAAAAAAAATTTTTTTAAAAACTGTTCATGTCTCTTTTATTTTTTTGTTTGTTTAGAGAGAAAAAGTGTGTGTGAGCAGAGGAGGGACAGAGAGAGGAAGAGAGAGAATCCCAAGCAGGTTCTGCACTGTTGACACAGAGCCCGACATGGGGCTCAAATTTACAAACCATGAGAAACATACGACCATGAACTTTGCAGAGATCAAGAGTCAGACGCTTAACCCACTGAGCCACTCGGGTACCCTCCAAAAAGCTATGCATTTCAAATGAAACATAGGTTCAAGCCATTGATAGAATTTGGGCAGGCTTGGGTGAAAAAGGATGAAAAATAAGAAAAAGCCCTACACCTTCCATTTACTGAGTGCTCACTATGACCATCAGGGTTGAGTCATCTACCCCCACGTAGGTATCTTAATAATATCTTAATCCTATCTCATTTAATTATCTTACGATCCCTATCAAGTTGTTCATACATACAAAGACTAAACAAGATGCAGGGTCTGAAAGCCGTTCTGGGTTTGAATCCTAATTCAGTCACCTGCTAGCTGCGGTCCAGGGCAAATTAAACCAAAGTTTGTGTCTCCGTCTCCTCTTCCATGATTCAGGATTGTGACAACACCTACCTCTTACTACTGTTATGCAGAATAAAGAAGACAATCTATGTGACAGCGTTGTACGCTCTTAGGGTGTAAGGTCACGCAGCGAGCAAGTGGCAAGTTCGACATTCCAGAAGGGGCCCCCTGACGAAGCGGGGCAGTCTCTCTTGGCCCACTGAGAACTTCTAGCTTCCAACTTTAGAAATGAGCACTCTCACTCCCGAGTGCCAAAGGCTGCCTTTTGTTCTCCAGTCCTCTTCCCACAATGCAGGTGGTCTCCATAGACTTATTAACTACACCATCTTAAGAATTTCCCATAAACACCTCATGTAGACGGCTGTATAGGTCTAACTTCCATTGCCCTCTGTCAGTTCCCAGAAGATAGTATTTTATAAATAAAGACGATACGGATTGATGCATCATATGATTTGCCCAAAGTCATGTCTCACAACTCCTAGAACCAGGCTCCTCATGAAAATCTGACCCTGAAGCTTATGCCCTCTTCCGAAAATTCTGCTGCTTTACTCACAGTGATGGTGGCTGTGGTCGTAGTGGTGATGTTGAGTCTGGGCTTCCTATTCTCTCCTTACAAAGTATGGAAGGCTATATTCATTTAAAAAAAAATTAATGAACTAGTTTGATCCTGGCACATGGTGAGGAGGGTGATACTGATCTCCTAAAATGCTGATTTATAATGGCCTGTCCTGTCCTGTCCAAATATGGGGATGTAAGTATAGATAACAAAAGCAGTAGTTAACATTAGAATTTCCAAAATGAGGCTCTTCTCCAAAACGACACTAAGCATATACATTTCACGTGAAGTGTAAAGAAAATTAAAATCATGACAGAATCGGAAGGGTTTGTTAAAGACTTGCCCGGTGGATGCAAATGCTTGACACATGTCCCACCCTCCACCTGACTGTGGGCAGACATGGGCAAAGAAGCCCACAAGAAGCCCGTATGTGATGCACATGCTTTGTATATAAATACAGACAGTTAATTTATTTTTTGCATAGACAACACCTGGGAGGTAGTCACAGCCTTATCCCACCTGTATTTTTTTTTTACCATTTTTTAAAAGCTTATTTATTTTGAGAAGGTGGGGAGGGGTGGAGAGGAAGATAAAGAGAACCCCAACCAGGCTCTGTACTGTCAGCTAAGAGCCCGACACAGGGCTCGAACCCACGAACCGCAATATCCTGACCCGAGCCGAAGTCAAGAGTCAGATGCTTAACCGACTGAGCCACCCAGACACCCCACCTGTATTTTTTTCTCTTAAAACAGCATTTGAATTAAACAGTAAGACCTCCTCCACGTTAACAAATAAAAATAAAGCATCACAAATACGATTCAATGAGTTTAGACTACTCTCTCAATCCCAACGTCTCACTCAACACCCTGACAACCTTGATTACTTATGATGGCATCTGAAGGCTGTTTCTATTTCCTGGGACGCAGCCACTTTTTATGTAAACAGAGCTATGGGGAGCACTTCACTGTGCCTCGCACGTACGCACACATACACACGTGTGCGTGGACTCATGCACTCTCGGAAAACAAAAGCACATTCCTGGGCCCCATCTGCTTTCAGGACTCCTAAGGTGAGACCCACCATTGGAAAGGGAGGCACCGTCTTTCAACAAACGTCTGGATTGTGTTCATGCTGGATTCTTGACCCTATCGGGAGAGCCAATCAATGTGCTTGTGCATGCGTGTGTGGGTGCACGTATGCACAAGCACGAACCTACATGCACCTATATATCGATGCATATTCCCAATCTTTCTCATGACAACCTGTGATTAGCTTTTCACCAATGAAGTCCAGAATTAGGACTGCAAACAATATTCTGAAACGGGAAGATACAAAAGTCATTTTTGTTGGAAAAAAAGACTGGGTTTTGTTTTGTTTTCCTTTCACTGTTCTTTTTGGTTCTTACCCACTACAGGATAACGTGTGTGCGTGTGCACAGGTGTGCACAAATCTATATTATATACTCAGGAGATGTGTGTGTAAATTCATCAGGTGCAGGATAGGAAGTTCTCATTGTTCAGCTGCTCAGGATTCAATACAATGTTTGAAACTGGACCAAGGGCCAAGTTTATCTCACATCCCCATGCTGAGACCTTTCATTATGGGTAACAGCAAGCTTCTCCCTATGCTATTTGCAGTCCTAAGGGACGCAGATTTGGGGGGAACAGGAGCAGCCTTCCCGTTGGCACATTTGAAGAGTCTCCCCTGAGAGCCCAGTCTCACCCCTCATGCTGTGTCCTACTCACCCTCCTGGAAAATCGGGGGGCGGGGGACAGGAAAGGTTTGTCTCTGCCTCGGTGGCCTAGGTCGCTCACCATGGCTGCTTTGACCACAGGCATCTGGCCTGGAGAAGGGGATTTGCCAATTATCACAAAGGGGAAACCTTCTCTGGGTGGTTTGTTAGGAAAACACCAAGGATTCTTTTCACAGGAATGGTATCATTGCCTGAAGTGTCGGAGACTGTATGGAGAATGAAGCAAACAAGGAGATTAGCTCACAACTTTAGATGAAATGCGGGCTCTGTATCTATAATGTGTGGATGACCATAGTACCCACCTCGACCTGTTCTTGTAAGAACCAGCTGTGGTAAAAGACGTAAAGCACTTAGCCTGGTATATAGCATTTTTCCTTTTTAACAATTTTTTTATAAGTTTATTTTTGAGAGACAGAGAAAGACAAATCATGAGCAGGAGAGGGGCAGACAAAGAGGGAGACACAGAATCCGAAGCAGGCTCCAGGTTCCAGCACAGAGCCCAACGCTGGGCTCAAACTCATGAACCATGAGATCATGACCTGAGCCGAAGTCGGAGGCTTAACCGACTGAGCCACTCAGGCGCCCCTACGATTTTTCCTTTTTTTTTTTTTTAAATTTTTTTTAATGTTTATTTATTTTTGAGACAGAGAGAGACAGAGCATGAACGGGGGAGGGGCAGAGAGAGAGGGAGACACAGAATTGGAAGCAGGCTCCAGGCTCTGAGCCCTCAGCCCAGAGTCGGACACGGGGCTCGAACTCACAGACCATGAGATCGTGACCTGAGCTGAAGTCGGACGCTTAACCGACTGAGCCACCCAGGCGCCCCTGATTTTTCCTTTTTAAGAATAAATCACTTCTCTAGCCATGTGTATAATTCTTATGTATCCCCCTAGATTTCATAGATTCAAACAGTATATCTTATCTATATGATATTACATAATATGATTATACATACAGATCTACACAACTGGATAGGCATCTAAACTAATTGTATGCACACATGGATACAAATACTTTTTAATATATATGCTTATTTTTATGCGTCAGCATCACCACCATACACCCATTAGTGGACCATAAATACATATGCTAATTCTTGGGGCGCCGGGGTGGTTCAGTCAGTGAAGTGTCTGACTCTTGGTTTCAGCTCAGGTCATGATCTCATGGTTCATGAGTTCAAGCCTCCTATCAGGCTCTGCACTGACAGCATACAACCTGCTTGGAATTCTCTCTCTCCCCCTCTCTGCCCCTCCCCACTCATTCTGTCTCCTCTCACTCTCAAAATAAATAAATTAACTTAAATATATATACATATATAAATATACATATATATGTATATATATACACACACACATATACATACATACATATGTATACACACACACACACACATACATATATATACACACATATATATGCTAATTCTTGTAAGGCAACCAGCAAACAGGCCTTATGACTACTGCTGCCATCAGTATTATCTTCCTTCATCCTCACAAACTGGCAAGACAGGTGCCACCATCACCCTGGTCCACCCCCCAGGAAACAGAAGCTTCCGCAGGCACAGAGACACGCTGGGGTACACGGCTCTAGGTGGTGGAGCTGAGCCACGGCCATCAGCTGCCTGACTCAAAGCCTTGCAGCCACCAGTTTAGCCCACACGTTACACACCCCGCGGTGCTTCACCCCTGTGGCAGCCCAGCTAAGTCATTTGCCCCATGTCAGGAGGCTTACACCTGCCGGAGCTCACAGCCAACCCGGTGTCCTTTCCTCTCCTGCACCCGCTGCCCTCAAAGGCCTGGCCTAACAACCAACCACCTCGCGAGCTCTTGTTGGGGACGTAGGCCACCAGCAGGGCCCCAAGTCTACCCTGGGGAGCACGCCCACCCTCCCATGACCCTTGCTCCTGCAACGCAGCCCCTGCCTTGGGGGTTGACATCCGAACTCCCCGACTGAAACAGATGGCACGTTGCCTGAATGAGGCAAAAAGTCAACAAGAGCGGGAGAATTCCCCAGGCTCTGAAGGAGAAGGAAAACAAGGGCTGCAGGTAGAAAACAGAAGCGCAGAGACCCAAGAAGCAGGGTAATGTGGCGGCGCCGGCAGGTGATGGTTGGGAGGGTGCGGAGTGCAAAATGGCGGTGCTCATCAGCAGGCAGACTTAAGAAGAAAAGCAAACCTGACAAAGAAAGTTAAAAAAAAAAAAAAAAAAAAAAAAAAAAAAAAAACCTGCCTAAAAGCAGAAGGCAGTAACCGCAGGCCCGCAAATGAAACCCTCACGTTCACATCTGGAAAGCCAAACTCTCCGCAGCCACACCAGGAAGTTGTCGGGAACGGAAAAGCAGGTCAGAGGCGCTGCACACAGCTCGCCTTTTATCTCCCCCAAACACTCCTGGGCCAGCGAGCGGCATTGAAATTCACGACTGTACGTAGGATTTCGGCACCAGCGGACTGTGCTCAGCTGGACAGGGCCGTCAGCATAAAGGGCTTGCTGCTGCTTTTTCCTTTCTTATTTTCCTAGGCTGCGTGACTAGATGATGGATTGTTCTTTCCACGATTTCCCCTTGTTTGCAAAGCCCGGCTCTCCCCCTCTCACCCCCTGGATGGTGTGCACGCGTGCACGCATGCGCGGACGCGGGATCCCATGCTCTGTGAGACTAGGAGGCAAGTAGAAAAATAAACCCACGGAACTTTCAGGGTCGGTGGCAACGCTGTGATAGGGAAATTCTGAGTTGTTTGCGGCCTGTACGGTAGAGGAAAAACAGAAATGCCTCCTTTTTTATTTCCTTATGTTTTTTTTCCCATCACTTGAAAACAAAACAGGGTGCCTCATCTCTGCTGATACCAAGGCAATAGGTCATGGTTATTTTCATTAAGCCATCAAAGACAGACGGGCAGTAACAAGAGTGGAAAAACAGCAAAAGTTAGTAACCGGCCTATTTCCTCTTTTAAAGACATTTCTAGACAAACCCGAGTTTGGATCCTGTCTCTGCTATCTTGTGTCTTTTTCCCTCTTGTACAAACTTAGGGGCAACGGAGCCTCTCTGGGGCTCAGTTTTCCAATGGGTAAGGCGTCTACTCGGGCTGCAGTGAGAATTAATGGAGATTGAGTAGCACCAAGAAGTTTGGTTCTACGAAAGTCACTTACCTCCCACTTGACGACAAAAGTCAAACCCTGGGCTATAACAAGCAACACATCAGACAGGGTGCCGGGATGGCTCAGTCAAAGCATCCAACTTTGGCTCAGGTCATGATCTCACGGGTTTGTGAGTTGGAGCCCTGCGTCAGGCTCTGTGCTGACGGCTCAGAGCCTGGGGCCTGCCACAGTTACCTCTCTCTCTGTCCCTTCCTTGCTCTGCTCAAAAATATATAAACATTAAAAAAATTCTTTTTAAAAATTGAAACATGGGATTTTTGATTTAGGAAAACCAGAGAGGATGCTCACTTATGGAAACTGTTCTTAAAAATCTTCCTGGTGCTTTGGAGTCTGCACGCACTCCTCTGTAGTCATCAGGACACAGCCCCGGGGTCTCTGCAGATCCAGGGTTGTGTGGTCTAGATGTGTAGGCAATCCACAGAGCTGGAGCCACTACACCCGCCCTCCCCCACCCCCGCCAACCTCCTGTGAGCCTCAGCTCCTCCTGCTGCTTCTGGGCCAGGCATTTGTAACCGCTGTGAGCCCCGCTTCCTTGTTAGTCACCTAGAGGGAAATACAATGACCTTGAAGCCTGGTTGTGGGAAAGTGGCCAGAAAATGGCACATAAACTGCTCTGAAGTAGAAGAGGTACAATAAATATTCACCCCTCTTCTCTCCTTGCTCCTTCATTAGCCTCAAGATACTTTTTTTCATCTGGAAATTTCTACTACTTCCTGGGTTAGAGGATTTAAAATAAAACAAAATGCTCAATGCCAGAACAAACAAACAAACAAACAAACAAACAAACAAACCCACATACTATTATAGGCACCAAGACCTACCCTTTGCCGCACAGACATACATAAGGATGAGATAAATTAAGGGAGCCCCTCACACCATAGAACATTGGGCAAGGTTCCAAGCCAACTAGACTCAGGCAAGAGTGATAGGAATATTTGATAAATTCCAAAATGGCAGTCATTCTCTGAGTCCCCAGCCACCAGGTTGTTCTGTGCCAGCAGGACACTGTATCCACTGTATCCTGTCCATGTGGGTCCGTGTTGGGACTGGAGAGGGGAGACATAATCAGTCAGGACGCCTGGCAGCAGCAGCCTTTACCTTTGCCCTAAGAGGTCACATCTCGTCCCACGGGCTTTCTGATAAGCTACAACTGTTCTCTTTGTCCCCCAGTCCAGCCTCCTAATCCCTGACCTCAGCACCACGAATGTCAGGACGATCTTTCCCACACCCTAATCCAGGATGCTGTGACTGAGCCCAAGACAGAGGCTAGAACTCACCGCCTGGTAGCTTTAGGTACAAAATATGTTCTCTGAGAAATTTACTGTTGGGTCTATAGAGGCTGCTACAAGGTGTAAATTAACCTCCAACATCTGAGACTGGTAGATTTCACAGAATTCTTTCCTGGAGAAGCTAGAAGGAGTGGCCACAGCAAGACCCCATGTTCTCCCAGTGACAGTCGCCTGAAGCAGAGAAGAAGCTGCCTTCTCAAGAGGACAGTAGCTGACACATCCAAGAAGGGATTAATATCCCAAATATATAAAGAACTTGCACAAATGGATACACACACACACACACACACACACACACACACATCCCTTTAAAAATGGAGGACTCAAATAGACATTTTTCCAAAGAAGACATCCAGATGGCCAATGGACACATGAAAAGATGCTCAACATCAATAATCATCAAGGAAATGCAAGTCAAAACCACAATGAGGTAGCACCTCACACCTGCCAGAATGGCTAGAATCAAAAACACAAGAAACAAGTGTGGGAGAGAACATGGAGAAAAAGGAACCCTCGTGTACCATTGGTGTGAATGCAAACTGGGGCAGCCATGGTGGAAAACAGCATGGAGGTGCCTCAAAACATTAAAAAGAGAATTACCCTAGGATCTAGGAATCCCAATACCCAAAGAATACAAAAACACTGATTCAAAAAGATAGATGCACCCCTGTGTTTATTACAGTGTTATTTACAATAGCCAAAATATAGAAGCAGCCCAAGGTCCATCCATAGGGACATCCATACCCAGCCATAAAGAAGGAGATTTACAACAATACAGGTAGATCTAGAGGGTATAACACTGAGTAACAGAAGTCAGTCAGAGGAAGACAAATACTATATGACTGCACTCAAATGTGGAACTTAAGAAATAAAACAAATGAGCAAAGAAAGAGACCAAGAAATAAACAATTACGTACAGAAAACAAAATGGTGGTTGCCAGAGGGAGCTGGGGATGAAGGTAAAATAGTAAAGGGGATTAAGGGTACACATTTTTCAAGTTTATTTATTTTGAGACAGAGAACATACACACATGTGAGCAGAGAGAGAGAGAGAGAGAGAGAATCCCAAGCAGGCTCTGCACTATCAGTGACAGCCTGATGTGGGTCTCAATCCCCTGAACCAAATGGTGAGATCATGACCTTAGCCAAAATCAAGAGTCTGACACCCAACCGACGGAGCCACCCCAGTGCCCCAAGGGTATACTTATTTTGATGAGCACTGAGAAATGTATAGAATTGTTGAATCATTATATTGTACATGTGGAACTAATATAACACTGTATGTAAATTATACTTCAATAAAGAATAAAATAAAATATCTTTATGGCAAAAGAAACACACACAAAAATACAGGACAGCAGCCTTCATTTTCCCTTATGTCCCACTTTCTTACAGCCAGCCAGCAAAGAATTCAGCTGGGCTTTGGGTTGACAGAACTCAGGACTGGGGCAGGTTTACTGGACATTGATATTTGAATCTCATTGGCTGGGAGAGCAAAGGGCCAAAGAAAGTGATTTTGTAGATGTATGGTCACTGAAAACTATCCTACCTAGAAAGTGCAAGGGAAAGAGAGAGAGAGAGAGAGAGAGAGAGAGAGAGAGAGAGAGAGAGAGAGAGAAAGGAAGGAATGAGGGAGGGAGGGAGGAAAGAAAGGAAGGAAGGAAGGAAAGAAGGAAGGAGGGAGAAAGGAGGGAGGTAGAAAGGAAGGAGAGTAGGAGGGAGGGAAGGAAGGAAAGAAGGAGGGAGGGAAGGGAGGGAGGAAGGAAGGAAGGGAAGGAGGAAGGAGTAAAGCAAAGAAGAAGTGAAGGAGAGAAGGAGGCAGGGGAGGGAGGGAGGGACTAAAGACAGAAGCAAGCAAAGCTGGAGAGCTGTTTCCGTTGAGTCTCTAAGAGCACAGATTTGGGCGTGTAGCAACTTCATCATTCACTTCTCGTCTTGTGATCCATATAGGGACTGAAGACTTTTTAATATCTTTACCCCAGGTGTGTATTTTCATTCTTAGCCCTGCTTTCTCTGGTGTAGATTCCCTCATGTTTCAACTAGCCCTGCCCACAGGAAACACAGTGTGAGGTATAATACCCGAGTTTAAATTATCTAGCAACCGTGTCAAAAAAGGAAGAAGAAACAGATGAACTTAATTTTAACAATTTATTTAACTGAGTATACAAAAATACGATCATTCCAACATGTGTCCTGTGTAAAAATATATTAAAGAGACGTTGTGCATTCTCCTCTTCATACTCAGATCTCAGAACCTTTTGCGAATTTTACCCTTACAGCACATCACAGTGTGGACCAGCCACACGTCAGGGGCCCAGAAGCCACATACACCGGACAGCATGGCTTCTCACCAGTGACAAACCCTCCCGGCCACCTCATCTCCAAATCTCGCGGTCACGTGAGGCTCCAGGAGCAAGATCCCAGTAAGTCCGGCTGATCTTGTGGATGGTGTAGAAATCCCACCAGCTTTGCCCCAGGGATCACAGAGGTGAGTCCGGGGAGGTCTCCCCGGACTCCAGGGACCCTCTGAGGAAGCCGGCCATTCAATTATTTTCCTTCTACTTGTTGCCAATAATGCTCAGATTCTTGAGAAATAACCCGACACATACTAAAAGCTTGTCTTTGGGGGATTGCCCTGACCAAGTGGCCAAACTCCAAGTCCCAAAGGAGGAGGACCACGAACCAGGAGGGTATATCAGAGGATGATTTGGGAGCAGGTGCTCAGCGGAGTGCTCCCCACTCTGTGCCCCACTTGTACCTGCACCCCTAAGGGGAGGATCCCATCTCTGTTCTTTCACTAACCCTTCACTCATGCAACAGCCCCACACTGATACAGACACAGTGCTGAGCCCTCCAGATACCAAAGCAGGATTTGAAGTGTGGCCAGAGTGAAACGTGGTAGATGTGCCTGACAGCACGAGTCCATCCCACTCTTGAGTGTGAATTTCCATTGCAGTGACATGAATTACTCCCTCTTTAGTAGCTTAAACCACATGTTTATTATCTCACCATTACCACAGGTCAGAGGTCTGGGTATGAGTGAGGTGGGTCCTCTGTGCAGGATCTCCCCAGCTGAGATCAAGGAGCCGGAACCCTGATTCTCATCTGAGGCCTGAGACCATCTTCCAGGTTCACCAAGGTTGTTAGCAGAGTTTAGCTCCTTGTGGAGGTGGGACCGAGGTCCTCATGCTCTTGCTAGCTGTTGCTTAGGGACTGCAAAGCCACCTGTGGTTCCTTTCCATGTGACCCCCTTAGGAAGTCTACAACAGGGATGGTTGCCTTCCTCCAGGTGAGCAGAGGTACACCTCTTGAACTTCTTTACTTTCTTTCCAAAGTCCTTCTGATTAGGTCAGGCCCACCCAGGATCATCCCCCTCCCGATCAACTCAAAGTCAACTGATTCAAAATGTATTCAGGGGAGTGATGTCACAGTCACAGGCTCCTCCCACACTCAAGGGGAGGAAATTGTCCAAATGTGTTCCCAGGGGGTGAGTTTCTTGGCCACCATCTTAGAATCCTTCCACCCCATCTTGTAAACATGCTTCTTTACATCAACAATATAAAAAGCATCACCCTCTCTGTGGTAAGAACCATTTTATTAATAATTTTGATCTTTTAGGGTATCTCTATTTTCTGGGTAAGAAAATCAAGACAGAGATGAGAGAAGGTTGTATCACTACTGGACATTGGTGGAGCCACATTATGAACTTGGTCTTCTTTTAACAGCAAAGCCTTGGAAGAGCCCCTCATGCCACATTGGACTGTAAGTGCTATTATTTTTCCGGAATTTTCCTAATGGGCTCCCTGAGTTTCAGAGACACAATAAATATAAGCTCCTATATTATTTTTCTGTTGGCACACGACAAATTACCCCAAAACTTAACAGCTTAAAATAACACACAGGGGCGCCTGGGTGGCTCAGTCGGTTAAGGATCCGACTTCGCCTCATGTCATGATCTCATGGTTCATGAGTTCGAGCCCCACATCAGGTTCTGTGCTGATAGCCCAGAGCCTGCTTCGGATCCTCTACCTCCCTCTCTCTCTGCCTCTCTCTCTCTCTTCCAAAAATAAATAAGCATTAACTAAATAAGTAAGGAAATAAATAAAACAAATATTATGTCACAGGTTTGGGGGTCAGGAACCCAGATGTAGTTGATCTGGGTACAATCACATCACTGGTTGGGGCCACACTCATCTCAAGGTTTGGCTGGAGAATGACCCCATTTCTGGCTCACTCCCAAGGTCATTAGCAGAATTCATTTCCTTGTGGGCCTATGGACTGAGGGCTGAGTTTCTTGCTGGCTGTCACATAGAGGCCTTCCTCTGGCTCCTGGACACATAGGCCTGACCATAGGAAAGCTCACGGCACAGCAGATAGCTTCGTTACAGAAGTTAAAGAGCAAGAGGGTTCCAGCAAGACAGAAATCACAATATTTGATAACCTAGTCTCAGAACCGACATTCCATTGCTTCTTACATATTCTATTGGTGGAAGAAAATCTGGCCCACACCCAAGTATAAGGGGTAATAGCAGAATCCTAAACACCAGAAGGTAAGTGTCATGGCTGGGGGTAGAGGGGGCATATTTAAGAAGCCACCTACCACAGTCCCTAATAGCTGGGATGGTCCCCATCAACATAGGATCATCAAAATGTTGAGGATCCCTGGGGATTAAACCTTCCCTTTTCCTCCATGAATTAGGTAGTTTTGTTATAAAACCATGCTGGACACATAAATAAAATTAAGTGAAACCATTGAGGAAACCCTCCCATCTCCAAGTGCTATGGAGAAGAGTCATAAAATGTCTTGGCTTTCATTCCCACAGTCCAACTTTGCTGCAGGTGATAAACTCAGGCAGGAAGCAAGGAGAGCAGACAGTGATAATTCCTACAATCGTCAGCCAGCCTACACAGACCCCGAGTATGATGAGCCCTGCCATGTCCTCATTCTAAATTCCTTCCGGGTGGCCACAGGAATGAGGACCGCAGGGTAGATGTGGAACGTTTAGTTTATGTACAGTACCTCTCCCAAAGTCAATACATGCCCAGGCTAGTGCTCTGATTTATAATCCAATGTTTGTTTTCATGATCTCCATATATTCTACAAAGTTCTCCCAAACTCCTTCCTGGAATGGTTCGCAGGGATTTTCCCCATTTCTAAAGAGTTTTTGTTTCACTTTGATAAGCCTCTCCCGTGTGGCATCTGGGAGGAGCAGTGGCTGCTGCTAGTGGGCACTTATCCTAAGAGGCATCTCAGCCAGGCACCAACAGACCACGCTCCTGGCCTCCCCCACACCTGTGGGCTCGAGCAGGACCCACATTGCCATCTCCACCTCATATTCATCTGGACAATGTACTGCTGACCCATGGACTTTCCCCTCACTTCATTCTACCGTTTCTAAAACCTACCCTTAGACATTCCGTTGCTCAGATGAAAATTCCCTCTCTGATCAATATTGCCCACTCAATATCTTACCCAGCAGATTCTCATCACATCAAAGATGAAAGAGAGCTTAAGGCACTTTTTTTCTCAACATGTGGTCCAGGGACTGACTGCATCAGAATCACCTGGCCAGCCTGTTAACAAGGCTGATCTCCGCATCCCTCCACAGATCTTTGGAATTCTAGCTAGTGTTGAGCCCAGGTGATTTGCACGCAGCCCCCACTTTGAGAGCTACCGCCTTAGATCTCATTGACTCAAGAGGTTCTCAGATGCAGGTGCACATTAGAATCAGGGGGGATGCTGTGGCACACTATCGGCCCCTGTGCTGCGTCCCCAGGGGTTCTGAGTTCATTGATCTAGGCGGGCCCCGGGCAGCCACACTCTGTGAATTATCAGTCTCCCACCCTCATCTTATAAGTGAGGAAGCTCAAGCTCCAGAATAAAAGGCAACTTGCCCAAGCAGTTAGCTAAAAAAAAAAAAAAATCCAGGACTCCAACCCAGGTCTAATGGATTCCAAAGTCTATACTCTTTTTACTGCTCTATAAGACCAGTCTGATGGTAAAAGACACTTCCTAATCTCCAAGGGAACTCAAAAGTTGGGGAAGTTAAGAGACCAACAAACAGAAGGTAGATCATGGTTTGCCTTCTGTGAGCAGAATTTTATCCCATAGTCAGACTATTTGGGAGAAGGGCTTTCCAGGTAATGTCAGGCTACTGCAGATTCTTTCCGTTGCCGTTACAGATACGCAATCAGATGGTCTCAACAAAGGCAACAACCAATGTGAGGAGTGGGGAATCTAGTGGGCCTCACGTTCTGGCACGCCTGATTCTAAGAGTAGGCATGGCTTTCTTCACGTCTTGGCTCTGTTGTACATTACATTTAGCCCTTTTATAGTTTTTCATACTTCAAATTGGCTCCCTCCATTTGCTGGCATAATTGCCATCTGGCGGCCTCAATCCCATATTGCTCTGGCTTAGAAAACCCAGAGAAAGTCAGGTGTTCTTTCTCATAGGGACAGGGTGGCAAAGACCAAGGGAAAGCCAGGGAAGGATTCTGATTGGTCCTCCTTGGACCAATCACTTTACCTGGTAGGGATGGGACTGATTGGCCAGATTTGAATGAGTATCCTCTTAGGGATTTCCATCCTTAAGATGTAAGAGATACCCCTCCCCTGAACAGAAGTCTGATGTTGCCCAAAAAGGGAAAAAAAAGCTACTGGTGTCTGCATATTGTAGTCCATGGCCTTGAATTACAGCCCTGGGGATGATGGCATCATTAAAATGAAAACTTCATCCCAGCTGCGAACCAGGCAAACACTAGAATCCTTTCCCTTCCCAAACTTTTCCAGTCTGTGCTAGCATAACTGGGAACCAAACGCTGTAAAGTAAGACTCCAAAGCATAGTTGAAATTTAATTTTCTCAACATAACCATGACTGTAGCTGTTAGGAGTAAGCATTTCCCCCCTCCCATCTCGGAAAGCGCTAAGCTAATTTTTGAAACCTTGAAGAAATGAAGACCACAAACATTGCCCATCCCGAAATCACTCTTTTTTAGTTTGGCTGCCTGCTGAGCTAATGACCCACTGACTGGGTTTTAGGCTTTTTGAAAGCCGAGTGCTAACATCAAACTTACATCTCAGAGATAGCAGCCTGTCTCTAATGAATTTTTTATTTGTTTACTCATTGCTTCTCTGGGATATAAAAGTAACACTCATCTTTTTAATATTAAAAATAAAACTTTAAATCAGGGCCTAGTCCAATGCCAAACTGTTTAAATTTCACTACATCCAAGACCGTTTCACTTCTGGAGAAATCACACTCTGAAATAAAGGAAGACGGTACTATGGGGAAAGAATGACATGCCATATGTATGTTCTTCTTCTTTTTTAAAATCCTTTTGCGAGCATTGAGGTAAATTATTCATGTCAAACTGTGTACTGTACATCATGTGAGTTCCAGGAACACATCCACTGAACAGCCGTGCTCTCTTCCTCAGCTCTCAAAGACTTCATACTGCTCTCCTCTCTGCCCTGGAAGCCTGGTGTGTTTACTCCAGGGGGTTTAGGAACTGTCAATAGAAGAAAGCACCATGCGGAGAGATGTGGAGGGGGAGTGTCCAGATGCCGCTCAAGGGAAGCCTTGCACCCAGGGGCTGCTCAGATGGCCAAGGGTGTGTTCAGCTAAACTTGTATTGGGTTTACTTGCCTTTCACATGCACTGGGAAAAAATGATATACAATAAATAAAATACAACTGGATGCAGGAAGACCCGCCAGGATATTGGATTGACTAGAGGGACCAGAAAGCAGATCAGTGATGACACAGGCCAAAATGAGAGTGGAGGGGGACAGAGAGGGGATACACAGGGACACCAGGAAACCCTTGGGGGTATTGGATAAGTTCAGTGTCTTTATCTGGGTGATGGTTTCAGTAGTATACCATGTGTCAGAACTGTTCAACCTGTATCTTTGTGTGTGGTGCATTTTATATCGCTTATGCATCAATAAATCTATAAACACACACATGCATGGGATCTGGAGTCATAGTAACGATTCTGTGGGGTTCCTGGACTCAAGTTTCTTTTTAAATGCTTATATATTTATTTTGAGAGAGAGAGAGAGAGTGTGTGTGTGTGAGACCAGGGAAGGGTCAGAGAGACAATCCCAAGCAGGCTCTGCACTGTCAGTGCAGAGCTTGACATGGGACTTGATCCCACAAACCATGAGGTCATGACCTGAACCAAAATCAAGAGTCAGGTGCTTACCAGACTGAGCCACCCAGGTTCTCCCCACTGACCCAATTTTAACCTGTGTGTGTGTATGTGTGTGTTTGCATGTCTGATTCTCAGACACCAGCAGGGTGTCCTATGATTGATCTCAATTCTCACCCTGTCTACCTGGAGAGAGTATCAGAGTCCACAGGGAAAAGTGTCAGTTCCATGAGACTACCCCCCTTGAGGTGCCGGTCACAAGTCCAAGTAGTTTTGTGTGCTTTGATCAGGTGGCTCTAAAGCAAAAGTTCCCATGACTCCTTCCTTGGGTTCAGAGAACCCAGGAAAACCGTTTACTCCCTAGATTCCTGATCTACCACAAAGGATACTAAAACACACAAGTCAACAGCCAGATGCAAAGACACATATTGGCAAGTTTCTGAACAAAAGAGCTTTAGTCCTCATGGAGCCTGGGATCTGGCAGGATGGCCCATGGAAGCATTCTGGAAGCAATGTGGAGGCTCCCTGAAACCCCTCTTTTGGGTTTTTATAAGAAGACTTCATCACATAGACATGATTGATAACCTTACTGGCCACCAGTGATTGGTTCAACCTCCCCAGAAACCAGGCGGAGGGGAGTGAAAATTCCAACTTTGTATTCATGGTTGTTTCCCCTACAATCAGCCCGCATCCTCTGATGTTTCTAAAAGTCACCTCATTAGCGTACACCCCCTTGTGGTGGAAAGGGGCTTATTATGACCAACCGAACCCCTCTTTTACCTCTATGGCTCTGAAGTATTTTCAAGAACCAAAGATAAGAGACCAAATATCCAGGACAAATGCACTGTGGTCATCTGAATGACTCTGTCATATATATTTATGCATTTCTTATAAATTCCAATATCACACTGGGCTTTGCATCCCGAGTGTGCTTATCAGTCCTGTAACCATGCATATGAAACTTTGTCTCTGAGCCTCAGTTTCCTTATCAGAAAATGGGGATATTAACTATTTCATGAAAGTGTTGTGAAAATCAGGAAGATGATGGAAGTCCTGGTGTTCATACAAAGAAACACTAAAAAAAAAAAACAAACAAATAGTATAAACCACTGCTTAATTTAATATACCTCTTGGGTGCCTGGGTGGTTCAGTTGGGTAAGCGTCTGACTTCAGCTCAGGTCATGATCTCACTGTTTGTGAGTTCGAGCCCCATGTCAGGCCCTGTGCTGACAGCTCAGAAGCTGGAGCCTTCTTCAGATTCTGTGTCTCCCTTTCTCTCTTCCCCTCCCCCACTTGCACTCTGTCTCTGAAAAATGAATAAACGTTAAAAAATTTTTTTTTATTTAATATGCCGCTCTCTTCTTCTCTCTTTCTCCCTCCTGACCCCTCCCCTCCCCCATCCACCATAACGTATGTATATTTCCCCACATCTCTGCTGGGGATGCTTTTCATCATCATGGTCCCTAAAGGTCAAAGGATTTTGTAATAATGCAAATCCAGTCCTGTTAAAGTATTGGTACTAACACTGATGGAGAGCAGTTTGGCCGGGAATATCCCCACACAGGGTACACACCTCTGTTTGCGTAATCTTTTTGGACTTCTACAGTGTGGCATTAAACAAATGCCCCTACTCTGAACCTACTCCAAGGCGTAGAAGTCTTTACCAGAATGGGAAAGGCTCCCTAGAACGACCCACAGGCAGGCTTTTTATAGAATCCGATTACACCACCTTCATTCAGGCACAAATATACTGCTGTCTTAAAATTTCACAAAGTGGCTCGCTAAGTATGGCATCTTGGAATAAGATTGTTCACTCTGTTTGAAATAAAAACGTATGAATAAATGATAACATGCTCACCCGGACTTGCTCTTCAGTAAGATCTGCTCAAACAACATATGCCCAGTTCAGCTGGGATTGAACAAACACAGCGGTTCAAGGCAGATATCTCAGAGTCTGAGGTATCACACATGATATCCAGGTTCTCCCTCTCCCTCCCTGGGTGACTGTGGGGAAGACATCTCACATTCACAAACCTAAGATTTATCATGTGGGCACACGGGGAAATGACAGAAGCTATGGCAACAATCACGTAATAGAACAGAAAACCGTTCGGCCCCTGAAGTACGGACCCACGCCACAGGCTCCCACCGATCTATTTGCTGCTTTTAGGAGTGTGACCAGGGGCCAGTGTGAATCTGGGGACACATGTACATGGGTTCCTCTTCCAAAACAGGCTATCATTGTGCTCTTCCAAAGCTGGATCACTTTCCAGGAAGTCCTGCCCAAGTGGCATCAAGGCCCTACTAGAACAATAACTGTTCCCAGCAAGGCACCACTTGTTACCTCCACATGTTGTGACAGCAGCAGCCCAGGCGCTACACGAAAATCCAGCAGGACAGTGTGGGCCAAGAAGCCACACAAGGCAATAAACATTAAAAAATAATAATAATTAAAAAGGGAGGCACCTGGGTGGCTCAGTCAGTTGAGCACCCGACTTCCACTCAGGTCATGATCTCACAGCTCATTAAGTTTGAGCCCCACATCAGGCTCGCTGCTGTCAGTCAGAGCCCACACCAGATCCTGTGTCCCCCTCTCTCTCTGCCCGTCCTCCCCCAAAATAAATGAACATTAAAAAAGAAGAAGAAGAAGAAGAAGAAGAAGCCGCCGCCGCCGCCGCCGCCGCCGCCGCCGCTGCTGCTGCCGCCACAAAGGGCAAAACCAGTCTTTCTTACACTGGAGCATGGGCTTCTTCTGTAGCACCCTTCCCTTCCCTGGCAGGAAAGGCAATACTACAATCCCTTGTGCTCATGTGTTTATACAAGTGGTGAGCCCACACTGGCCAACCACAACCTTCCACGGTCCCATCACTGTGTGTAAGCCAGCATAACCGCAGATAGGTGAAAGAGAAGACGCTCCAAACAATTATTTAAATGCTCTACAAATTTCCTAACATGAACCTTTCACCTATTTCCTCCAAGTACCTATTGTCTTTATAATATCCAACAGGCGATGCTGGGTGTGTGATCTTTCCTGAGTTCAAGCTCTTGCTTTGGGCTCCCATTGGATCAGGTGTCAAATCGTGGCTCTCCCACTATGGCCCTCGGTGATCCTAGGGACACCACCCCACTTCAAGAAGTTGAGTTTCATCACAGTTGAAATGGGATAAATAAGACCACATACACCACAGCCTGTGGCGAGGATTAATTGAAACAAGGGGTAAAGTCTTTAGCCCTATGTTTCACCCACACCTGGGATCCAGCCAAACCTTTTGTTATCGCTGTTATGATTATTTATGTTCCAGATACTTTTCTCGAGCCTGATAACTTTGGTGGTTTGGGTTGGAGGGACTCCAACAGGAAAGAGGTGGCCTTGACATTCCTGCCATGAGAGGAGAAAGGGCAGGTTGAAGTTTTGAGTGATCCAGCTCATTCAATATGTACATTTTTTTCTGGCTCCCTAGCCTGGCTCTCCACTGGGACAATGTTTTGCTCCTGACAAATTTCCAAATGTAATAGGGAAAAAAGAAAAAAAAATTGTACATATTGTTGCTGAAAAAAAATGAAAGATTTCATTGAAAGCCTGGGGGCATTTCAGAACCAATGTAATCAAATCCATGTCTCTGCGTGACGATGAGAGTATTTGAGATGTATTGTGGGTTGGATGGGTGGCTATGGGGACAAAAAAAATACTACATAATTTGAAGAGCTCTGTCTGTCTCATATGCCATTTTCACATCTCCTGTTGAGACTCTCTCCTTCTTAAAACTTGGCCATACATTTTTCTGAACCTCTGTACTTGACAGGAAACCCAGAAGAATGGCACTTACTGCTCAATTTCCATCTGAATGATGAGGAGAAAAGTCATGGAATCTCACCGCAAGTGATGCGCCACTTGCCTCTAAAAGACTGTTTCCTTATCTGAGAAATGGGGAGAGTAATGATGCCTACCTCATCGGGAGTTTTAGAGAAGCAAATGAGACATTCCATAGGGACATGTTTTGTGCGTGACACAAACTGAGTGTAGGATACCTTAGCCATTACTATTATCAGGAGTGAGCAAAAAATCTCAGAACAACTCATGGCAATACTACTGATCTTGTTTAGTCATGATAACACACATTTGATGAAGGCGAGTTTTACCAGAAGAAAAAGAAAAATGATCACAAGCCCTTGAAGAAGAGCACACAGCCAGGACTACAGTGCTCTTGGGAACATCCAGGAAAAGATGTCCCACCCTCAATCACCTGATGCTGATCCATGGGTCCAAGAGGTCAAACCTATGTTGTTCATTGAATAGATGTTCTGGTTGGCTTCGCAGATAGAGAAGCACCAAAAGAATATCAGAAAGGTTTCTGGAAATATTCATAAAGCAATCATCACTTATGACAAGGCACATGCCTCTCCTAGATTGCCAGGAAGATGTCTAATGCCAGTCAGTGCTGGACAATTGGCTTTTGGAGTCCCTTCATTTCTCAAGCAAGTATGTTAACATTTAAGGTGACATTGTCGGTAGACTGTGTGGCTTGGTGAGTGACAAAGGACATCGCACTAAAAAATGTACAGCTAACATCAAAGTTAAAAGTGGACATTCAACGCTTACCTCCCAAGATTAGGAAAAATAAAAGGATGTCTGTTTCCATCACTTCTATACAACATCATGTTAGAGGTCTTAACAAGTGCAATAAGGCAAGAAAATAAAATAAGTTAAAGAGTTTAAAAGGAAGGAGTAAAACTATTCACAGATGACAGGATTTTGCATGTTTAAAACCCAAAAAGATCTAACAAAAAAAAATTGTTAGGACCAATAAGTAAATTTGCCAAGCTGTAGAAGACTAAGTTAACATACAAAAATCAATTGTATCTCTGAAAATCAGAAAAGAACTGGGAAAAATATCATTTGCAAAATCACGTAAAATGTCAAGTACTTATAGACTTGACAAAAGATGTGCACTGAAAATTGTAAGATATTGCTGAGAAAGATTACAGAAGACTGAAAATATGGAAACAGTGCAGTCAGTATTCATATATCAGAAGACTCAATAGTACTGAGATGTCAATTTTTCCACATTTATTTACAGATTCAGTGCAATCCCATTCACTCCCTAAAGACTTTTTATAGAAATGGACAGGATGATTCTAAATGTATATTGAAATGTGAAAGACTAAAAGGCGTTTAAACTATTTTGAATAAGAACAATTTAGAGAAAAATTAAGTTAAAGGATGCACTCAACTTGGTTTCAAGACATACCATAAAGCATCAGTAAGAATTCAGACATAGAGATCCACAGAAGAGAATAAAAGTCTAGAGATACATGTATGGTCAAATGATTTCTGACATAGGTGCCAAAGCAATTCAGTAGGAAAGAAAATTTTCAACAAATATTGCTATTTAAAAAAAAACCCACAAAAATCCTGAACTTGGCTGAGACAGACCACAAACCTACCCCAAATGCTAAAACAACATTCTAGAAGAACTCATAAAAGACTATCTTCATGATCTTGAAGTAAGCAATGATTTCTTAGAACTAGAAATGCTAACTATAAAAGAAAGGACTTCATCAAAATTTTAAATGTCTGTTTATCAAAAGGCACTAAAAATAAGATAAACAGTCAAGATGTAGACTGGGAGACAATATTTACAAGAAACATATCGGACAAAAGATTTGTTTCCTGAAAACATTAAAAAGAAAAAGAAAAGGAGTCACCTACAACCCAATCTGAAAAAAATAGGGAGAAGATTTTACCGAACGTACATTTCACAAAAGAAAGTATACCAATGTTTAATCAATGCAAGGAAAACTGTTTAACATCTTCAGTCATGGGAGAAATGTATATTAAAACCAACAAGAGACATGACCAGCATAGCTACAGGACAAAAAGCCTCACACACCATGTGACAGTGAGGCTGTAAGTAGCTTTCCTACATCGCTAGAGTGAGTACAAAATTGCACAATCACTGTGGAAAATTGTGTGGCGGTTTTTTAAAACAAGAAAACATCCATCCACTCAACCTAGCGATGCTGTTCCATTTAACCAAAAGAAATAAAAACATATATTCACAGAATACCTTTTTGCCAGATGATCCCAAACAATTTGGACTGTTAAAGATGTACCATGGGCAGGGGACTTAAACATCAGATATTTATTTATCATGATTCCAGAGAACTTAAGTCTGAGATCTGAGTGCCAGTGTGGTCCTGTTCTTTGTGAAGGTCCTCTTCCTGGTTATGGCTTTGTCCTCACGTGGCCTTTTCCCATTGTGCACATGCACAAGCACACATACACAGGCACCAACACACAGATACACACACACACACACTGACACACACAGAGATCTCTATCTTCTCTCTTCTTCTTTTTATAAAGGCATTAATCCCATCATGGTGGGGGGGGGTGGTCCACTCTTATAATCTGTTCTAAACTTAAGTGTCTCCCAAAGGCCTCACCTCTAAATACTCAACACATTAGGAATGAGGACTTCAGCACAGGAATTTGGGGGCAACACATCCAGCCCACAGCACAGAATGCCTACAAAAGCTTCACTCATGATAGCCCCAAACAAAGAAGGAATACAATGGAAATCTACATACAATGCAATACCACTCTGCCATGAAAAGATATAAAGGACTGGTACAATAACGTGTTCAGTGAAAGAAACTAGACAGAAAAGAATACTGTATGGTTCCACGTATATTAAATTTTAAAGAAGGCAGGGCGACTCTATGGTCATAGACATCAAGTGAGTGGTAGTTTTGGACGATGGGGATGCGGTGAAAGGAATTGAGTAGGGAGGTAAATGGGGTATCTTTCTGGTAGGATGAGTGTATTTTATAGCTTTATAGGCAAATGGCTTACACAGGGATGTGAGTTTTTCAAACGCACACAAACTGTGCATTTCACTGTATGTAAATTATACCTCAATAAAAAGACCTTGGTATAGATGTGAGAGGCATTTCAGTGATCCACAGGTCAGCAGCCCTAGGAAAAGTCAAAATGGAATTTCTGAGCACTCATTCACATCACCAATCTCTCCTTCCAGCTGAAGGTCTGTACGAAGTGCTTGTTGCTTACAAAACTGAAAGATAGGGATGCCTGGGTAGCTCAGTCCATTGAGTGTCTGACTGTTGATTTTGGCTCAGGTCCTGATCCCAGTGTTGTGGGACTGAGCCCCGCATTGGGCTCTGTGCTGTCAATGTGGAGTCTGCTTGGGATTTTCTGTCTCTGCCCTTTCCCCTGGTTGCACACTCTATCTCTCTCAAAACAAATAAATAAGGGGCGCCTGGGTGGCTCAGTCGGCTAAGTGTCCGACTTCGGCTCAGGTCATGATCTCGCGGTCCGTGAGTTCGAGCCCCGCGTCGCGCTCTGTGCTGACCGCTCAGAGCCTGGAGCCTGTTTCGGATTCTGTGTCTCCCTCTCTCTCTGACCCTCCCCCATTCATGCTCTGTCTCTCTCTGTCTCAAAAATAAATAAACGTTAAAAAAAAATTTAAAAAAAAAAAAAAAAACAAATAAATAAACATTAAAAAAAAAAAGAAAAATAAAGGATAGACGATCAGGGTGGGGTGCCTGGGATGGAGTGGAGGAAAGAGAGGCCAGCAGTTATGCTGTGTGAGTCTGGGGGACAGGGTTAGAAGCTGTGCCTATCAATGGGATGGGTACTCTTGGTGGAATATGACAAGTTGACTCCATTTGCCCTCAAGTTCACAAAGGGGGTGAAGGCAATTCACCTTTGCTGATTATAAATATTCCTTCCATCTTCAGATGACCTATAACAAACCTTTACTCAAAGTTTAGGAGAGTTTCTGGCCCTACGCCTTTGACAAACAATTGTATAGAACAGAAACCAATCCACAAAAGTCTTAGAAAACTCACACAACACAGAGATGGGGGGGGGTACAGATTGTAGAAGATTTAGAACTCTTTTCATGCCTGGCTCTGAACATGCACCATAAAAAAAAAATACAGTGCTATTTTCATATATTAGTTACAAGACAAACTTTCCCAAAATGACGCAGCTCATTAACTAAGGATATTTCTCAGTAGATTTGTTATATTAAAAAGGCACTGTGTCTACTATGCTAATCAACTATGTTGTACTAAAACTCCACGTAGATTAATTAAATGCATTACTTGCCAAAGGAATGTGATGTACATACACAGCACACACACATGCACACATAGCCTTATAACAATGGTAGGGTGTAAATTACGGAACGTACCTCTCTTCCACAGCCAAATGCTTTTTTAGTTCCTGGCTACATGATTTTAAACAAAAGTGAATGAAATGATCCCTTCACAGCTGAGCCAAACACTCCTGCAAACAATAGCTCAACGGCTCATCTGTATCTCTGGGTCTAAAAGCGCTTGAGGTGTCATGCACTAGGGTGAATATTTGCTTGAGATTTTAGTTTTAGTCTGGGATTGTAGAAATGAGTCTGTCATCTGTCCTCACAATCTCTTGGAAGGAGGGAAGGTGGGGGAGGGGAGGGAAGGGAGGAAAGAAAATTAAAGTCCTAAATGAAAGCTTTGTGCACATCAACCTCCCTGCCCATCTAGGGCAAACACTCATGATATGAGTTCAAAAACCTGTAAGCACAAGAACAAAGGTCACTGATCATTCCTGCTTCTCCCTCCTCCTAAAAATAAGTTGGTCAGGGAGCAGCGTGGCCTAGGATTGTCCCTAGGGGTAAAACCACATCCCTCAGTCAAAGCAGACAAAAGCAGGGGTGCCTAGGTGGCTCAGTCAGTGGAACATCTGACTCTTGATTTCAACTCAGGCTGTGATATCATAGTTCATGGATTCGAGCCCTGCATCAGGTTCTGCAATGACAGTACAGAGCTTGCTTGGGATTCTGTCTCTTCCTCTCTCTCTGTCCCTCCCCAACTTGTTCGTTCATTCGTTTGTTCGTTCATTCTCTCTCTCTCTCTCTCTCTCTCTCTCTCTCTCAAAAATAAATAAATAAATAAACATTAGGGGAAAAGAGGAAGACCAAGGGGAGAAGACTCCAGAGATGTGTGTTCCTTATCTCTGTTCCTGGCAGGGCAGGAACAGTGAGATCTAGGCCTCCATTAGTCACTTCCAAATTGAATGATAACTGGCATCATTTATTTATTGTGGGAAGCAGTGTGCTGCTGTGTTTAAGGACATGAGCTTTCGAGCAAGACAGAACTGTGTTCATTTATTAGTTTTGTCACTTCTCAAGTGACTTTGGGGAGGCAGCTCAGAGCCTCAGGTTGTTCCTTGGTAAAGTGGGGATAGTAATAGCTCTGGCATTGGGGGTTTGTGGAAGGATCAAGTTTCACACGTGCAAATGTATTAAACACTTGGTATGGCACGTTATAAGCATTCCATAAGTGATGAAAAATAAATAACCATAGCTGCAGAGCAGTGTTGCCAAAAGAAGTGAGTATCCTTGCCTTCTACACAGAAATAAAAAAGGAGAAACGGCAGAAAATGTAAATCCTGATGTTTTGAGGGACAACAGGTCATGTGATACAGCGGAGACAAACTGAACCCAGTTCCGTGGGCACGTCTCCTCTGAGCCTCAGTTTCCGTATTGGCAAAAGTAGTACATGTCACATACCTTAGCCACCAAATAGGCATTGGGTGCTTATCATATAGGAATAGCATGGGCTATATGGAAGCTACCATTGTTAGTCTCAAGAAAGTTCTAGAGGCCAATGTTGCCAGTCCCTATGCCACATACATCTTAGTGCTTCCATGCAGGAATGTCTTCCTGGCATAGAGACGTTACTGAAGGAACCCAATGACATTGATGGAAAGCAAAAACAGCAAACATTGACATACAGAGTCAAAGATGAACACTTCTGGAATGGGACAGGAATGCGTTGGGGAGCCAAGGTCATGAACAGTCAGCCTCGCTAGCTGTTGCAGCCACGTTATAAGGGTATGTTCATGGCCCCTTCTGCTGCTGATGGTAAATCATTCCTGAAAGTAAAATACACACTAATAAGTTTGTATGCATAGTATATGCAAATACTGGGAGAGGTGTTCCAAGAAACAGCAAATTTTGGAAGCAAAATAAACTGTGAAATAGTCAATTTCAACATGTGATTCTGTGTAGTACTATTTACTCTTGCTAGAAGACAAAAGCATTACATTATTCAAATACTAAGCAATAATGTTCACTTGCATGTTCTGGGGTTTGAATATTCATTATAGGCTATATGGTTGAATAGATATATAGAGGAAAACAGGTGACAAGAGGGAAGGAAGGGAGGGAGGGAAGTAAGGAAGGAGGGGGTGAGGAAAGGAGGAAGGGAGAGAGAGAGAGAGAGGAAAGAAGGGAGGGAGGGAGCAAGGAAGGAGAGAAGGGAGGGTCATAGCGTCAAGTGGAGCTTAGGGGGCCCCACCTCAGCAACCAGGTGCAGCCCCCGACACAAACTGACCAAGCAGAATGTTTCATACTCTGACCCTAGTGACTGGTCCAGAGGTGGGCATGTGACCCAAATGTGGGACTCCTGGTCCATTCCTGGGGTTTTTGAAGCTGGTGCTAAGGAAGAGGGTCCTTTCCTTTTCTACTGGAAAATCACGTAGCCAAGAGCCCAGAGTTGTAGCAGCCAAGGTTCCAGCCTGAGGTGAAAGCTTATCTGAGACGTCTGGTGCTCACACAGACAGAGGTGAATAGGGAGAGAAGGAGAGAGAATGTTGATACATTTTGTTCTCTTTTCCCCATCCTGGTTCCTTTATTACATGAACCACTCAGTCTGCCTTTTAACCAAAACCAGATAAAGTTAGGTTTCTGCCAGACCAGATACTGCTTCCTAATAGTGATTAGTAGAATCTGTAGTAGAATTTCTTGATGACATAGGAGAGAAACACAAGGCCTCTATAAGCTCTTTAGGAGGGCTCCATCCACTGGGGGAGAGGACAAGCGGCCGACGACTATGTGTTCCTACTGATGGGGTTGCTGGGAGAACGCCAAGGAGGCGCCCCTGTTGTAGATAACCTCCCACTCTGTGCTTCACATGCACGGACTCACAGAGACCAGCTTTGCGCCAGTGCTGGGAGGTAAATCCAAAATTTCATTAAACTCCGGCCCAGTTAGGGACAAGAGGGCCGTAGAGAAGAGGTTCCAAGGCTTCAAGGTCAAAGCGGTGTGAGTAAGACATTCCAGATGTGTCAGAGTGGGAATAAACATGTGATGGTGGAAAGCATCCGTACGTGGTAGTCAGAACCCTCCTGGGGCATAAAGGGTAGGAGCTGGGGAGGCAGGAGCTGAGCCAGAGGTACTTGGAAAGGCCCCCATTTGACCCAGTAAAAGACAGTCCACTCTGTTCCCCGTGTCTCCCGCTCACTGCGGACAACTTGGTTTCAAGGTGGCCACTTAGGGAGCCGGCTTTCAGGCCGGCTCCTTCGTGAACAGCTCCGCTGCCCAAACTGAATGCAAAAAAAAAGCAGATCTCAGTGCAGCGGCTTAATGGGAAACACGAGCCATCTGTGAGTGTTCCTTCTAGTTCATTTGCTTCGTTGGCAAGTATTAAACAGCACTGTAAAGATCCAGAGAAATTATGGAAATGGGTATTAACATTAAAATCAGAGTACAATTAGAACATTTCACTGCATAATTGTTTGGCAGGGCCTGGGAGGAAACAGAGGGTCTCCAGCTCCGTGATTTATTGGTCACAGGTTGTGTGACTCTTCAGAATCTCCAGGGCCAGGAACACATTCTGGAGGAGGCGGGGGGTACCCCCAAGATGACAATACAATTGGACCATGGTTACAAACTTCACACGGTCTGTGTCTAATTCCTGGCGGCCCTTCCTCTGAGCTGCTGCATCAGCGTTGCGGAAGCCAACCAGAGCCTGGTCCAGATGAAGGGGACACACAGAGATGTGGGCGAAACCTCTGTGCCACACTCCTGTGTCTTTGTCAGAGAAAGTGTACCGTGTCTGCTTGTAATTAGCACTCCGACAGGCGTCAGAGAAAATGGCTAATCGGTGACATGGCCCACAGTGCTTTGTAAGTAAACACCATATTGCAACAGACATGCAATTAATTACCCAACACTCCAATTAAACATGTTCAAAATGAAAGTGGGGGCAGGGATGAGGTATCAGAGCCGAAATACCAAAATCTTCCCTATTTTATTTTTTAATCTAAGAAATAATAAGTGACTCAACTCTTGAATGTCATCAAGCTATTTCCAAGCATCTAGGCCTGGGGCTGTCCCTGTTTCTGGGAGGCTCGGAATTGCCGGACCAAAGTCTCTTATATATACTCCAGATTGAATGTCTTCCCTGGTTATTCTAGAACCTTTGAGTGGAGGGCCTGCTCTCAACCTCCCTTACTGAGTCACTACTCCATACCGCATCTGTATCCTTCCCTGAAAAATGACCATGACTGGCTAACACCACCTTCTTAAAGATGCCTATGGGGCTATACACACCTCCCCACTGGAGTGATGCCCACCCCATGCCTAGGTGTTGTCCGGGTCTGTCAGCCCAGTCCCCTTCCTGGGAATGGGAAAAGTCTGTGATACAATCCACCCTCCAGAGATACCTGTGGGATGAGGCTGTGGCTAACCTTCTCAGGAAACCCCAGGCTTATCTACTTTTCTGCCCTAATGCACTCTTCTGCCCTCACTCTTGTACAGGTCTCTAGGAGCTCCTTCGCTCCATAATCACTTGCCCAGGAAGAGAAGGGACCCCAACTTAAGATGACTATCTTGTCTGAAAACTGAGGTTTGAAGTATGGTATATTTTTATTTACTTTTGTTTTTATTATTATTTTTTTTATCAGGGTAGACCTTATAAAAATGCAACAGAAAGTGTATTTTGCTTGCAGGTTCCATCTACTGAGTCTCAACAGCGAAGGGTGTTTGAAGGAAAGGATATTTGCACCAAGCCTTGAAAGGGTAAGAGAAGTTTCAGATGAAAAAAAAAAACCACAATAAATTAGGATGATGACAGGAATCAACATTTGGGGATCCATCAATCAACTCAACTAAGCAACTATCTATCCACTGCTTAGAGTAAGTCAAGACAGGTCACTTTGGGGACAGATGTCCAAAATGTAGTTCCTGTCTCTGAAGGAGTGTGTCACCTACTGACCTAGACAGACACTCAAAGGAACCAGGTGGTGACCACATTTACTGAGCCCCTACTACATGCTAGGTATTATACATTTACAAGGCACGTTCACATGTGATTCCTTTAAAATTTTTTAAAATATTTATTTATTTTTAAGAGACAGACAGAGGGTGAGTGGGGGAGGAGCAGAGACAGAGAGGGAGACACAGAATCCAAAGCAGGCTCCAGGCTCTGAACTGTCAGCACTGAGCCTGAAGTGGGGCTCGAACCCACCAGCCTTGAGATTGTGACCTGAGCTGAAGGCAGATGCTTAACTGACTGAGCCACCCAGATGTCCCACATCTGATTCCTTTAAAATACTATGGAGTGATTTGTGTTATCACCACTTTACAAATTAGAAAATAAATTATGTCCTCTAGCCTTCCCGCTTTCCGAGCAGAGCTGTTAACTTATGACATCCTCAATGGGGAAAAACTGAGAGCTTTTTCCCTGAGATCAGGAACACGACAGGGATGCCCACTCTCACCGCTGTTGTTTAACATAGTGTTGGAAGTGCTAGCATCAGCAATCAGACAACAAAAGGAAATCAAAGGCATCAAAATTGGCAAAGATGAAGTCAAGCTTTTGCTTTTTGCAGAAGACATGATACTATACATGGAAAATCCGATAGACTCCACCAAATGTCTGATAGAACTGATACAGGAATTCAGCAAAGTTGCAGGATACAAAATCAATGTACAGAAATCAGTTGCATTCTTATACACTAACAATGAAGCAACAGAAAGACAAAGAAACTGATCCCATTCACAAGTGCACCAAGAAGCATAAAATACCTAGGAATAAATCTAACCAAAAATGTAAAAGATCTGTATGCTGAAAACTATAGAAAGCTTATGAAGGTAATTGAAGAAGATATAAAGAAATGGAAAGACATTCCCTGCTCATGGATTGGAAGAATAAATATTGTCAAAATGGCAATACTACCCAAAGCTATCTACACATTCAATGCAATCCCAATCAAAATTGCACCAGCATTCTTCTCAAAACTAGAACAAGCAATCCTAAAATTCATATGGAACCACAAAAGGCCCCGAATAGCCAAAGGAATTTTGAAGAAGAAGACCAAAGCAGGAGGCATCACAATCCCAGACTTTAGCCTCTACTACAAAGCTGTCATCATCAAGACAGCATGGTATTGGCACAAAAACAGACACATAGACCAATGGAATAGAATAGAAACCCCAGAACTAGACCCACAAAAGTATGGCCAACTCATCTTTGACAAAGCAGGAAAGAACATCCAATGGAAAAAAGACAGTCTCTTTAACAAATGGTGCTGGGAGAACTGGACAGCAACATGCAGAAGGTTGAAACTAGACCACTTTCTCACACCATTCACAAAAATAAACTCAAAAATAAAGGACCTGAATGTGAGACAAGAAACCATCAAAACCCTAGAGGAGAAAGCAGGAAAAGACCTCTCTGACCTCAGCCGTAGCAATCTCTTACTCGACACATCCCCAAAGGCAAGGGAATTAAACGCAAAATGAATTACTGGGACCTTATGAAGATAAAAAGCTTCAGCACAGCAAAGGAAACAACCAACAAAACTAAAAGGCAACCAATGGAATGGGAGAAGATATTTGCAAATGACATATCAAAGGGCTAGTATCCAAAATCTATAAAGAACTCACCAAACTCCACACCCGAAAAACAAATAACCCAGTGAAGAAATGGGCAGAAAACATGAATAGACACTTCTCTAAAAAAGACATCCGGATGGCCAACAAGCACATGAAAAGATGCTCAACGTCGATCCTTATCAGGGAAATACAAATCGATACCACCTCATGCCAGTCAGAGTGGCTAAAATGAACAAATCAGGAGACTATAGATGCTGGCAAGGATGTGGAGAAACGGGAACCCTCTTGCACTGTTGGTGGGAATGCAAATTGGTGCAGCCACTCTGGAAAACAGTGTGGAGATTCCTCAGAAAATTAAAAATAGACCTACCCTATGACCCAGCAATAGCACTGCTAGGAATTGACCCAAGGGATACAGGAGTACTGATGCATAGGGGCACTTGTACCCCAATGTTTATAGAAGCACTCTCAACAATAGCCAAATTATGGAAAGAGCCTAAATGTCCATCAATTGATGAATGGATAAAGACATTGTGGTTTGCATACATAATGGAGCACTACATGGCAATGAGAAAGAATGAAATATGGCCCTTTGTAGCAACGTGGATGGAACTGGAGAGTGTGATGCTAAGTGAAATAAGCCATAGAGACAAAGACAGATACCATATGTTTTCACTCTTATGTGGATCCCGAGAAACTTAACAGAAACCCATGGGGGAGGGGAAGGAAAAAAAAAGGAGGTTAGAGTGGGAGAGAGCCAAAGCATAAGAGACTCTTAAAAACTGAGAACAAACTGAGGGTTGATGGGGGGTGGGAGGGAGGTGAGGGTGGGTGATGGGTATTGAGGAGGGCACCTTTTGGGATGAGCACTGGGTGTTGTCTGGAAACCAATTTGACAATAAGTTTCATATATTGAAAAAAAAAAGAAAAAAAGAAAATAAATTAGGCTTCAGACACCTGGGTGGCTCAGTCAGTTAAGCATCCGACTTCAGCTCAGGTCATGATCTCCCAGTTTGTAAGTTTGAGCCCCACATTGGGCTCTGTGCTGACAGCTCAGAACCTAGAGCCTGTTTCAGATTCTGTGTCTCCCTCTCTCTCTGACCCTCCCCCCGTTCATGCTCTCTCTGTCTCAAAAATAAATAAATGTGAAAAAAAAAGAAAAAAGAAAGAAAATAAATTAGGTTTAAGGAGGGTAAGCCCCTTGGCCAATGTGACTCAGCTAGCCAAGGGGGGAAAAGCGGTGATCAGGAACCTTGGTGGATATGTTACAAGGGATGACAAGATGAGATGAGAGGTTCCATGAGGGAAAAGATGGTCTCCCAGCAGCTCTGAGTCCCAGGAGTGAGAATGCAGACCCAGAAGAAGGCAGAAGCCTTTCACTGTGTAATATCCAAACGGGCACACGTCACTGATAAGCCAAAGACATTGGCAAAGCTTGTCTGCTCTGCGCTCAGTGTTAAAGTCTCATTGCTTCTATTGGGAAAACTAATAACATAACAAATGAAACTATTGTTCAGTTTCATTAAAAATAAATCTGATAAGATGGGCAGAATTGAATTAACCAATCTCAACAGAGTTCTCATTATTGGAGCAAACGGAATATTCTCTAATACAATAAGTCCTGATTCATTTTAGCTGGACTGAGCAGTTCCTTACTATAGATTTGGTTTCCAGCTTTTGGTGCCAGGCACGCTCTCACTAATGTTAGTATTAGCAGGTCAGCGTAATGGATCGGCATACTAGGTCTGGCGAGAGTTCTGGACGGATCAGCACGACAGATGCAGCGGCCTCAGTTACCCTTGGCAGACACAAACTGTCCTCCCCTCCAAGGAAGTCAGATTTAGGGCCCTAGAGCTTGCAAGAGAGAAATGGCCCTTGTTCCAGAGAGGGTGAGGTTGGCTAGGATCCTTGATGGGATGCTCTTGGATCAGAGATGGGGAAAACAGACAGTCAGTATGCCCGCTTGTTTTGGCTGGCTCTAATGGAAGTTAGTGCCAGCAATATTTCTATTCCTTTGCACTGGCTGAAGTTCAAAGGCTCAAGATTGAAAGCAGAGAGGAGCATGCAGGTACACACACACACACACACACACACACACACGCACGCACATATGCATTTATCCTTTTCCCAAAGGAAAGATTTGGCACAGCTTCTAAATATACACAGAGACACAAGATGGAAACATTGAAGAAACTGAGATCAAATGTTAAATGTAACAGAGAAATGATATTGACTGATTAATGAAATATATCTCCAACTATGTGGCTGACTCACGTTTTAGAGGTGGACTGTCACTTTAGCTCTGAACCCACTAGTGAACATGGAAACATCAAGACACAGAACCCCCCCACCCCCAATCAGTTCATAATTTATATCACTCACTGACTAAAACCAAACCAGATGTTGAGGAGAAACACAGTTTCCTCTGGTCCTAATGACTGAGAGCATCTTTCTTTAACTATATATACTTATCAAGAGGAAATGGAATTTAAGTATGAGGGAAGGGACAAACGAATGAACAAACAATGCCACAGAAGACAAAGACATTAAAAGTTGCTCTATTTGATACCCCAGGGGCTTGGAAGCCTCCTTTAAGTATATTCTCTACTAGCATACAGTCAGTGATACAGCACTCACGATTTTCTGACACAATCTCTGTTCTGAAGTTCTTCTTACTGAGATGAACTTCTGTCATTATAGCCACATAGTTGGGGTGGAAGTGTCATAAAGGAAGAAATATGAACTCTGTACTCAGATTGGAGTTCAGATTGTGCGTTTGCCACTTTCCAGCTGAGTGACCCTGGGGAAGTAGCATCATTTCTCAGTGTCTTGGCCTCTCCACCTGTGAAATGAAAGTCATGGCAGCCATTGAACAGAGCAACTACAGGATTGGATACAAGTATGCATGTCCAGTGTCTAGTGGCATGTAAGTGAGCGGTGTGGGGTTATTCCTTCAGTTCACCATCAGAATATTAATTAAGCATCTGTATGTCATTTCTAGGTATTAAAGATGTAACAATAAGCAAGGTAGGTCAAACTGCTACCCTACTAGAGTTTACCAGACCATCTGTTGGGGCTGGTTACATTCCTATCGTCCACATATAGAAACGTCACACAAATTTTTTTTTAATGTTTGTTTATTTTTGAGACAGAGAGAGACAGAGCATGAATGGGGGAGGGTCAGAGAGAGGGGGAGACACAGAATCCGAAACAGGCTCCAGGCTCCGAGCAGTCAGCACAGAGCCTGACACGGGGCTCGAACTCATGGACCACGAGATCACGACCTGAGCCGAAGCCGGACGCTTAACTGACTGAGCCACCCAGGCGTCCCAAAACGTCACACAAATTTACTAACAAGCTTGCCTCTACAATGAGGGCAGGTAAGCATCACCTTCTTATTCTGATTCTCTGGTCTAAATCTGACAAATATCCTATTTCTAAGTTTTTAATCAGGAAGCTAGACTCAGCACCATGGAGAACAAACTAGTTGGGTTGCCTGGGTATCTAGCTGTACGAAGATTTGACCTCAAACGATCTCTTCATCACTTCACTGTGGTTTAGTTAAACCCCAGTGGGACTGATCTCTTAGCTTCACTACCGGTAATTTAAGTAAAATAAATGTTTTAATTTTTATAATTCAGTCCCAGGCAGCCAAGAGTTGCTGCTCCATGATGTTTCCCCTAATAATTAAAAAGGAAAAAGAGACAAAACGAGCTGAGTCAATAGGATAAAAAAGTACCTCCTCCCTGATTTTTTAAAAAAACATGAACCAAATACTTCTCATGAAAAAACTCCCTGTTATATTTTTGAAAGATTAAACTTAAGTCCTACATGAATGGTGTATAATTAAGAACAGGAGCACCTGAGTGGCTCAGTTGGTTGAGGGTCTGACTCTTGGTTTGGGCTCAGATCACGATCTCATAGTTGGTGAGACTGAACCCCACATTGGGATCCGCTCTGACAGTGTGGAGTTTGCCTGGGATTCTGTCTCTCTCTCCCTCTCTCTGCCCTCCCACTTACATTCTCTCTTTCTCTCTTTCTCTTTCAAAATAAATAAATGTAAAAAAAAAAAAAAAGGAAAGAAATTTTGGCTATATTTCAATGTAGTATAGACAAGGTACAGAGATGACAGTTTCAGTTTGGGGACAGATTAAGGCTCTGAAGCAGACATGTTTGCAGCCAGGGAAAGACCCACACATGGAACTGGAAATAAATATAATCACAGCGACGATGGAGACCCGGGTAATAAAAGCTACTGTTTCGGGGGCAGGTTATATGTGTGAAGGACCACACTGAGAGCATCACATTTTCAGTCCTCCTCACCAGCCCTGTAAGGTAGGTGCTATTATGGTTACCTTAATTTACAGATGGGGAAAAGGACTCACAAAGTGAACATAACTTGTTCAAGAGAGTGCTGCTGATAAGCAAAAAAGCAGGGATTTGAACCTCTACACCCATTTCCAATGGAAGATTTGCTGACAGGTCACTTCAGGACCTTGGACAGGTCACATCACTGGGGACCTTGGCTTCCCAACAGGCACAAAGAAGAGTCTGGGATGGTCATTGTCCCTTCCACCCATGATAAATAAAACTGTAGGGTTTCTTACAGTTTTTTGACACAACTTAGGTGGGAGGCCACCAAGCTTAAAATGTTTTGGTTATCCAAATCCAGAGTAATCATTAGGTGTCAGGAAACAATCCATTACTAAAAATTGGGGTTTTCCTCACTGTATAGGAAAGCAGGTAGAGTGTGATGTTATTTTCCAGTATAGGAAGCCTCCCTTTGGAGTCAAGAAAGCAGCCCAGATCTTTGTGAATACCATCATTTCAGGAAGAAACCAGAAATTGACTTAAGTCCCAGGCTTAAGCTACACTTGAAATATCTCCTTTACTAATTCATATCCACATTGGTTTGGGGTGAATTTACAAGCTTTGTTTCTGAGCTTGAGGTAAGTTATAAATGGGTCAGTGGCTTCCAGAAACAAATCATGGACTCCTTCTTGCTTTTATTTGTTCCTAAATGCATCTGTGTTGCCTTCTCACTTGTATTTCTCTCGTTTTCAGAACATGACTTTCAGAATTGCTGAGAGCAATCACTGGCCTCCCTCTCACATGGAGAAATCAAAAGCAAATACAAACTGCTCTCTCAGCTCACTTCCAAATCTAAGCAGACCCAACTGCTGTTACATATTGCTTTGTACACTAAGATGCAGTGTCTCTTTGAATGTAATAAGCAAGGAAAACCTCCAAGTGGTTTGCTATTGCTGAAACATTACTGAGCTGGCAAAATTCATAAACTAATACTGCAAAGTAGCCCTTGGCACATGCTATTTTCAGCAATTTGTACTCTCTGTCACTATTTCCTCTTTCATGCCATCTGTAAAGCACACCCCGGCTTCCTTCTCAACAAGAAATGTGTCTTTCTAGAAGGTTGATCAGAAAAAAAAATAAAAAGCACTTCCTGGACTGCTTAATTGTTGCAGAGGAAGTGCCCACTTTCACACCTGAGAGTCGGTAGTTTGGGGGTCTATAAGGCAGATATGGGAGATTGTTATAAAAAATGGAAACTGTCACATGCCAGCCAGGAAGACTAAATATTTCTCATCTTCATTAGAAGTGATCATGTTTAAATCCCCATTGCCTGATTAATTAGGATAAAGAGAAGAAGTATTAGTGTCATTAAATGAAAATCTCTCTGGTTATTGAAGGATAAACTTGAACCATACGTGCACGATGGCTGCATGTAGGGCATGGACTGGGAGCCTGGAGACCCAGGTCCTTCCACTTACCAGCTATGTAACATGGGCAAGTCCATGCCTCCCTCCCTTGGTCTGGTGTGATCAAATCAGATGGTTAAAAAGGTCTTTTTGGCTTAGAAATGCTTTGGTTTGTGAAAAGGAGTATACATTTCTTCAGTAGATATATACTAAGCTTCTACTGTGTGCTGGGTACTAAAAAAGACTCCCGATATCACAGAGCTTATGTTCAAGTAGAGGACTGAGCCAATACATGTGTCAACAAATAATCAAACAAGATAGCTTCAGGTGGGAGTAAGTGCCATGAAACATCAGAAGAACTTCTAAAAGAAAGTAATTGGCATGGGTTAGGACAGTAGTTAGTCATACATTGAGTAACAAAGCCTATTTATCAAGAGAAGTGGTTTTTAATGCAGATGGTAGTACAACCCCCCAGTATTTTGGAATTTTGTGAAGGAGTTTGGTATTTTATTTATAGTGTATCAGTGCCAGATCATTGACATATGGAAATACAAGTTATTTTATTAGACATTACCTTTTTTAATTCTCTTGCATATTATGCCTTGAACATTCATTGTTTCCAAACTGTGCAAGATTATACATTATTTATGAGTTTCACTTCAGGATTATAAAAGGGAAGTTAGATATTATTTTTCATAAGAGGGGGCACTGGGTCTGATAGAATTAAAAACCACTGATCTTAGCCATTCTGACAGGTGTGAGGTGATAGCTCATTGTCATTCTGAGTTGCATTTCCCTGATGATGAGTGATATTGAGCATCTTTTCATGTGTCTCTTGGCCATCTGGATGCCTTCTTTGGAGAAATTTCTGTTCATGCCTTCTGCCCACTTTTTAATTGGGTTATTTAGGTTTTTTTGGTGTTAAGTTGTATAAGTTCTTTATATATTTTGGATACTAACCCTTTATTGGATTTGTCATTTGCAAATATCTTCTTCTATTCTGTGGTTAATTTTGTTGATTGTTTCCTTTGCTGTCAACCCTTTTTTTTTTTACATAGTCCCAAGAGTTTATTTTTTGCTTTTGTTTCCCTTGCCACAGGAGACTTACCTAGAAAGATGTTGCTATGGAAATTTACAAAACAAAACAAATGAGCAAAGGAAAAAAGAGAGAGAGACAGAGAGACAGACAGACACAAACTAAGAAACGGACTCTTAACTACACACTGATGGTCACCAGAGAGGAGGTAGATGGGTGAAATAGGTGAAGGGGGTTAAGAGTACACTTTTGATGAGATTGAGTAATATACAGAATCATTGGATTACTATATTGTACATCTGAAGCTAACATAACACTGTGTGTTAATTATACCAGAATTAAAACAAAAAAAAAAACTCAAGAAAAACAAATACACACAAAAAACCATTGATCTAGAACCCTCATAACCAGAAGCATAGCTAGGGGCACTCTTGTGCAATGGTCTATTTCTAGGCAAAGATGAAGATAATAAATTTCTACAGGGAATTATGAGCACACATTTAAAAAAGAGCAGTTTTGAGATGATTGTCTTCCCTAATAGGTACAGGCCTCTCTCACATTTTCCTAGATCACGTGTATCACAGACACTATTCCATGTGTCCAAAATAACCCTTTACATGCTAAGATAGAACACCCTCTGGGTGCCTGGGTGGCTCAGTCAGTTAAGCATATGACTCTGGATTTCAGCTCAGGTCATGATCTCACGGTTCTCTCTCTCCGTCTCTCTTGGCCCCTCCTCTTTTGCTTTCACTCTCTCAAAAAAAATAAACAAACATTAAAAACAGAACCCACCTCAGTATTTGCATGGCTACTTCTATTCTTATACTAACCATACTGGAGAACCATCATGAATAACCACACTTACACAGGTGATTGGTCCAAAGGCCTGAAGTAATTAGGGCTGATACAGGTTCATTCTCAAGATTCTTCAAAGGGAACTGAGTAGGAAATCAAGCATCCCAGAAGAGTAGTAGGGGTCACAAGGTTCAAGAACTATTGACAACCATGTTTTCCTGCACAGAGAGGAAGCCTCTTTGAAAGGAAAGATCGAAGGTTACATGCAGAGAGGTATATTCATTCATATTCATCCAATCAATGACATTTTTCACACTACTATATAGTAGACATTTTGATCATTCTGGAGGGGCATGATGCCTACAGTAGGCAAAATAAAGGTCCCTCGCTTCACTGAAAAAAAAAAAGTTATCCATACTCAAGTCAGCTGAACCCTATGAATGTGTTACCTTATATGGCAAAAAGGACCTGGTAGATGTGATTATGTCAAAAATCTTGTGACACCTAGGAGCACCTGAGTGGTTCAGTCAGTTAAGCATCTGACTTCGGCCCAAGTCATGATCTTGCACTCCATGAGTTCAAGCCCCGTGTCGGGCTCTATGGTAACAGCTCAGAGCCTGGAGCCTGCTTCAGATTCCATGTCTCCCTCTCTCTCTGCCCCTCCCCCACTCTCACTCTGTCTCAAAAATAAACAAACATTAAAAAAATTTTTGTTTAATCTTATGACAGGAAGATTATCCTGGATTATTCAAATGTATCCAATGCAATCACAGAAGCTCTTAGCAGAAACAGACCGGAGTTTCAGAGTCAGAAAGGCAGATCTGAAGACTCTACCTTCAAAGCTCCCTGCCTGGAAAATGGAGAAAGCACCACCAGCCAAGGAATCTGGGAGGCCTCTAGAGGGTGGGACAGGCAAGGAAACTACTATGAAGGGGCCTCAGAAGGGACACTGCCCACCAACGCCTTCACGGTAGCCCCGTCCCCATGGAGACTCATTTCAGACTTAGAACCTCCAGAGCCATAAGAGAGTAAGTTAGTGTTGTTGGAAGCCACTGTGTTTGTGGTCCTTTGTTAACGCAGCCTTAGGACACTACTACAAATCCCCTTCCTGGAATCACTTCCCTTCTAGGACATTTGCAAACAACTGACAACTTGTCTTGTGAAGTCCAGAGAAAGGCAAGCTGAAATGAGAGACCCGGACAGTGGAAGTCCCTGGTTCCAGCCATTCCCCAGGCCCAGCTACTTCCCTGCAGCCATGCACCAACATCCCCAGTACCTTTCATAAATCCAAGTGTCGAGATCCTATCCCTACCAAACAAAATAACCCTGCCTAATATAATCTGCATTTATGGTCCTATAGGGGCTCTGATGCTTGCTGTGTAAACCTGCAGGCAGTTTCTCAAGAAAGTCTTAATGATGTTTACCATAACTAGACTGTTCTTACTGGAAAATATGCTTCTCCAGCATAGAAACACTTTCAGCAACAACGACAATTTGCTGTGAATTCCTCATTAGACAAGTAGTTCCACTAAGGAATCGCGTGATGCCTTGGGCAAGCCACTTAATCAAAATTCCACTGTTTTTATGCTTTCTGGTTCATCTCTCATGTTCAGTGAACACCTACTATGTACCAGGCCGGGGGAAGACAACAAGGAACAAAGCCCAAATCCCTGCCCAGACTTCAAAAGAGAGATTTCACTGAAAGAAGCGATTGTAAGACAGTATGAGAACCACACTGACCATCAATGCTTGTGACCACATTCTCTGCGCTAGCCAATGTTCAAAGCGATAAAAATGCCTTACGTGTTGAAATGGTCGCAGATACGCTCTGTAGGAGGGAGCACCGTGACAACTATATTACCAAGGAGGAAACTGAGGCAGGGTAAGAAATATGCCCAGCGGGCCACTGACAACTGATGGCATCAGGTTTTCTTGGCATCTGGGCTCCAGAACCTGGATTAATGACTCTAGTTTGCTGTCTTTGGGGAAAAAGGATGTCGAGCTGCAGACGCATAAGATAAGCAGCAGCTTGGGAGGCAAAATTACCGGAAGAGGAGACAACTGGTTTGAGTGTTTCTGGATGATTAAGAATTAATCAGGTGGGTAGAGGCTGGAGTTTCAGGCAGAGGAAAGCTACAGGGAGTGACTGTGGACTGAGGCTGAACGGGATTTTTCCGTTAAGCAACAGAGCTAGAGGAACAGGCAGACTCCCGGCTCTGAAGAGTCTGGATTCCTGGCTGAGCAAAGCCACTTCTGCCCTTCCCCTTCAGACCTTTGTCCGTGGCCCACTGATGGCTTCACTGTTGCTAAGCATTTTCTCAGCACCTGGGTCCTAGCAGGTGTCTCATTATCCCCACCCACAATGGAACTCTGTGTGCATCTCTGCCTTCTTCACCCAGCTAGCTGCTTGCTGTGGAAGCACCATCTCTTTGGCCACACGTTCTGAAAGCCCAAGTGCGCAGAACGAGTGCTGGTCCGAGATGTCAGATGCTGTTGTCCTGGGTGTGATTTGACATTTTCCATCTTGGGTTCCATGTTCTCTTGCTGGCTCTGTCCATTCCCTCACCCATGCAGCCACTTAGTGAACATGTACTATGATACGATGCTGGAGTAATTGAGGACATGGAGGTGAATGAAACAGAAGCCTTGCTCTCAAATGGCTCATTGCCAAAGGGACAAGAGAGAACTATGATGATTGATAAACAGCATGATATGAGGGGCTGCAGGAGCGTGGATGAGGCTCATTGCTTTCAGCACGAGGGAGGGTATTGAGGGGGGTTCAGTGCCAGTTAATACACTCCTGCCTCTGAGTCTCAAACCTACTTTTATACACCCTATTGTGCCACAGAAGCTGAGCAAACCACATTTCTGCTTTGCTAAGTGGCTCCCGCTTAGGCTCTGCAAAGAGGGGTCCCAGAGGACCCCGCCAAGCTGGAGGAGGAAGCCGCGAGTTGCTCCTGCCTGTCAGGTTACCACTGGTTTCCTCTCTGCTTTCTGTTTCTATCTGCATCATCCCAGCTTGGCTCCCGTGATCTGGCTGCAGCAGTATGTTCCAGTAGCAGCCAATGAGTCCGCTTTTCAGTTTCTCCAAAGGCTCACAGAACTGGCTTCATTATACTCCCTCAGAGACTCAAACCCCAGTTGGCCAGCGGCCCCCTCCTCGGATTAGAGTGCTGCCTCTCTTCTGAGCTCAGAGATTCAGCACCAGCCAGACGGTGCCCTCAGAGGTCTGAGTCCCAGCTGGGCAGGACTCCTTCAAGCCTTTAAAATTTAATAATTCCAACCTCTCTTCTTTGTTCCTCCAGCCCTAGAGGTAGGAGCTGCTCTCCACCTGTGATAGCTCTGTGTTCTTCTGGCCTTTTTAGTTCAATACGTAGTTAATAATTCTTTATATTAAATTCCCTCTGTTAAGATAACTGGTGTGAATTCTGTCTCCCGACCAGACCCTACTGAGAGAATCTCTGAAAGCAGTCTGGCTGACCAGAGTTCTAAGGGTAAGGAGACACCCCAAATAAGGAGAGGAGTTCAAGCCAACGCTTCACAGAGAGAGGGAAAATCATGTGTACAACAGGACCTGACCTGCCGCTCAGGTCCAGAAGGATTTTACCTCAAGTGGACCATCCTGCCTTCAAACAGCAAGGGCTCTGCAGTCCTCTTGCATTTGGCACATGAGAAAAATGGTAATATTCACACAACACCCTGGGTTAAATGGAGAATGCTGTTCTTTTTCAGAGGTGACTGTCCTGTGGGCTGTAGTGCCCCCTGGGACCCAGGCCTCCCTCGGTCCTGAGGGGATTTCTATCTCTACACTCTAGATGGGGAATCCTGCAGCAGACAGAACATCTGAGAGTGGAAACCCTACCAGGAGCAGTGTGAGTGTGTGAATGTGCGCGTGCACCTGGGTAACATCAAGCATAGGACAACTTTGTAGCCTTAGGATCAGAGACTGAGAACCCCAAAAGAAACTTTGGGATAACTATATACATGCTCTCCCTTTTGCCAAAGAAGAAAGTAGGTTTGGAAGAAGAAAGGAATCTACCCAAAGCCATAAGTCATTCAGTTTGTGCTACTTTGTTATGGCAACCTTAGGAAACCAATACTAAGCTATAATTTAAGAAGCAAAGCAAACAAACAAAAAATAAGACATAACAATGCAGTGCCTGGGTGGCTCAGTCTTTTAAGTGTCTGACTCTTGATGTTGGCTCAGGTCATGATCTCACAGTTCATGAGATTGAGCCCCAGGTCAGGCTCTGTGCTGGCAGTGCACTGCTTGAGATTCTCTCTCTCTCCCTCTCTCTCTGCCCCTCCTTGCTAGTTTTCTGTCTCTCCCTCTAATTAAACTTAAAAAAAAAAGCAAGAAATAACAAGGGTTGATGCATCGTGGAGAAGTCGGAACCCTTGTTCCAACCCTTGTTGGCTGCCATGGAAAACTACCTGCCTGTACCTCACCAGGTAACACAGGATCACTGTATGATATAGCAACTCTATCCCTAGCTTTATACTCAAAGGAATTAAAAACAGGTACTCAAACAAAAACGTATGCATGAATGTTTGCAGCTACAGTATTCAGTTACCAAGAGGTAGACACAACACATGGCCACCAGCCAATGGAAGGGATGCACATATGTGGTGTATACAGTCAATGGGATAATATTTGACCAAACAAATGAATAAAGTACTGGTATATACTGCATCCGTGGATGAACCTCGAAAATATTAAAGAAGCAAACACAAAAGGTCATATATGGTATGGTTCATATCATGATATGCACTGTCCTGAATAGCTAAACGCATAGAGTCAGAAAGCAGATTGCCGGTGCCAGGGGCTGATGGAGGGACAAAGGGAGAAATACTGCCTAATGGGTGTGGTGTTTCTTTTGGAGGTGAAAAAAGGTTTTGGATGGAGTTGCAGGTGACAGTTGCAAAACACTGTGAATGCACTAAAGGCTTCTGGATTTT